>NW_024424230.1:34132063-34254250 GCF_017311325.1 Ursus maritimus
AAAAAAAAAAAAAAAAGAAGTTCCTCAGGTGATTGTTACACACGCAAAGTTAGAACTTTAGCATACTGTGTGCTCCAGAGAAACTAGTGGCCCTGTATCTAGCTTATCTCACTGTGTAGACGGCTATTCCCCGAAGGAGCAGAGTTTCCACTTCTTGACACCTGCCCTACTCACCCCTGAGCCTTTGCGCCGCTCCAGGGGCCGGACTCAGTGAACGCATTTTGGTCCAGGGAGAGAGCTCGGAACCGAGAGTCTGGAAGCTGAAGCTCACACTCCAGCTGTCCGGAAGTGCACGTGGGAGGCTCCCTGCAGTAGATTCAGCCTCGGCATTCTAATCTACTCAATGGAGATAATGTCAAAAGGGGATTTTTAAATATTTTTGAAAACAGCTATCTTTTATTAGCTGTTTATTCTGTGATGGACACTACGCTAGGGCCTCTGGCATATACTGACTTTGATTCTCAGGAACCTTCAAGGTAAGAATAATTGCTCCTTTGTTACCGATAAAGAAACAGGATTTCAGAGACACTGGGTTGCCCGGCTAAGCCTGCCCAGCCAGCAGTGATGGAGAAAGCATTCTTAGCCAGATGCCTTTGATTCTACAGCACACGCTCTTTCCCCGACACCACCCAGTGGGATCAACCTTTTCTCTATCCCATGGATATAATGAGAACCAAATGAGATCACAGATATATCGGTAGGGTGGGCTGGGCTACGCTGTGATTAAAAAACAGCTCCAATCTCAGTGGCTTAAAACAGAAAGCGTTTATTTCTTGCTCTCACCATACATCCATCAGGAGTCAGCAGGGCATTTCTGTGCACCGTAATCACTCAGGGACCTAGATGGAGCAGCCGCCATCCTGACTATCGCTCAAGGGAAGCAGGGCCAAATCATGCAAGCACATTGAAAGTTTCTGCTCAATTAAATGAGGTGAACATCACAACTATCTATATTCCATTAACCAAAGCAAGTTCCAACCAAGCCCAAAGTCAATGGGGTGGGAAAACATAGCAAGGGCAAAGAGGAAACAATAACTGTGAACAAATAACTAATCTACATAGAAGATCATGGATGTAAAGAATGCTTTGGAAGGTATGCAAGTGAAACTGCATGAAGTATACTTTCTCCCACAGAGACATGGTGGCGGCCCTGTGGCTCCAAGCTGAGCGTCCACATCCGCAAACCCATGGATATCTCCTCTGTTATCAGGAATCTAATTACGACTCTTGTTTCTGCTCAATTATTAAAGACAAGGCAGCGAAGAGCCATGGAAGAAGAGGAAAGTCTGTTTTGCAGCAATGACAAACCATATTTCATATGCATAAAGGGGAGAAATAAAAGAGCATTGCTTTACTCTTATAATTGCAATTTCCTGCTCGTTTCCTTTTCAAATTAGTGGATGTAATTGTTTGGTAATAAAATATCAGCATAATATATTAGAGGCAGAGAACAGACGGGCTTAAGGGACAGTTGCCAAGAACAGGAGGGAGAGAAAAAAGTGAACAGGATGAGAGTCTACAATCCTTGTGGGTCGCTCAGAGAATGTGCACGGACAATATCCTGGTCCTCTTTGCTCTTCCCTCTTGCCTCTTGCCTGAAGCAAACAAATGGTCCAGGCAAAGCAGCATTCTCAAACTAGCTTAAAATCCTTGTCAGCACCAAGTTCAGACCAGAGAGAGAGAAGGAAGGAGTAAGCACTCAGCGGCGGCAGAATAACTACGGCGCAGAAGCACAGCTCTGAGAACACCCTTGGATTTAATACCAGCTCTGCCACCCACTGGCTGTGCCACCTTGGGGAGATTATTAACTTTGCTGATTCTCCATTCATTTCTAAAAGAGAATAAAAAATATCCTCCCTCAAGAGGTAGGTGCTCCATAAAGTATAGCTACTTGTATTTTTAGAAAATGAGAGCAGGTGGTTTAAAACCCTGCAGAGGGACCAGTGATCAACTGCCGGGGTCACCTTCGGCCAAAATGTCGAAACTAGGAAAGACTTTCTTTGTTGTTTTCAATTCCACTATTAGCTTCCCTTTCCTCCTTCCTGGGCCCTTCTCCCCTGACTGCTCCATTTCTTTAAGGCTCAGCCCATGTCCCAGTGTGGCTTTCAGGAATGTTACCAATGTTACCTCACTTTTGCCACAGTTTTACCCCATAACCGAGTTGCTACGTGATAAAGAAAACTTGAAGGAGGCTGTCACAGACAATGAAAGTCTCCTGGATTGGGGACATGCTGCCACCGCCCCACCTCCTGTAAAAGCAGCCATGGCCTTTAATGCCTGCCCTAATTGAGTGGTTGGCCCCCATAGGCGAGCCCTAAATTGAGAGCCATGGGAGGTTAGAAATTAAACAGTAGATTCAGCCTGTAACCTCAGAAACCTCCAGACTGGTGGAGGGAGGAGAGGAGCCAAGTCGGCCCAGTGCAGAGGTTCTATCTCTGCTGCTCTCGGATGTGAGTACGTGGGAAGTCACCCAACGATGTGACTGCAGGGACCTGAGGGGGCCCCAGCTGCTCATATGGGCCCCCAACCTCCAATGAGAACAACTCGCTTCCTTATGCAAACAGTCATGAAGGCAGATGCTCTGTGGCAAGTATCCTCCACTTGCCCAGGAATTTCACTGGCTGATTCTAAGGGGAGAGAGAACACAAGTGCCCTCGTGAAGAAGGTCAGAGTGAGGGGAAAACCCCCAATGCTGATGAAGAGCCTCCTAGAACACCCCAGAACATGCCCTCAGGGAGGTAAGCCACGCCAGAAAATAAAGTCAGAAGCTTGCCCAGCTGAAGCAGAAATGGAGCAAATGACCCTCAGTCCCAAGTAGGGAAAGTTGGTACATTCGTAGAGTGGAACTTCTGGCAATCGAGAAGAACTGAAGCTGTGGGAAGCCCAGAGCTCTCTTTCACTCTGTCCCCAAAACCACCTCAATCCAAAGCGCCCCTAGTGGCCGCGGGGGGGGGGGTGGTTTTAAAACAAACAGTCATTTTCCTCCAGAGGGAGAAAGGCTGTGTAACAAATCCCCTAAGAGACACAACAAATCAATACCTGCAAACAGAATGAGAAAGTGGAGGGCGCCTGCGTGGCTCAGTCAGTTAAGTGTCTGACTCTTGATTTCAACTCAGGTCATGATCTCAGGGTTTGAGATCAAGATCGAGCCCCATGTTGGGCCCTGCCCTGGGTGTGGAGCCCGCTTAAGATTCTCTTTCTCTCCCCCTCCCTCTAATCCTCTCCCCTCCCCACACGTGCTCTCTCTCTCTTAAAAAAAAATAGAAAGGTTTAAATTAAAGGAGAAAAATGCTCAGAGGACAGAAGTTCTTTAGGAGCATCTCTGTCCCACCGGGACCACCCCTGGAGGCTTGGCCTTACCTTTTCCAACACAGTCTCTGGAGCCCCATCCAGGTCAGGGTCAAAGCCAGAGGCACCTTGTACCAGCTTGACCCCAGAGGTTCCCTCCCTGTCAGGTTCTCATTCAATAAGCCCACAAATTCTTAGGGAAGACCTACTCTGTGCCAGGAAATGCACTAGATACTTACTAAGCACAGCATAAAATTCTGGAAGTGCTGGACCTCTCGGGTATAGGGAATGGTGACTCAGAGCCCCTGTCAAAGTCTTTGGCAGCACTGAATAAAGTTAATACCTGTGCTTGATTCAAGGAACCCAGAAGCCATGACTGAGCCTAGCCAGGAAGCCAGGGCATGATGAGCTGATTAAATCTGAGGTGAGACATAATTGATTCCCATTTTCTCGTGAAGTTTTCCTATGGCAAGAAGAAGGCATCTCTCCCGCTAAACTGACCAAGTAATCACTGTCCTCACACTCATGCACCATTACACTGTCCCCAGAAGTGAGTATACTTCTCGAATATGTGCCACTCATCTCTTAAGCTACCTGAGAGACTTGACTTTCTTTCACAATGCCTGGAATACAGTGATATGGTGCATGGCATATATATTTATATATTAAATATGTTTATATGTTGAATGAACAATTGGGTGTCTAAATGCTTCTGCAAAGTGAATGTTGTTGATCCAAGTTCATTTCCTCTGCATGTACCGAGTATCTCAGGAGGCCTCTGGAATTGGCCAAAAACACATGTCAGTTAACAGGACCAGGCTTACATGCATATGGTGCTTAATATAAATAATGTGTTTCATCACGCGCAGTGCCTCCCTGCAGGAGCTTCCTGGACCTGGACGCATTTTCTCAGCCAGTCATTCCCAGCCAGAAGAATCCTTGAAGCTTGGCTCATCATCTCAGAGTGTTTGAATCTTGAATTCCAAGTAGAAAAGGAGGAAGACTGCAACAAGGCTAAAACTGAATGCTTTGAATACACATATTTATGAGTCCACCCTGTTTCTCCCTTTCCACCACCCTCCCAACCTTAACCAGAACTATAGTGTTATTGTCTATACTGTACAATTGGGACTTGGGGCTCCTTGACTTGTAACATCTCCTTCATTGCTTTTTAACTTTTTCCTCATTTTGTTTTGGCTCTTTATCTAGACTATAAGGGCCTTGTGGGAGGGAAGCATGTACAACAAGATAGAATGGGTACTTCCTGCTTCATTCTTCAACATGACCCCTTCTGCAGAATTTATAGAGGAAAGAAGTTGAACATGGTTTCACAATTTTCAGACTCCTCGGGTCAGTCAAGGATTTAGGGAGAATAGAAAAATGCCATCTTCTCACCCGAGGCCAAATGAGAGGTTCTCCAACATGACCTCTTGCAGGAATCTGAAATATACTTCTACACTTAGAATTCTGACACAGTGGACTGCCACCTGACTCACATCTGAGAAAGCGAAGGTGACTGGAGCCAGGAGTCTGATCCCCACCTGGAAACCTGCTGGGTAAGGGCAGAGTTACCAACTACTCTAATGGTAAAGGCTACTTCACTAGGTCTGGCCTTGGCTCCTAGAATAAAATAAGAGATGCACAAGTGTTTCTCATGGGCTGGACATGGGCCAGGTGGAGAGAAGCTACTTTGGGCCTTCTTGGTTCTAGTCAGTAGAGTTGCCTGGAGGAAGGAGGGTCTTGAGCAGAAAGAGGCTTGAGGTGTACCATTGGATGCCCATGGCAATGAAAGATGTCACAAGTGTCCAACTGAATTAGATGTGGCATCACACATAGGTCACAAGAATTTCAAGATAGAGGAACCCAGCAAGGAACCTCGAAAGATCCCAAGAAAGGGCCCTCAAGAGAAAGAATCGGTTCTATCCATTGGCCGATACCGGAGACCATGATGACTCCTGCCAGGCAGATACTATTTCATCCACTCACCTCTCCTCCCTCCTGTCCCTCCCACTTTGTGAGATCCAATATAGCAGCTAGTGACCAAGTGGGAGAGGAAAAGAGCAGGGAGCCAGGGAATAGGAGAGAGCCAAAGAACCATGCCTTGTTTCCATACCAGGCTTCCAGACTAAACCAGTCCAAGCTAGGGCAGGGAAGAATATGTAATGCTAAGTCCAGTTCAGAGTTCTGACCATAACATGAGACTAGATATACTAGTCATTGGCTCTAGCCTGTGTTTGTATCCTGTAATAATGGTCATAGGTCTGTCTAGTTATCTTTAAAAAAGCAGAAAAGCCATAAGACCCACCACAGTTCTCATCGAGCATAAGGAAAATTGCTCCCACTTAAAAAGTTTAAAACAATGTCAGGAAACAAAAGTAAAGTTGAATCTTAATATGTAAATCATTCCCATTCAAAATACTATGGAACGTTATGAAGTTTCACAGTTCTAGACAAAAGTCCAACTTTTTTGAAAGTAAGAGAAATCAGGGACCAAAGAAGGAATTTGACAGTGAACACTCAGGGAACGGTCACCAGGGCTCACCCCAAGCCTCCAATCCACTCAAGAGACCATAGCATTTGTCACATGGACAGTCACAGAAGGGTGGCACACATGGCAAATGAGACCAAAATTCAAGTGGGCCACTGGGGAGATGTGGGTTGACTGGGAAAACTAACAAAAGCCAAACAAACAAAATTTTCTAGTTTAAATACATTTTAAAAAATTATAAAATCCAGCCATGTTCTTCAATTTGACTGAATCCTTTTGAGGACAACCACTTGTCAAGGCTTCAATGTCAAAGCTGCTGAAGAGTTAAAAACATGGTATCCCTAAGAAGGGCCTCTTGCGAAGGTATCTAAGGACGAGGTCCTTCCCCTTAGTGACATGGTCGTCTGGGAAAGTTAGGGACCAGGAGAGACTATGCCAGCTTTCAAGAATTACGAAGTGTCCATGATGGAGTTCAGATATCTGTGCCCTGGGGCTTCACCATTCAAATTACCCCAGAGCAGCCTTTCCCTGGCCATGGGGTTCATATTTTCCAAACTCCAAGGGGGCTGCTTGGAAACAGAAAGGAATTCTTGTGGTCCACAGCAGTAAACTTCCCTTTGTCCAGTAGGGTCTAGAAGCCTGGGAAAGTGGATTGATTATAATTAGGAGTATACTGAGGAAAGCAGATTGGAGCTTGAGGTTTGCGCCCAGACTGGCTCCCCAGATCTGCCGATGGGGTAGCACACAACTTCTCTCTCACACTAGACCCTTCCTGTAGGTATTCCCCCTCCACCTGCCACAAGGGCCCCTCCAGGATCACTGCTTTCAGTGCCCCAGACAGTTCTTTTACCTTCCAAGGGTCTCAGCTTACTTGAGGAGGAAAGGTTTATATAAAGAATTTTTTCTGACAAAATCATCCTACATCGACTGTGGCACAGGAGGGAAATCTCCTTCAAAGACCAAAACAGCAACCAACCTAAGACTAAAGCTGTGAGAACACTCTGCTAGTTCATTAGCTTTAATACCACCACCACCAGCACCACCAGCCAAGCTGACCATTATTTTTTTTTTTTACCATTTTTCAACATTATAAGAACCCAAACTGTAGTCACAGTTAATACAATAGCCTCTCCCTACTCTTAGTATTGGTTTCAAAGGATAGTTTCTTGTAATCCTTCCTCAGATACCGAAGCCTCCTCACCCCCCTCCCAAGATTTGCTTTACACACAAGAGGAGGTGATTCACATGCTCAGGGGATTTGTTCAGTAAGTCACTAAAACTCAATTTCCTTGATAGTCACGTGGGAGAAAAAGAAGAAAAGGGAAATGAACGAAAGGGAAAAACGAAAGTCTGGTTAACCTGGGAACTTGAAAGGGAAATGCAATCAACTGGCTCAGAAGTTGAGGGATTCCGGAGCTCTATAACCAAATGCAAATAGACCCTCAGCAGAAAAATTGTGTGGGAGGCAACGGAGGAGTGAAGAGAGGAAAGAAGACGGAGATTTCTTTGGTACTTACCTGTATGGCATCGACTTCAAGTCGTCTTTAAGTGGAACTGACGGCATTACAAACACAATAAGCACTTCTAGACAAACTGGAATAGCAATCACTTCGGGAGCTGGGAAGCAGTCACAATTTTGCTGTTGTCAACGCTTTCAGTGGCTTTAATTTTCAATGGTAAGCACAACTTCTATATAGTGTTGTCAAAACGGCAATGAAGTTATGTCATTGAATATTAAAGGCCCAGCCCGCGGAATGCCAACACACGGATTTGAATTTCATGCTCGCTCCTAAACATCAAGACAAATATGTCTAATTTCATAAAAACCTGGCCAGCCCCAGGGAGGCTGACAATCATATCTATTGTTACCCAAGTTTGCTGGAATAAAACCCGGCCCTGTTTGGTGTGTGAGGCCAGAAAGGAGGAGGAGGAAGAAGAGGAGACAGAGAACCAAGGATTATCAAGAGATGCAATTAAAAACTGGCTGCCTCTTGTATAGATTTTATTGACTGGGAGCCGAGCTCTGCTTGAAACCCAACAGGTATCTAACTGACCACTTTGGGCTCAACATTCCAAAGTGGTACTAAGAATTTACTCAAAAGGAATTCTTTGAGCCTAGCAAAGTGATACACTTCACCTCCCAAGAAATGTGTACTGAACATTCCTTACCATATGTTGGTCTGCATTAAACACCATCAGCAATGCACCAGGGGTGCAAGAGCAATCAGACCAGTTGGGTTGTAATGGAGATGGGTTGGGGGAACCAGCGGGACCTAAGGTTTGAGAGGTGCATGGGGACAAAGGTGGGAAAGATCTCTACTGGAGATTTTTCAGCAGGTATGTTAAATGTGGTGTTCAAAGAAAATGAATTATAAGATTTGCAGAAGCTCAGTTTTCTCTAAAAGAGAAAAAAGCTGGCAAGAACATGTTGTGGGTCATTCATGAAGGAAGAATATTGAGAAGATGGTTCGTGGAAGAGGCTCCTCCTGCTCTTAACATTCATTTCAAAAGGTGGACCTTTTGCAATTCCCCCCTCAGATATGAGCCCCATCCTCACCCCCACTGCCACCTACACTCAAGATCCACCTCACATTTGGAAGAGAAATATCATTTTTAAAATCTAACAATCAGAGGGTCAGATGACATTTCCAAGCCTCAGTAATCCATTTTTGCATCAAGGTATTTTAAGATTTGAAAGTGTTGTCACAGCTCATATCCTACTGGATTCTCATATTGATCCTATGAAGAAGGGACACTAATGATACTAATTTGATAATCATTTTTCCCAACCAATCTTAAAGGTGCCAAATGTGATACCCAGAGGATCTATAACTTGCCCAAGAGAATACACTGATTTGCTTAAGTTAGATCCCAGGAACTCTGATCCCAACACTAATCATTATTTCACCTCATTTTCCCTTTGGACTTCAGATGGAGTTCCTGTGTCTCCTTCTGCAAAGCTCATACCCTGATCCAGCTGAGATGCATGCAAAAGAAACCCAAGACTTAAACGAAACGTGTTTGCTTTGTGAGGACACAGGTCTTGGTTCAGATATAGTGAGGAGGAATGTGCTTAGTGTCCATGGAGAATGAATGGGGTGAGTCCTCCCACCCACATTTCACAAGAGCATATGTAAAGGTGCACTCCTCTCCATAAGGTAGGAAAAAATAGGCATGGTGAGCGATGCCCTGAAGAAATAGTGGGCAAAAAGTAGGCAAAGACAAGCACCTTTGTAACCTCCTTCCTATAGCATTTATAGCCAGGATTACATCATCTAGCCGTTGATTAATTTCATTTTGACCTCTTTATTAAGAGCAAAGACTTCATTTTATTTTCCAAAGCAACAATTTCCAGTTTTTTAAGTGCATCAGATACATCTAGGGAGGTAGTCACTTGTCAAATATGCAGATTCTGAGAACATTCAATGCCAGTAAGTCTCACCCAGAAGCTCTGGACCCATGTCTAGTGAGCATCTTTAAGAAAATAGATGACTGGGTCATGGAATGGATATTGGGAAACTTGCAAGAGATAAGAAGTATGACTGGAAAGAAGGAGGAAGCAGATCTGTAAGGGCCCTTCATTACATACCAAGGCATTTGGACTCTGTCCTGAAGACAG
Source organism: Ursus maritimus (assembly GCF_017311325.1). Classification (NCBI taxonomy): domain Eukaryota; kingdom Metazoa; phylum Chordata; class Mammalia; order Carnivora; family Ursidae; genus Ursus; species Ursus maritimus. Next base: position 34,141,459 of record NW_024424230.1, read on the forward strand.
TGGCAACCCCAGTAGGATTTTAAGCATAGGTAAGGTCATAATTGTTTGTAACAAAAATTATTTTGGCTGCAATGTAAAATTGGATCAAGGTGGGTAAAGCTGGAAACAAATAGAACAGTTAAGAATCAAACTCCGTATGAGTTTCTGACCTGGGACAGCTTGGAGAAAACAAAAAATGGGCAGCTCCAACAAGCAACCAGAAGGTCAAGATCCGTGCTGCTGGATTAGATGAAGAGGTGAGGAAGGAGAGGTCTAGAATGACCTCTAGGTTTGTGCTTGGGAATACTGAATGGATAATAATGGATGTTTATTAAGCACTAAATATGCACTAGGCTCTATTCCAATGTGGAGGCACAGCAAAGCATGATAAATTGCCCATTTAGGAAACAGTGGGCCCAAGTTTCAAATACGCAAACCCACAGCAACTGGGTCTCGAGTCCATGCTTCTAACCACTGCACTGGCTTACTCCATGACTGAGAGAGAGGAGTCTGAGTTTAGGAGTTGAGTTAGGAAAGGAGAAAAGGAAGAACAGGGAGTGAAAGAGATGTAGGCAGTGGTTAGAGAAAGCAGAGGTGACAGCAGAGAAAGGAGAGCCTGGAGATGACAAGAGGAAAGATGCTTATCAAGACCCCTCAGGAAGAACCACATCAACACCATATGCTGCAGAAAGCAGGATAAGAACCAAAAAGCCCCTTAAGTTTGGTCATCTGGAGGCCACTGGAAAATTCACGTGTATTTCCATGGATTGGTATGGGGAGACCACAGAGGTGTAGGCGATGGGAAAGCGATGAGAGGGCAATCCCCCGAGTACAGGCAAGGTAAAGGAAGAGAGGGAAACTATTCACATGAATGGCATACAGATGCAGCAGGGTATGGAAGAAACTAGTCAAGAGGGATAGAGAAGGCAGCGAGGCTAGCTGAGGTGTGTGGGGAGGTGAGTAAGTCAGAGGTGGGAGGAGGCAGCAAATGTCTGAAGAAGAATGAAGAAGATTTGCAATGACAATCTTTAGGAAGGAGAGGATATCGTGGACATACAGAGCGGTTGCTGGGGAATGTTGAGAACCTAGTGAGGTTGTGGTTCCCCCGCCGGCATGACTGTGATGGCATTTTCTTCAGCTGTGCCCACCAGCTTGAGTATAGGTATACAACTGGGCCCATGGCTAAGGATTTGTAGGATGGTTTTGTGTGGCTATACGGTTAGTGCAGATAAGAATAAAGTAGACAGGTGCACTGATCTAAGCAAGTAAGTAGATGAATAGAGAAAGGGTGGCTGGATAGATGCATGATAAGTTCTTGACTGTGGTCACAAGAACACATGTCCCTATCAGATCAACACAAAACAAGCAGTGAGGCAAAGCAAAAGCTCATGGCCCACATTCTAAACAGGAAATCCAAGCATGAGCTAGTGAAGAGCCTTTAAGGTCAGGCAGCTGTGCCTTAGGAAAGCTAGACTCCACAGCTATGCCCTAGATCTTAGCCCAGGGCAGTCCAGCCCACTGGAGCCCAGGGCCTTAGGGAGAATCATGTGGCATGGGCAGCCTCTTCAGAGTTCCTTAAGCTGAGGGGTCATTACTTCTGAATATAGCACTGACATTTGTGTTCTCATTTCTCTTCTCCTCTTCCTCTATGTATCTTAATTTCTTTCCTTCAAGGTGCAGGTCAAATCTTGCCTCCTTCATGGAATCTCTCATGCCCCAAAGCCTGATATATATTAAGTGCTCAATAAATAATAACTGTCATGTTTTCATGATCATCATTGATACAGTTTGATAGTATTTGGTTTCTTATATCCCCAGCTGGTCTGTGGACTCCCCTGAGGAGAGTGAACACACCTCATTTCAACCCCCAACTACCACTGCCTGAGGGTCACAGCCGTGCCCTCAGTTGGTAGGTGAACTTTACCCCCAACTCTGAAGGTAACTGTGCTTGAAGTCACCTAAGCAAACTATCAAGCAAAAAGAGGTGAAGATAGAAACCCTGGGAGACGTGACAATAGGAAGCCCCAGTACCGACAGCCAAATCCTGTCCCTGCCTCTAGAGAGAATTATTCATTGGTGTATCAGTGAGGGCCCAGCAGGAAATGGAAGGCACCCACGCTGGGGTTTTGAAAATAATCTAGTGATGGGACTAGGGGCAGGTTTAAGGAAGCCAACAATAGATGGCAAGACACCCAAAGATTAGAACGTCAGGGGAGTGAGGGGCCAGGAGATGGAGGAAATGATGTTACCAGAACGCAGTAGGCGCTGCAGTCCTGGAGGAGGACCCACCTGGCAGATAGTATGTAGACACAGCTACAGCCAGAGCTGTTGTCCAAAGTGAGAGAACAGAGTAGAATCACCCTGACCTCGTTCTCCTTACCACCCCAGCATCCTGCCAGTAGATTCCATTGGTGAGTCAAACAGAAAGGCAGTCAAAAGACTGTAAGGGAGCCTGAGGGAGGTAGTTTGCAGGGGTCACCATCCCAGGGCAGCTAGCAGGACAGTAAAGGCAGAAATGGATAGGGTAGGTAGCCAATGGAGTGTAATCTGCACAATTAACAAAGAACCAAGTGAGGGAATGTGTGCAGCATATCAATCAGATAAAGAGTTAAAATTCTCAGACAGAAGGGGTAATGAACCATGAGAGACTACGGACTCTGGGATACAAACTGAGGGCTTCAGAGGGTAGGGGGTGTGGGGGAATGGGATAGGCTGGTGATGGGTAGTAAGGAGGGCACGTATTTCATGGTGCACTGGGTGTTATACGCAAGTAATGAATCATGGAACTTTAAAATAAATAAATAAATAAATAAATAAATAAATAAATAAATAAATAAAAATTCTCAGACAAGGCTGGACACCTAACTGGGAGGAAGTAATTACTGTTGACTAAGTGTTTGCTTAATAGTTGTTGGGGACCACATCTTCTTAATCCAGTCATCTGTTGAAGGGCATTTCAGCTCCTTCCATGATTTAGCTTTTGTGGACAATGCTGCTATGAACATTGGGGTGCATATGGCCCTTCTCTTCAAGATGTGGTCCATATATAAAATGGAATATTACTCAGCCATCAAAAAGAACGATTTCTCAACATTTGCTGCAACATGGACGGGACTCATGAGAGACTATGGACTCTGGGAAACAAACTGGGGGCTTCAGAGGGGAGGGGGGTGGGGGAATGGGATAGGCTGGTGTTGGGTATTAAGGAGGGCACGTATTGCATGGTGCACTGGGTGCAAGTAATGAATCATGGAACTTTACATCAAAAACTAGGGATGTACTGTATGGTGACTAACAAAATATAATAAAAAAATACTATTATAAAATTTAAAAAAATTAAAGATAAAAAAATAGTTGTTGGGGACACACTAGGAAGACCAAGTAGAGCCCACCTGGGCAGAGCAGGAGCAGAGCTGGGAAGACATGGGGGTTCCACGATCCTGTGTCCAAAAGCAAATTAAGGGATGATCATGAAACCCTCTTAATCAGTCTTGGTCTCGTATCCAAAAATCACCATCACATGAAAATAAAAGAAAGAAATTTTAAAAACTGAAGCCTGGCCTGGGTAAGGGAAGAAGCCCTAATATCAGCAAGCCTGAGGCAATGAAAATGAGCAACTGTGGTATCAGTCAGTTAAAAAGAAAAGCCCCCTAAGAATGCTGGGGGCAGTGGTCATCACTCTGGGGTCCCTGCTGGCATGATGCAGGCAGTGGCCCCAGAGGCTCTGATGGCACTGAGAGAGAGACTGCTACAGCTCACAAACTGGGGGTTTTCTTCTCCCTGGAAGGGAAAGCAGGCTAGGAAAGACGCAATGATGCTCAGGGGATTAATGGTGCAGCCCCTGCCGGGAGCAGGTGGTGGCTCAGCGGGCTGCAGAGACTGGAGTCCCATATCCCTTCCCCACAACAACTGTGAGTTTTATTAAGAGATGCTTAGATTCGATGAGAGTGGGAATTATGTGGAACTCATCTCACCACCCATTTGACTCTGTTGATTAAGTTTCTTTCTTAAGACCTTGAGGTATGAGTGCTTGGGAGGCTGGTAAGAGAGAAGCCAGTCCCCAGAAGGACCATTCCTTGGGTAGCTGGGCTGCAGGACTCCAGGCACAATTTCCATCTAGACCCTGCACCGGTGATGGTCCCCATAAAGGGGACATACGGGAGGGGAGATGATAGTAGTACAAGCCCCTTCTATCATTATAATTGTTGTTTTACGATACAGTCCATGAAAAAGTTATCTGAAAAGACAAATACCAGGCATTGTAATAAGGGCCAAGAAATGTATCTTTGTATGCAAATGAGAGAATAAACTAAATTTTCCTGTTTGGATTTAAATATATGTATATATAACACACATATAATTATGTATTATTAAGCACCAGAACTCTTCAATGGCACTTCCCATTTCACTCAAGGCAAAAAAAAGTCTTACAATGGCCTACAAGCCCTCATGAGGTGGTCCCCATCTCCTTTCTAAACTCATCTTCCCTGGGTCACAGTCTCAGTCCAACCATACAAACTCCTTGCTATTCTTTAAATATGCCACACCTTTAAGACTTTAGCAAAGGGTGTTCCCTCTTCCTGGATGCTTTTCCTCCAAAGACTTGCTATGGCTCACTACCTCACCTATTTCTTTTCCAGAGTCATTTCAATGAAGCCTGCCCTGACCGCCCTACTGGAAATTGCTTTCCTCCCAACCCCCACTGTTTCTATATCCCTTACTGAGCTCTGCTTTTCTTTTATTCCCACAGCACATGACATTCTATCAAACTATTTAGTTTCCATATTTGTTAAATTATTGTTTGTTATCTGTATCCTTCTCTAGAATGTAAGTTCTGTAAGGACGATGTTCAGTACACTGTCCTCAAATGCCTAGAACAATGGCTGGAACAGATTAGGCACTAAATAGGTATTTGTAGGATGGATGAATGAATGGATAAATGAAATACCATGTGCCAGACCTTAATTACGGGTCTTTACTCCACTCTGCTTGTGCCTAGTCTAAATCTTGTCATAAATTAATACTTCCTAAAGGGTAACTGATGATGTCACTCATTCAACAAACTTTTGTTGAGAGCCTATTTGATCTAAAACATCGTGGGAGGTGCTAAGAAATATAATATATCCAATCTTCTCTTACAAAGTTATTGTGTAGTTGGGCATGTGGTTGGCATCATAGTGCCCCCCAATATCCAGTTCTCCTCCCCTTCCAGACACCTGGAAAACTGTGCTTTCCAACTGCCCTGCAGATGTATGGCTGTGTGACTAACCGGCCAATGAAATGTGAGCNATGACATATTTCACATCCAGGATGAGTCCGTGGAAAACACTACCTACCCCTGTGACGGTGACTAAAGAGGCCCTGTGTTCTGGGGCACAATTACTAGATGGAGGAGACCCACTTAGCTTGGATCCTTGAACAAGAACATGAAATTTTGTAGTCCTGAGCCACTGGCATTTTGGAATCTTTTGTTCCTCCATAGCATAGCCCGTCCTGATTAGCATGGGGTGTAGAGGGGGGTGGACCATGCAACTGATAAGAAGAGTAAGAACGGGATGAATAGCTTTCATGAAGCTGGATGTAACAAGTAGCCAGTAAGTGGTATAGTCATTGAAATATCTGTCCCTTAATGTTGAAGGATCACTGGATAAACTGAACGAAAGAGAAGAGAGCATTATAAGGATGAGTAGAGTTTAGCTAAGCAGGAAAAAAAAAAGAATTTTTTAGTTGGACAAATGGCTTTCAGGAATGCATGATGATGATGGGACACTCGGGGGGGGGGGGGGCTCAGTCAGATCTAAAGCCAGCTGAGATAATGGAGACAGGCTTATCCACTATCAGCCAAGCCTGACTTAGAATTGTCAGCAATGGGACAGGCCCCAAACAAGGAGAAGCACATTTCCCCACACACATTTCACAGGAGCAAATGTAGCTTAAAATTCAATTTACCCTTTTTTGTTGATTTAGGGTAGCTGTTTAATTAGTTTTTAGCATTGCACATTGTTTATGGTCATTGTTTCAATGGAAGTTAAAAGTGAGAAAGTTTACCATGCCTTGATTTGTAGACAAAATAACCAACAATTCCAGATTTCTCTCCTCTCCCCTTGCCACATTTCTGATTTAACAGTGTCTCTGACCTAGTGAATTGCTTCTAAATCATATCCCTGGGTTTCCTGAACTTTTATTGTATGGAACTTCTCCCCTAAGACAACATCCCTCCAGCTGAGAAAACATGTCTGTCTTGATGTTGCAAGTGATAGAATGTCTGATAACAAATGCAATAGGCCCAAAGAACATTTGTTTTCTGGAAATGGCATCAGCTTCAATAAGGAAAAGTCCACAGAAAGCTTAAGCTGAGAAGTTAACTTTGGAGTCCACTAAGACTGGTCCCTGAGCAAACCTGAGACTTGCCCATGAACCAAACCAAACTTGGAGATGGCTCTAAGCAGAGGCATTGTTCTTATTGTGGGTTTATAATTAACAAACAATGGGGATTAAAAATCAACCATATACCAGCTCCTGTGCGGGGAGGTATGGGACATGGAAGGAGAATAGGGCCTGCTACCCATTTCCCGTAGCTCTGCGTACACTCAATTAATTCTCATGGAAAGGAAGCCCACAGTGGCTTAACAGCAGCCATGTTATTCAGGCTCCCTTTCTGCTTGCCCAAGTGGTTCCGGTGGACCAAAAAGAGGAGCAGCTCAGAAAGAACTTTCTGAGAGAATTCGAAACACAGACAACAAACAGAAAGTAAAGATTACTTAAAGTTCTAAAAATAAGACTGGGACGAGGTTGATGCAAACAAAGCATATGAAGAAATGGTCTATTTTAGGAATATTCCTATTTGTGGGAATTGGCTAAGTTGTTAGAGGGATATACACTTTGAAAAAGAGATTTTTCCTCAAAGCCCACCAGGATTTCTCCCTTATATGGCTTCGTCCTTCTTGTCATTCCTAACTTCTCCTACTACTATACTAATACAGGCCCTCTGCCCTGCACATGCCCGTGCACACACACACACACACACACACACACACACACACCCCTACACACCACAGCATGAAAGCCGAGTTCAGTGGTTAACAGCATGGGTGTTGGAGCCAGATTACCTAGGTTCAAACCTGGCTTTATCATTCCTTAGCTACGTGACTCTAATCAAGTTACTCGACCTCCCTTTGCCTTCCTGACCTCATTTGTAAAATGGGACTAAGGCTATTTACCACATGGGGCTCTTATGGGAATTGAATGGAGTGGTGTGTGTAAAATACTTAGAACAGTGCCTGGCAGGTCCTTGTGTTATATGTTTCTAGTATGGTTCTTACTGTGTGCATGTCAATTCAATGGGCAGCCAAAGGAGACTTCACCTATGCTGGGGCTACAGGCTTCAATAGAGTAATTCATAGGCACCACCCTTAAGGTTGTTAGAATCTGCTTGGGAATACAAGACATAGAGAGACTAACTAGAGAAAGTTCTAAGGTGGGCTTGAGGTCAGATCAGAGGGGACAGCCACTAGTCCTGAGTAGCTGGGCTCCTCACGGAGCCTGGAGCTCAGCCCCTCCCCTGTCTGACTTCCTCCTCGCCTGAGCGCAGTAAGGCAAATGCGGAAGCAAAGCCAATACATAACGTTGTCACCACACGCCCCCCACTACCACGTTGCTGTCCCAAGAACTGAGGCTCCCCACCACGGCCTGTGGTCCCTGAAATGCAGGAAATAGGGGTTGAAAGGTGTTCCCTTCTGTTCTCTCAGCCACTATTTCTTAAACAGTCAAGAAACACCTCTCAAAATAGCCTGACTTGCTACGACAGCTTTGGGCTTCCAGTCTGCCGTTGTCTCTGCAGCAAAGGCAAGAAGCTGCCCTGCAGGCCCCGCTCTCCATCAGAGGCCAGGACGGAAGCAGGAAGCACTGCCCACCACTGTGTCTGCCATCCATTATTAGTTTGGCCCAACAAGAAACCTCTCTGTCTTTGCCCTCTTTGCACACATGCTCACCTACTCGGGACACCATGGGGCATTGTGTAAAAATACCATAGTTCCCAAATGTTTCAATGACAGCATCCCGCCTGTGCTCACATTTAAAACTGCACAATTTCAGCTGATGATCAGACAGGAGGACAGGGCAGGCCTGGGGGGGAGCACTTCCTAAGAAGTTCTCTCCCATCGCAGGGCTCACAGCCCAGAAAAGGAGGTACCAGTGGTAGCTGGGCAATGAAGGAATACCTCCCAGGCCAGAGGACTTAACAGATGCTTGAGAAATGGCTCTGATTAATATATATGGCAATGGTTAGAAATGGCAAGACTATCCTGGATGGAACTGGCGAGGGCAACAGTGCAAGAGAAGTCAATGCGGCAGCTGCAGAGGACGGTGCTACAATTATAATGACATGCAATCAGGGGCAGGGGGCACACACATACACACACGCGCGCACGTGCACACATTTAGTTACATTAGCAGACTTTCACACTATGCCATGTATATCATCTCATTTGATTTTCACAACTGATCTGCTGGATTGGCAGGATATGATATAACTTTCCATGCCACAGGAAAGAAATTCAAGCTCAGAGACAGAAGCAATTTGCTTAGTTCTTTTAAGATTAGTAAATATGGAATTTGGATTTCAAGACACAAGTTCTGATTCTAGGTTCAGTGCATTTTCCAGATGCCTTATTTCCTCTCCTCTCCCTTCCCCTCCATTTCCCCTTCTTCCTCTTCCTCCCCATCCCCTTCTCCATCTCCTCCCCTTCCTCTTCCTCCTCCTTCCCCTCCCCCTCTCTCTCTCCCCTCCCCACTCCCTGCCTCTCTAGCTCTGGCTACCTCTACTTCCATCTCCATCTCGGTCTCCCTCTCAGCAGTCCTGTGCATGGAGAAGTTATAGAGGTAGGTTAGACACCTAGATGCGGCTCCCGAGTGCCAGCTGAGCCTACATTTCCCTCCAGTCTCTCTTATGAGGCATGAGTCCCTACACCCTGACCTTTCCCCGAGTGCCCTCTCCTTCCTGCTCCAGGGCTGGAACCCCATTTGCACACTCTCTCTCCACTGGGGAGTAGAGTGATCTGAGGCAGAGGGGAGTCCTTCTCAGGAGAACCATCTGCTGAGTCAGGCTGCACCAGAGACATGATGTCCTAGTGTGAGAACAGGAAAAGGGAAAAGAGAAAAGGGGGCCTTGGGGAAACAACCAGCACTGAGAGAGAGAATGCCAGCATGGCTAGCTGGGTTGCCTGTGTTCATGGATCTAAATGTACATGAGGGACTATAACAATAAGCAAAAATGAATAGAAAAAGAATTGAATCACCGAGAAGGAAAATGTCAGGCCGTATATGTAAATGTCACTGCCAGATAGTCCTTCCTGGCCAATCAACTAGCCTACAGATTGATCATGCCCCAAGATTCAGAGGGCTAGGGGATGCGCTTAATGTAGAAAAAGAGAACCTGGTCTCTGCGGTCTCCCTCTTCAAGTGATCTCTAGAATCTTGCTTGGCTTGGGGACCCCATAGGAATCCTGGATGCTGCTTAGGACACCATGTCTCTCTCTCTCTCTCTCTCTCTCTCTCTCTCTCTCTCACACACACACACACACACACACACACACAACACATATCCCACCCAGACTCACAATCACCAACAGAAACCTGTGCCAGGAACCTCTCTTCACACCAGGCCCCAGTTTCCTCCATGATGCTCACCTGGAAAGACTCTGATACTCTCATTCCCATATTGTGACAATGCCTGAGAAAGGGGCCTCCAAGCACTCATCCTGGATAATATATGTATAGATGGAGAGCCATGTCTTGGGCCAAAGGAATAAGAGTGCAGGGCAAAAGTGCCTGCAGGTCACACACCTCATTTCCTTCCAATGCCCCAGAAAGAGGGAAGCAGAGAACTATTAGAAGCTTAGCATTGGCTCAACCTTCATTGGTTGTGCCAGGGACAGGGACAGAGGGGTCCTGAACTTCCCGACTCCCACTCCAATTTGTACATCACAGAACTCAGGGCCTGATGTGCTCTCCAGCAAGGGGGACCATTTCAAAGGAAACAATAGCACCAGGTAGCCTTCTCATGCAGGATGAGAAGCCCCCCTTCTGCTCCCGGGCTCCACCTGGAAGGAGCCAGACTTGCTCTCTCTGACTTACCTGCTCCCGGGCACCCTCCCAAGTCTTTACAAGTGGGATCTCTCAGAGCCCCTCTGGGGAGTCCTCACAATGTTTTGGATTGGTTTCTACCTCCTGCCTTAGGAGAACAAGTGCCATCCAGTCATTCCTCCGGATAGAAATTGATCTGTGGTTTCACCCTGCAGTGGCCTCTTTCAAGCATCCAGAAATGCCCAAGTCTAGGTGTTTAAGAGACAAGTGATTATTCTTCCTCTCACACTCCTGCCCCATTCCCAACTTCAGCTCTTCCAGATTTTTTCTTACCCCCAATCTCATCCATAGCAGTGGGTGACTTTTTGGGACAGTGGAGCTGGTGATTCCCTGGGTAGGGGGTGTGAGGACATGGATCCTCCCTCCAAGGGGGACCAGGGTCCAGCATAATCAAAGGCATTGATGGCAGAAACAAGCTTATTGTGAGAAGGATCTATGACCAATGGCCTCCCTTTAGGCAAAGGGTTTTGGTGGGAAGGATGGAACATGAGATGAGAGAATAAAAATTGTTAAACTACATTGATTGGCAAACATATAGACACAACCTAACCCTATATATGCTTTGCCCTGGAGCCCTCACCTGGTCATGGAACATTCCACAGGGATGAACTTCTTAAGGGCTGGAGGTACCTATAGTCATAACCCCAGACCACACATCTGATCAAACACTGCTTTAAACTTTAAATGGTGCCATTCTGGAACACACTCCTCCTTAAGACTCGTGTGTATATATGAGTCTTATCTGTAAAGAAACTACTAGCTCTTCTAGGACAAGGACCACATCTCCCCTGGCATTGTTTTTTCCTTCTCACCAACCCCCACCCCAGTGTAGGGCAGGATCACAGAAAGAAGGTCACACATCGTAACCATGGGAAAAGCTACACTCAGATGCAGGAGATCCTGGCTTTAACCTTGGACCTAATTATCTTGTGACTTTGAAAAATTCACCTAAATCGTCTACGCCTTTGCTTCTCACCTGTAACCTGGCACTTGAACTACTTTACTTCTTTAATGGAAAACCAACGTGAAAATGCTTAAATTAATGTATGCTATCCAAATCTTATGTGTGGCAGACCCTCGCATTCAGACTCTACTACTCCATCTTTGACAGCTTGCAAGGACCCCAAAATCCTAGGAAATAACAGGAAGTCAGCACTTTGCTGGGATTTGATTGCCATTCATGGGCCAATAAGGCCGGGTTGGTTGTGCACCTGGTGAGGGAGGCTAGCTAACTGCCCAGCATCCGCCCTTCTCCAAGCACAGCAGGTCTCCCCTGTGCACAGGCACCCTGCACCCCAACAAGGAATCTGAAGGAGCAACAGCAGTTCCTATGTGTGTCATCTGTATTTTCCTAACATGTCTTGAATTCCTCTGCTTGCCACCACCTCCCTACCCTATTCTACCTCATCTCCTTTGAGCTGTTGCAACATCCTCCAAACGAGTTGGCTTACTTCTAGTCTTTGCCCCCTAGGGTCTGTTCTTAACACAGTGGCCGCTATCTTAAAATCATAGGACAGATCCTGTCATTCCTTCATTCAAACTCTCCCATGTTTCCCCAGCGTCCCCTTCTGAGGGTAAAGAGTGCTCTGGCCAACTCATGGAGGGCACTGAGTAAATATTTGTGGAATGAATGAGTGATGGCTATACTGCGTTTCTAGAGAGAGAGAATTATACATGACTGTGTTTTTCATGCGTCTGAGATTCACAAAGGCCTCAGGACATAATCTCACAGATGTCAAGACTCTCCCATACTACAATAGTAAATAATCCATACATATTTAATTGTATATGGAAGTGAATTGAACGATACCTAAATCCACATTTCCAGACAATGCCCAGAATAGGTGTACAAATCAATCCAGGACTGTGCATTGAAGCATGAGGTTAGCACACATGCAGCCCAAGAAGTGGTGGGGGTCATGTGAGAGGGTGGGAGGGTGGGAGCCCTGGACAGGCCCAGAGAGCCCTCCTCAGGCTGGCTGGAGCCGGGCAGTGATCACTGTACGCAGGGGAGAGGAGCAGCACTGGGTGACTTGCTTAGAGAATTCTGTGGAGTATGTTAATTTCTGTGGGACTTCAGAGGCCCCATAACTCTCGGAGATTAATAAGAATCTGGGAAGTATCTGTCTTTGCCGGCTGCTTTCATTTGTGCAGTAATAAAGCTCGCCTTTCTTGTTTAATAAAAACAATGTGGAAACAAATGGTTCTGTGCACAGTGGAACTTTAAAGAAATGAATTCAGCGGCACGGAGGGAAGCGTTTCATCACACTGCCGGCTCTCCAGGTCTAAAACGTAACCCATGTCTCCCTTTTCCCTCCCACTTTTGCAGACCCCACCCCATATTTTGGTTGTGCATCTGGACCCCTCCCTGAGGTGCCAGGCTGGTGGGTGGGATGGGGAGGGATGGGCAAGTCCCGGCCCCTGCTGGCCTGCACTTGTTCCTCAAACAAAGGAAGCCCGGGCTTGGCTCCTGAGATCCCAGTAGCTGGAAGAAGGTAGGTGGAGGCCCAGTCCCAGGCTGGCAATAAATATGATGAGAAATAACCAGCTTGCCTATAAAGGGAAACCTGCCTGAGACGAGAAACAGACTGAGAAATGGTTTAGAGATATCACTGGGAAATGGATCTCTAATGGGTCCCGGGGAAAAATCTGGGTCCCTTTGCCCATTTGTGTATACATCATGCTCAGGCAGATGGCACAAAGAGGGCAGACAGTCCCCATCCAACTGCCTCAGCCACAAACAGAGTCCAAACACCAGCTAAATAAACCATCACCCTAACCCCAACAGTGTTTCTGATGCCCTCCACCCTTATTTTCTTAATTAAGGACGACTGAGCTCCCAGCTCTGGCCCTTGTTAGAAGGAGATCGGTAGGAGAAGGAAGGGAAGAATGAAAGGGGGGTAAACAGAAGGGGGAATGAACCATGAGAGACTGTGGACTCTGAGAAACAAACTGAGGGCTTCAGAGGGGGTGGGGTAGGGGATTGGGATAGGCCAGTGATGGGTATTAAGGAGGGCACATATTGCATGGTGCACTGGGTGTTATATGCAAATAATGAATCATGGAACATTGCATCAAAAACTGGGGATGTACTGTATGGACTAATATAACAAAATAAAAATTATTATATGGTGACTAACATAATATAATAAAAAATCATTAATAAAAATAAAAAATAATAAAAAATAAAAATTATTAAAAAAAAAAAAAGAAGGTTATGTTTCCACTTTGGGGTCCTGTAGGACCATGTGGAAAATGATACTGAGGCTGGTGAGGACATAAATGGTGCTTCACGATGCAGAGAAAGACTAGTGGACAGCCTCCCACTGTGGGAGAACCTGGAAAATACAGGATTTATTAACTGCCTACTATGTGCCCTGCCCTGCTGGCCACCATCCCCGGGGGGACACATGAATCACAGTAATGAATTAGAACCTCATTAAATTAGACAAGAGGGGGTCTGGCCTATCTGCATTAATGAAGATCTGATTTATTAACTATCTTTAAAGAAATGCAGTTTTATTACTTTCAAGTATAAGCATTGATTCATATCAAGTGCCAACAAGTATTGCCAAGTGGAGGTACTGATGGCCCTGCCTTAACAAAAAGATAAGATTAATTTGTAATTAACAGCTTCCATTTGCATGGAAACAATTAATGGGCTAAAGTCCTCATAAAAACAGTGCAATCTATTAACTAGATTGATAATGCCCCCTTTACAATCTTGGATAACTTATTAGTTTTTTTCCAGAAAAGGCAAAGGTCAGATCCCCAGGAGTTTGGGTGCTATGCTGAGCCTAGAGAAAATTATAAAGATGCCCAAGCTTGTTTGCATGGTCCCCAGCTCTCTTATCTCTTTTTTCTTCTCAGTTTCTTTCAGTGTTCATTGAGGGTAACTAAAAGAAATTTTTAAAGAAAGGTATAAGTTAATCTTTGACATCAAGGAGCTTACAGCCTGGTTGGGACAACAAGACACAGATATATTAAAATATTAGAAAAATCAAACGCTCAGTCAAGGCAATGCATAAGCAATAAGGGCCAACTATGTTTGAACCCCTTAGTTGTGCTGGTCACTATGGGAATCCTTTGGCATGTATGTGTTAATATGTAAGCAACCCTGGGAAGTTAGGCATATGGTTTCCCATTGCACAGCTGAAGAATCCAAGGCTCGGAATGCTCTACATTTTGTCTATTATTCACAGAGCGGGTACAAAATGTGGTAACTAGGCTCCAAAATGGGCCTCCTGGTGTGCACAACACTGTATGGATGCAGCCTCTCAAACCTAGGCTGGGTCTGGCTTGCTTTTGGCCAACAAGAGTATTGCAGAAGAGCTGCTGTGTGACATTGGTGGCTAGATCATAAGAAGCCTTCCTCCTAGAACACTTCCTTCGGGAAAGCCAGCCAGTAATTAGAAGTCCAACTACCTTGAGACCGACATGCTGTGAGGAAGTCCAAGCTAGCCACACAGAGAAGCTCGGCCAGAAAAGAATGATGCTCAGACAGTCCTCAGCTATTTTAGCCACCCCCACTAAGGTACCAGGTGGGTGAGTAAAGCCTCCATCTTGGACATGCAGCCCCGTTGAGCCTTTAGTTGACTCCAGTGCCACACACCATATATCAACAACCACAAAAGAGAACCAAGAACCACCCAGCTGAGCCCATACAGTCCAATAATGGTTTCTTTCTTAATAACCAGATAGGTAGTAACAGATAACAAGAACTAGCTGGTGACATTTGAATAGGGGTGGTCCAATGTCAGAGTTACAAGCTTAACCACCATGCCAGACTAGCAGTTGGGTATTATAGACCACTGTGTGATGACTGCCTGTGGATGTCCTCCTTATTCCTCCCCCTGCCCTCAGCTGGAGTATCTCAAACAGGCCGGCTCCTTCATTCTGATTCCTGTTCTCTAAGAAAGGTGTTCGGTCTGTGAGCATGCATCAGAGTAGCTATAATCCTGCCCAGCTTCTGTGGATCAGCATCCAATAGATGGGTATTAAAACACAGGGCAGGGCAGAGGGTGACTGTACCTGTCCCTCAGACACATTTTCATGCCCTCTTTCGGGGTGCTGTGAGAGTCTGTCCCAGTTGTTCTACTCAGATTTACATCTCCCTGGGGGAGTCCCAGACCCTGGTCCCTACTTTTAGCCCTGCACTCTCCTCTCCCTAATTTCCTGTTATCCCTCCAGATCCACACAGATTAGGCTCTTGGGTCCTGCTGGTACCTAATTTTGCTTGAGCTCTAAGCAGGTGTCATTTTGAGCTCAGATGAATTTGTCCAGAGTCTGAGCAATCCCTGGACCTCTGGTGTACACTAGTCCCCCTTTCAACAAAAATGAGTTCTTGTCTAAAGCAAGCTTTGTCTTGTGGCCTATTCTGGCTTTGGGGTCTGCTGGTGCCAATAATGCCAACCAGAGGCTGAGACCCATGCACAAAGTTATACTCAAAATGTTATACTGCCTCAGCCTGTCACCAAGGAATTTGCGTTTTGTCAGAGTCAATCTGTTACTAATAAAATCAAGCTCCTGTTATAAAATTCCTGCCATTCTTACATTCAGGCTAGCTACTTTGATGAGTCTCTTTTCAAAATCCCTGGACATCCTACCATGTCACTTCCTCCATGTATATGTACCACTGACCTGACCTACTGGTGACTGTCTACATCCCTGAGATTTTAGTAGGATTCCCTTCTGCAGCTTAGAATAAATCCAGGGGTTTAATTGGAGGATGAGACTGTAACAAAGGAAAGAAATCCTCCTCCCTCTTCCTCTCAGCTGTCCACACCTTCCAGCCCTGAGGGCTCTGAAAGAAAGCTCCCGAGTAGAAGCCTACCTCTCAGAGACAGCATGGGACAAGCAGGTACATCGCACATGTGGAATGACAGGTGAATTCCTAGAGACATCTCTGGCACCCTAAGCCCCACTGAGGCAAGTCACATAGCCAGGATCAGGAGCTCTGATCCTGGACCAAAACCCTGGGTGTAAATTTGGACTCTGTGACTTCCTGCAAGTTCTTTAACTTCCAAGACTAGTTTCCTCCTCCAGAAAACAGGGCTATTAATGCCTGTTACATAAAATTCAATGAGAAGAT
The DNA here is from genome assembly GCF_017311325.1 of Ursus maritimus. Lineage (NCBI taxonomy): Eukaryota > Metazoa > Chordata > Mammalia > Carnivora > Ursidae > Ursus > Ursus maritimus. The sequence goes on from NW_024424230.1 coordinate 34,157,672, forward strand.
ATCTATAAAACTCTTTTACATAATATTCAACAAATGATATCTGTTAGCAATGGTAGTATACATACATAGTCTTCATATTTTTAAACCAACTTGTAAGTTTTCAGTATTGGGCCCCTAATTGTATCTCCAGATTTAATTCAAATGGATAGAGTGAGATTCTTTCTCATATGAGATTTTACTGAATCCTCACAAAATCACTACTACAATTACACTTTTTTTAGAATGAAAATGAGATCTGGAGAAGTGCAGGAACTGGTACAATCATCTCTGTCTGGCAAGTTAGGAAGAGCAGTGACTTGGCCAAGGTGGCATAGCCCCCTGAAAAGAGAAAGGTTTGAACCCTCTCTCTGAATTTGAAGTTTAACTCTAAGCCCATGCCCCACCACCCTGACCTTGCTAATGTAATGACTCATCTGTCCATAAACAGGCACTTGTTTGAACAGCTACTTTCTACCAAGTTCTAGGAGATATGAGAAAAAAAAGAAATAGCCAGGCCTCTTATGAGGAGTTCACGACCAACAGGAGAGACAAGAAATGTACAAGCATTATAATGATGTTTTCATAACATGGAATCTGAGTAGGTGAGGAGAAGAAAGCATCCCATTGAGGGAGCCATTGTCTGTAGGCAGGATAAAGGTGTGAGACCAGTGGAAGGTGGTGGATGATGAGAACACTAGCTTAGCTGGGCTGGCTGGGCTGGTAGAAGAAGAGTGGGATTTTAGGCTAGACCAAATGCTCTGAATTATGGGTTAGATCATCAGACTATCCAACACGGTGTCCAGCACACAGTGAGATCGCAGGACGTCTTTTTGAAGAAATAAATCAGCACAACTATTAAATACAAAATAACACAAGAGGAAGACCTCTCTAGATCCTACATGTGAAGAGGAGCTCTTATAGGTAAACTGGGGGAACAGGTTTCATGCTTTTCACACCTTTTCCTCTTCCTGGCCTTTATTGTAGAATGACTGTCCCACTGAGCAGATAGAGCTTACTGAGGCCCAGGGGAGCCACGCCTCCTTCAAAGAGAGTTTAGGCATTTTCCCCCACTTTTATCTTGAACCCTAACCCAAGACACTTCTATTACTGGAGGGAGGATGTCTGGGTGGTAGACGGAGCAGTAGGGCAGAAAACAGCAAGGAGAGAGCCAAGCAAAGAGGTAAAGTCTCTAGACCATAACATGAAGGTATGTTGTTCTGGCAGGTCTGCTGCCTCCCACCTCAGACCCAAGGGTTTTCTCTCTCCAAGCCTCAAATTCACACTCAGTTAGAGCAGATACTCTCCAGGAGCAATGTAACAACATAGGGAAATCTTAACCTCATTCACGTTTGAGTTGCCATGGAGCTTTATGGTGATATGTCTATTGTGGACACTCATAGAATGAACAGGGTAGAAAGGAAGGAAGCAGGAGGGGAAAGAATGAGGGAGGGAGGAGTGAAGATATCCTTACTACCACTCATGTCTATCCAGAACAACATACAATGCTGTTGAAAAGACAGGAAAAGAAGGCACAATGCAGTTGGGGGACAAGACTGTGCCAAAAGGCATTAACCAAGTAGAACCATGCAACGGTTGAGTAACATGGCTGAGAACTGGTCACAAATGTAAAAAATGAATACACACAAAGCACAGGGAAGGGGAGTGTGGGTCCGACTGGCTCAAAGGATTGGTTTCATTTTAGTAGAATAAGTGGAAGGAGGAAGGTTTCTCAGGTGAAAGGAACAGCTTGGATGAAGGCAAAAGGAGGTCAGAACAAATAAGGAATGTGTGCAGAACAGATGCTCCCAATTCATATCTACAAATATTGACACACACACTCTCTCTCTCTCTCTCTCTCTCTCTCTCTCTCTCTCACACACACACACACACACACACACACACACACACACTCTGCCTAAGGCACAGGACTGAAGATTAGCAAAACAGAGTCCCTGTTCTCCAAAAGCTGCCACGTTGTTACCAGCTCTAAGAATCTAGGAGTGGGAAGAAACTAGCCAGGCCAAATAAAGACTCTTTTCAGAGAATCCTGGAAAGCTGGTAGGCTGGCTTCTGCTTAGACATCCCCAGACAGGGGATGACATAGGCTCCTCTGGGTCCTCTCTTGGTTGATTTTCATGATAGAAAGTTTACTTTACAATAACTAAAATCCTCCCACTTGTTCCCACAAAATGCTGCTTTTGTAATCACAATCATCAATATTATGAATATCCCTTTATTTCTCCATGCCAACTCCTCTCTGTGGGCTTTTTCCCAGGACACCATGGAACTGTGCGAGAGTGCTGGGGCCACTGCCAACCTGTGTGGATGGCCCCTCTTCCTTCCCAGGTGCAGGTGCCCCAGGGCAGGCCACCACTTGCTCCCAGCCCCCTTGCCTCTGTGCTTCAGTCACGGTAGAAAGCCCACCTAAAGCTCCAGTCTGGCAATATCACACACATTTCTGGGCATAAAATGGCCAGAACTGTCAGGAGAAATGTCAAGAGGAATATCGTGGAGCCCCCAACTGCTCTCTTTCCCACCCTGTTGACACACCCTTTGAAAGCTGTGGGAAGTAGAAAATTGCTCATCTTCTTTTAATCAAGGACACTATTTAAGATGCTTAAGTACAATACTATTTTAAAATGGGCAGTTTTATATAAAGGAAAGGAGAAAAAGTATAGCAGCAATGTACAGTATATCAGATTGAATTAGTTTTTCATGCCACAACACATAAACAAATCTGTTTAATTAGAACACCTTGTTTTTACTGCATCCTGAGCCATTTTTCAATGATGAGGGGGAAATAAGACGATGGGGAAGGGATTCTGAAATTTCTCAGGGAACCCCAGGGATCTTCTCTACTTCCCCTAATGACCCAGCTCCTGGGGTGTTCCCCTCCATTCCCCATCAGTGCCCCCTGGCACCCCCTGTTCTCACACAGCCCCTTCCCCCAGAGGCCTTCAAAATAACCTCTATTCCCAGAGATTTCAGAAGATTTTACGCACAGAGGGAAGATGAGATGTGGTCTCCTATATGATGATAACTTGGGACCCCCAGAAAATAGAAAGAGGGAAACCCTCAAAGCCCCCAAGGCTCCAAAAGCAGCTGGCAGAGGACAGCAAGCTCTGGGCTCGAGTTCCGCATCTGAATCTGGCACTGGGGGATGGGGGGGTAGGGCTGTGGAGTTTGTCCCCCAGTTCAGGCCTCTGTCTCCTCATTTATGTAGAAGAGAGCTTGGCTAAGATCCCCTGACAGCCCCCACACTCAGGGATTCGGACTCGTGCCTTGGACCTCACACTACCATACACACCCTCCTGGTACACAGAGGCCTCCATCAAGGGAGCTGACAGAGATCTGTAGAAAGCAGCTGCGTACCCTCCGCAAGCCTGCTGAGAGCCCAGAGGATGCCCTGATCTCCCTGCACTGTCTGCTGCCGTTGTCTCCTCCCCAAATGCACACTCCCTGCTCCCTACGCACACCCCTGCTTCGCCCCTCCCCCACCATTGCACTCACACCTGCAGGGGTGTGAGTGTTTGTATTTTTGGTTTCTGGTTAGTTTCCGAACAAGCAGAAGATTTAAGCTTTTAATCCATCTGTTGGGTGCAAAGCATAATATATTCTGGGAGTGGATTAGGGGACTAAATTTGGGAAATGTGTTGTCAAAATGTGGTTTTGCAATGCAAGCTTATTGATGAGGGTGTCATTTGGAGTCTGAAGGCCTTTTGGGAGCTGCTGTATGAGGAGGGGCGGAGACTGGGGGAGCAACAGGTGCATACAACTTGCCCTCCACAGAATGTGGAAATGGAAAACATTCTTTTGGGGGTACCCCAACCACTCTTTCCTGGGCTCTCCTCCTCCCCTTGCTTCTTCTCTCTTACAGCAAGATGTTACACCTTTCAGGACCCTCCCCTCAACAGGAGACTGACATATATTTATTCACACTCAGGAGTGAGAACTAATAAGACAAAAACCTCAATTTCTCTGAGATATGTGCCTTTTAATGATGTTCAAAGGCTCATGTTCTTGTAGTGTGGATGTAGGTATCAACCAACATTTAGAGGGGATATTGAGAGGGGGAATAGAGAGAAGAGAAGACCCACCTCACAGACCCAGACACAAGTATCTGCTAGCGGCCTCTCACTCACGTGACACCTAGGATCAGCGGGGTCAGAGCACAGTTACCCTCTTGTGCATTGGAAGTGGTGGAAACATGGCTTCTGTCTTTTTCCTGACATCACTCCCCATAGCTGTCCCCTGTGTCCTGAGCTTCAGATGGAGGAAATGGGAGTGCACAGCCTGGAATGCAGAAGTCAGCTGCAGACTCGGGACAGCTGAGCGGCAGCCATAGGATTCCAGGGTTCGAGGGGGGTGGCACTGAGGGATATGGGGGGAGCTATCACTCACCCACCCAGGCTGAGCTGGGCATATCACAGAAAGGCGACAGCGTCCTTAGAGAACATCTACAGCAATGTAGGAGGCCCGTCCACAGCATCCCTGACTAGTAACCACTCGTAACCAGTAGATTGTCCCCAGAGAAGGAAAGCTAACTACCCTTCAGATAAGCTGACCACCATGTGCCAGGTATAGACTGACTAGGCAGAAGAGAGAACATTGACCCCTAATACATCAGTAGATCAGGAAGATCACATTCCAGCCCCCATACTATACATTTGATACAGAAGGCTGGCATGAAGTCTCCCCATCAGACCCATTCTGTCCTTTTGCCAGCTTACTTAAGGATGCGGCTGAAACTTCTTCCAGTTCATAGGCTTTGCTCCTAGCTGATCCCTGTCATCCCCCATCTGAGAATTGCCAAGTATTAATCAATCCACTATCCTGCTCCAGAAAGGAGCTTAGTGCCCTGGGGCATATGAGAAGTATAGTCCTTGGCTTCAGACAGTTCACAACTCATGTGGATCTGGGGGAGAAACAGCACCTAGGACATGGAGAATGATTTCAAACAGAGCAAGGGGATCATGGGAAGGCTGTGCGGTAGGGTCTGGATGTCAGTTCAGTAAAGTTAAAGGAAAAAAGTAAGATCCTTTATAGGGGGAAGCCACGGACACAGGAGAGAGCCCACCCCTCCCAATACCACTGCCTCCATCTTGCTTCTGAATAGGACAGTGCTCATCTGATCCACTTCTCATTAAAATCTCCAAAGCCGTTGAGCCTCCTTATCTCTTTCTCTCGTGGATGGTCCCAGTTTGTCTCAATACAGCCTCGGTGTTTTAAAATAGAGTTTGTCTGTATTGCCTCATGGACTGAGGTCAGGGAACCCAATTTTGCTTTCTTATGGTCCTCTCCCTGCAACAAAGGAAAGTCTGGGAAATGGTTCAGGGTTCCATATTTAGAAAATGAAAAATGCCCTGGTACTGCTGTGCCCTGAGTGGAGGGATGACAGACAACGAGAGAGGAAACGCTAATGCTGATGGTGGCACTGAAACCACCAATGGGACTTGATGCAATAATCTGACAGGAGAGAATCTTAATAACATAATGAACATCCCTGTGGGGTAAGGAATACCAGGAGTAAAAAGCCGGAAAAGCCTGAGCAGTTCCTTTGGTGGTTTCCATATCACTAACCTTTCTCCTATTGTCTTTTGCATTATCAGTTTTTCACTCTCTACTGGATTATTACCATCAGCACATAAACATGCCATTATGTCTGCCATTAAAACTCTCTTGACCCCGCATTTCTTTAGCCACTGACCCATTTTCGTTGTTCACCTCTGCAACAGACCTCCTCAAAGGATTATCTAGTCTCTTCCAAATCCCTCTCCTCAGTTTCTCTCTTAAACCCACTCCAGTCTACCTTTTATAAACACCTCTCAACCAAAACTGTTCTTGTCATGATCCCTAGTGACCTACACATTCTTATATTCACTCATCAATTCCCAATCTTCATCATACTTGCCCTACTTGCAGCATCTGACAACACTGTCCACCTCCCAGGACTGCACGTTCTCTCTACATGCTGAGAGGGGCACCTCCTCAGTCCTCTTTTTCACCGAAACTCACCCCCTTGCTGATATGACCAGGTCCATGACTTCATATACTGCTGTGAGCTTAATGACTCCCAAATGTGTTACTCCAATCTAGATTTTGCTCTTGATTTGTAGACATGTGTCTCCAACTGCCTCCACTTGAATGTCTATAAGGTCCCTCAAACTCAACGTGCCTAAAACTGAACACCTAGTTTTTCCCACCCCAGTGTCATCCTACCCACAGTCTTTCCTATCTTGGTTACTCAAATGAAAGACCATGACATCAACCTTGACTTGTGTTTTTCTGTCACACCCATATCTAATCTGCCAGTACATTCTACTTGTTCTACTTTCAAAACATATCCAAATTCAAGATGCTCACCATCTCTGCTGTCACCACCCAAGCCCAGTTGACTGTTGCCTTCTTCCCTGAGTGCTCTCACGACCTCCCTGCCTTATCAGAGGTATTCTTAACATAGCAGCCACATGCTTTAAAACAGAACTTGCAGGGCACCTGGGTGGCTCAGTCAGTTGAGCATCCAACACTTGATTTTGGCTCTGGTTACGATCTCAGGGTGGTGAGAGCGAGCCCCACGTGATGCTCCATGCTCAGTGCAGTCTGCTTGTCCCTCTCCCTCTGCTCCTCCCCCCTGCTTGCCCTCTCTCTCTCTCTCTCTCTTTCAAATAAAGTTAATTAGTTAAAAAAAAAAAAAACAGAAGTTTCATGGCATTTGACATCAGAATCAAGTCACATGTCTTTTCAAAACCTTCCAGTAGCACCTAACACCCCATTCCACTAAGACTAAACTGAAGCCCTTACAATGACCTACCAGGCCCTACTCTTCATGACCTCTCCAACCTCAGCCCTATTACTCTTCCCTTCCCTCCCACATGGTCTCCAGTCACACTGTCCTTCATGCTGCTCCTCAAAAACACTCTGCATCCCTACCAAAGACCCTTTGCTCTGGAGTTCCCCTGACTAGAATATTCTTCCCCCCAAGATCTGCTTGACCCATTCCATCATCTTCTTCCAAGTCTTTGCTCTCACTTTTTCAGGAAGGCCCACCCGGCCACCCTATTGAATCCTGTAACCCACCCCCACAGCATCACACCCAACCCCCTTACTCTCCTCTACATCCTTTCATAGCATCAACATACTATATCATTTACTTATCTTCATATTATTTATGCATACATCTTCCCCAACTGAAATGTAAGCTCCACATGGACAGGACTTTTTGTCTGTTTCATTCTCAAATGTACTCCAAGTGCCTAGGGCAGTGTCTGGCACGTAGGTGTTCAATAATATTTCTTGAATGAGTAAACTTCTTTTTACCATCCAAACATAGACTGTTTCACCTACTTCTCCCAGGTAAGGTCTCTACGAGTCTTGCTTTTTGAGGTAACAAATGTCTGCATTTCTTTTTTTTTTCCTTTATTTTTATTTTTTTTAATTTTTTTTATTATATTATGTTAGTCACCATACAGTACATCCCTAGTTTTTGATGTAAAGTTCCATGATTCATTACTTGCGTGTAACAAATAATGGTTATAACAGCTACAGTAGCTGCAATTTATGCATTGCTTACAAGATATATGATCTACCAGCCACCTGTAAAAAGCTCACGGCATACCAGGCAAGGACCTTAACAATGACCATCTTTCTACATTTTTCCAATAGTTCAGGAAGAGAGTATGATAAACTGCATTCCTGGGCCCAGGATTTCACCCCCTCCCCACCTGCAGTATCCAAATCATTGCGTAGCCCTTCTGATAGCATGGTGTATTTCCTCTCCCCTTAACTTGGAGTGTGGTCATGCAACTGGCTTTGGCCAATGATATATTAGTAAAAATGATAGCACTGAGTTCCTAATCTAGGCCCAAAACAAGGTTTTGAATGTTTCTTCTGGTAGTAGAGAAATATGAGAGACACAGAGCCACCTAAGTGAAACCCAAACAAGATCAGACAGCCCTAAGTGACACTTGGCCCCATGAGCAGTAAAGATGGTTGTTGTTTTCAAGCCCCTGAGCTTTGGAGTAGTTTGTTACACAATAATAGTTAAATGAAAGAGGTATTCCCATATTTCTCATTTTACATGAGGACAATGAAACTTAGAAAAGATAAGTAACACGCCCAAGATTTCACGACTGGTGAACAGTGAAGCCAGGGTCTCCCTCAGGTCCCAGAGCCTGTGCACTAGCCAGTAGGCAACATCACCAGCTTCCTTCTTGCCTTCCCTGTTCTTCTGTGCCACACAACACCGGGACACACTCTGAACTCCTCTCTAATTGTATCTACTTATTCATTCACTAATTCAGTCACACTTCCAAAAAAACAAAGCAAAAGTTGATTATCACATTAACTTGTAAGTTGCTGGAAATGCTGAGCTACAACCTGAGCAATGTGAAACAGAAATGCACCAAAAAAGGGAGAAAACACACAAAGCGTGTAGCTGGAGAGAGATGTACCCAAATGAGACTGAGAACAGTAACAGTGGGAAAGTGCTGGTGACATCTGCCGTAGACGTTCCCAGAACAGAGACCCTGATAGAGCTTGGGACAGCCTGCTTCAGGACAAGGTGCTTGAGGCTACTGACAATTTCTGTCCCGGGTACTGTGTGGAGTGCAAGCCACCCCCCTCACAGACACTCCTTAACTCTCACAACCTTTCACTTCTCTCTCCTCGCAGAGTAGGATAAGAGAGCCTCGTATTATTAGTCACTGCCACTCAATGTTAAAAATAGACAAGGCATTTTCAGGCTTCATCAAAACAATATCATGATGAGTCACTTATTTTCCAAGATTGTGAATATCCAGAAAATATTAAAACGTTCCCAAGACAGGGAGGCAGTTCTCATTGTAAGAAAATGCAATTCTTTATAAGGATTTGTGACTTGTCTGGTGCCATATGGTTAATAAGTGGCAATAATCAAATGGAGAACAGAGTAGTTAAGGATGAGCAGAGCAACAGCTAAAGAAGAAAAGCAGGTTATTCTCTGACCTTGGGTGAGTTGGTAAACTTTTCTGAATTCCTGCTTCTCTATCAATACGTTGGAAATGATAATGCCTACTTCATGAGGTTGTGGTGAAGTTTAGGTAACTCAGAAAATAAAGAGTCCAAAAAGATGTTTGGCATGAATCCTTGGGCATAGATACAGCATCACGCCATCCAGTCAATACAGAGTCAGTGAACGTCTACCATGTGCCAAGTTCTACGATACATCCTGGGAATGCCGAGAGACATAAAACGGATGCCTCCCTTCTGGAGCTCATGGTCAAGTAAGAGATACAAACAAGTAAAACTTGCAGATACGGCACAGTGACCCGTATGCTCTGTTGATCTACATACAGGAGGCAGGGAACACTCACCAGTTTGCAGTTTCAAACCCCCAGTCCCAAACCTAGGGCACTTGTCAAAACTTCAGAAGAGGTTCAAGTGATAATGCAAAGAACATATTCATCAGGATATACTCGCCCTGTAACAAGATGGGCAAGACCCATTCCAAGCCTTTTAATGAAGCAAACCTGGAATGAGGACTTCCAGCCTAAGGGGAAATAAATAGTCCTGCCCTATTAGAACTCAGTGAAATACACTGAATTGCATCCACTGGGACCTCTGACTGTCCTCATTCTGCATTAATCCTCCTATGTATTGAATTCTTACTCCACACCCTCACATAATCCTCATAACTTCCCTGTGAAGTGAGTGCTGTTATTTATCCCCTTTTCACAGAATAATGAACTGGTGTTTGAAAGTTCAGCAACAGCTTGCAGTTGATAGCCAGGAACCGTAGGGCTGGGATTCACCCCAGACCAGTTAGCCAGCTCGGATCCTTCTCTCTTTCTTAGCAGGCCTGGCTGGTGGGGGCAAAGGCGCCTCAGCAGACATTTTGTAGGGTGCTCTTTTGGACCCAAGCCTATTTATGATTGCTCAGTTCCTAAGAACCACAAGACCAAATTGGGGTTATAAATATAAGTGTTGCGGGTGATCTAGGCTGTCTGAGTTATTAGGGAAGACTCTGCAATAGAGTTGGGACTTCAGTTTGTGTCCGGGCAGAGAATAAAGGCAACATCCGATCCGTAATTCTTTTGATAAAGATGCATGTTCTGTGCACTGAGCTGCAGTTTATTTCTTATTTGTCTGCGGCTTCCTCTTCCTTAGAACATGTTAGATGTGTAAAGAAAGAAAACAACCGAGCGGCTTCTATTACTGTAATTACAGCATGACACTACAGTGATTGAAGAGTAAAGCACCTCAGGGGCTGGGGAGAGGAGGGACATATGCCAAGGGAGTCACCCGTGCCTGTAGGAGGGCAGGTCGCAGGGCTCGCAAACAAAGAATGAAAGTTCTCATTACACAAGATTCTTATCTGTTCCTTCTAGCAAGCCCAGCACGACCCCAACTTAGAAACTAGTGATTAGTTCACGATTCTATCTGCTCCTGGCCCTCCTGACAGGAATTATTCTCTCTTCCCAGACCTCCCATAATCCATTAATATGCCTTTTTTGAGCGATTTGGCATTCCCCATTTTGTATGATGCTTATGTATGTGCAAATGACTACTTCCACTGAGCTTTAATCTCCATGCGGGCAGGAGCTGCTCTGATGTGTCTTTGAGTCCCTCACGGCAGATGCACGCGCCCACTGTATTCTTCATTAATGTCTAGTGAGGGGATGAAGATACAGTTCCATCCTTTGAAAAAAAAATCTCTTAATTACACTGCTTCCTTCAAGGATCTGGGCAGATGGACAAAAAGAATTGTGGTACTCTTCTCAATCTCTACACAAGAAGGTCTGGCTCTTGGAAATGTCTGTTCAAGTCTCAGGAAAGTGATAACTGCTAAGATCAGTTGATGAAGACCATGGGCAAAGCCTAAGAGGGATATTTAGAATTTGAGCTGAGATCAAAGGAATACTAAATCCAACCAGCTCCCTTCCAATCCACTGTACTGCTGGCTCCTGGCTCTCCTCCCCTCGTCATCATTGCCATCCACTCCCTATGCCACTGGGGCAGAGACCACACCCTGTGTCCTCCAGTATTTCAGAAGCTCCTGACCTCAATCACTCCCCCTCTTCCTTCTAATCTGTACAATGCTTCTAGGTTCAGAAAGTTATTTCTGAAACTCTTACCTTAATTATATTGAGGAATGAATAAGCATAGTGGTTGAACATTGAAAATAGTCAGATTGGACTCCGTCCCAGCCCTACCACGTATTAAGCCTCAATCATCTCATCTGTAAAATGATGATAATAATAGTACCTACCTCCCAGGCGGTGGTAAACATTAAATGAATATTATGCATGTTTCCCAGAATACCAGGTTCCTTGCAAGTCTTCAAGAGATAATAAGAAACAGAAAAAAACAATTTATTTCCCTCTTCCCAAATCTGCAATACCAAATCTGCAATTCCCGATGCTTACAAGGTACTTGCCTTTGCTTGACATCCCCAGTCCTCCAGAATGTAAGGGCTCTACCCTCTCCAACCCCCACCAGCCACCCTCTGCTTCAGCCAGGATCACACCATTTCTCCCTTTCAGAGAGCTGGATTTTTCCCTCTACTGATCTAAATTCTGTCATCCAACAGCTGGGTAAATATTTGGGAACAATCTTTAGGAGCCCCCTACTCAGAACATATTTTAAGATATAGTCCAGATTGATTCAAGAATTCAATGTTTTATATATGTGTGTGGGTGTACTGGTGTGGGTGTGAGTGTGTGTGTGAACACAAAGGAAAAACAAGATAAAATTAATATGTTATTATTGTGCCTACAGCTTCTCATATATAAGAGCAAAAGAAAAATATAAAAATAAAAAGATGACTAGATTTGACCACACAAGAGCTAAAAAATATATATACATATATTCCTGCCTCTAAAAACATACCACAAACAATGCTGGAAAGTAAAAAATCAAATGAGGGGAAAAAATGACAACACCATATATGCTAAACAAAAGATTAATAATTTATAAAGACCTGTTACCAATCAATAGAAGGAAAATGCCAATGGAAAAAGAGGCAATGTACTTGAAGTAGCAAATCACAGAAAAAGAAATGCAGAAGATAAACAAATACATAGGAAAATGCTATCCTTATAATAATCAGATAAAATCAGAGTAAAGCCCAAAGTCCCACTTTAACCTCCCAAAACGGATACTGCCCTTTGCAGCAAGTAGCAACCAGTATGGGCAGACCTGTAAATACACAGGGACTCATACTGGTGGGGTGGTCATTGAGCACAACCTGCCTTGGAAGCCACTATAACAAGATGCACAAAAGGTTTTAAAATGCGAATAACTTTTGACCAGTAATTCTACCTTTAGGAATTACTCCCAAAAGAATAACGATAGATAAGCACCAAGATTCTGTATAGATTTTTACCACAGTGTTTTCTGCAATGAAAAAAAACGGAACAGCTTACATTTTCAACAGGAAGATGTCAAAAGGAAGTGAGAGCATATCACATGACTGAATGCTGTGCAGCCACTCAAGATTATAGTTTAGAAAAATATTTAATAGAAAAATAGCCACAACATATTTTAATTGAAAAAGTTAGGGAGGACTCCAAATCTGTAGTATATTCCCAGAGGAAAAACTGGGGAGATATCATGGAAATGCTAAGCAGTTATCTCAGTAAGGGAGAATTACCAAGAATCATAATTCTGTTATTTCTTTTCTGTGTGGGAAAAAAAAATGATTATAAATGAAACACAGACAAATGGATCCTCCCTAGGCTTCAAAGTTAGCTCAAAGTCCTACATCTTCCATAAAGTCTTCTCTGACTACTCTGGACCTCACTAAACTACTCATCCTTCACACTCTTTTAGCCATTATTATCCATGTTATACAATCACACTTTTGATCATATGTTTCCTTGTATTGCTATCTAATGACCCAAGGTTTGATAGTATTAGTTCTCAGGAAGAATTCATTCAAGAACCACTCATAGCTGGAACTACCTTACCCACAGCAGATTGTCTTTCCCAAGATGGCTGCTACGATTTCTCCCATACTACATAACTCTTCTTACATTGGCATTGACAGTCCTCCTATGAAAAGGCAGGGTCTATGTTCTCTGCCCTTGAATGAGCAAGGCTGTGACTACAGCAGAAACAAGCCATGTGACTTCTGAGGCCAGGATATAAAAGACAATAGTGCTGCCACCCAGTTCTCTCAGGATGCTCTTTTTTAGACTCCAGCTGCCATTTGAGGAGGAAGCCCACGCCACATGGAGAGTCCATGTGTAGGAGTTCATTAGGCTAAACGCCCTAGCTGAACTTCCAATCAACATCCACCAATATGCAATGGCCACATCATATGCCACAGCCACCAATATGCAAATGAGAAAGCCTCTGCGATGACTCTGATCCCATGCATTATCTGCCTGCAAATACGTAAGAGACCCTGAGAAGGAACTGCCTACCTGAATCTCATCAATCCCTGAACTTCGAGAGATTACAACAATAAAATGATTGTTGGGGCACCTGAGTGGCACAGTCGGTTAAACGTCTGACTCTTGATTTTGGCTGAGGTCCTGATCTCAGGATCATGGACCCAAGCCCTGTGTCAGGCTCTGTGCTCCACATGGAGTCTGCTTGTCCTTCTCCCTCCCCCTGCTTGCTCACTCTCTCTCTCTCTCTCAACCTCTTTCAATCTCTAAAATAAACAAATAAATAAAAACCTTTTAAAAAACAAAAAATAAATTGATTGTCATATTTTCAATCATTAAGTTTGGGGGTGATTTGTCACATAGCAATTGATAACCGGAACTTACTCACACTTCCTTTTTTTTCTTTGCTGCCTCACTGATCTCCTTTCTGGAACACTTTAAATCCTAAATCTGTTGGTCCTATAAAAATTAACCCATGCATATTTGTTATATAAATGAATGAATGGATGAATGAATGAATAAAAGTCCTAAACATCACTGTATTCCTTAGTTCCAAACGTATGCATGCTAATGAGTATTCTTAAGAACTCTGACCTAAGAGAACCAGCATACTCTGAACTTTGGTTCCTTCCACATACTTTCCTTCAGTTACACCTCCAACTATCCAGCATACAGAAAAGTTTTACTCACTATAAAAGAAGAGCTAATGTAGCAAGAGAACCAATGAAAAAACTGATGGTTCTGAGCTTGCCCTTTTCTCAGGAGAAGCCACTTTCTAGGAAAAGATGGACCCCCTTTAGCAACCAGCATGTTACAAGGCTACTGTTATCCTCCTACCCTCGGTCAATAGGATGTCAGCTACAGAAATACAGCCCCAAAGAGCAGACAGAGCCCCAAGTCCCATTAAGCCATCACTGCCAAAGCCCTGGGACAAGGTGCCACCTGTGTGGTGTGGTTTGAAGGGCAAAGGGTCTTCTCTGTGCTAATCCACCACTTTAGATGCCCTCGTGGGGTAAGCATTTTCCCCTCCAGGCTCTTTCATTAAAGAGAAATTCCCTGGGAAGGGAGCATGCATTCGCAAAGTGACAGAACTGGCAGGGGCACTATTGTTATTTTGCCCTAGTATCTCTTAGTGAATGTGTTCCTGCAAGTTTGTCCCTGGACTGGAGGGGTAATTGAGCACAAATGAGGCAGGGGTTCGTGAATGAGGACATCCATAGGGAATAAAAAAAATCAAAAGAAGGGAAGTCTAGGAGCTCTGAAATCAAGCTTCTCACATTTCACAATCTCACCAAAATTGGTTGATGCTGCCAGGGCTTCTCTCAACCTAATGGGAACTGATTACATTTGATTTGTCATCTATTTTTAAGGTTTTTGATAATAAGTGAAACTGAGATTTGGGACTAGTGTCACACCCATCGTTTACTGGGCTTCAGAGACCCTTAACTTGGGCCTTGCTTTTGGGGGGTACCATCAAAGCCATAAGCAGGAGTCAGCTAGACCTCAAAGTTTCTTTGCTTTAATACTGTCATCTCACCAGGTGGGCCTAGTGACTGGGAAAGGTAAGGATGTCATGATTTAAGGGTGGAAACAGGGAAGTAGAAGGACTTCTTGCAAGCACAGCCTTACATGAAATGCTCTTTAAAGGCAGTGGGATTGTCTCAGATCCTGAAGAAGAATTTGATGATTGACTTTTCTCATCCTTCCTCTCTAGACAATGTTCAGGGCAAGTATAGGAGGATGATTGGCTCCTTTGTATTGTATTAACCCAATATTTGAGAGGTTTCTTTGTTTGTGGCTACTAATATGCTGCTCTGGGCTCACTAGGGAACCCACCAAAGCCAGTGCCATGGTGCAGTATACTCCATCTACCTGACACCAAGTATTCAGTTTAACAGAACTGACCACAGACAAAAGGGATTTTCTTTTCCGTTTTCCCAGAAGTTGATTTTTTTTTCTGCCAACAATCTACTTGCCAGATAAAAAATTAAGTTCAACTCAAGTTTCGTCCCCTAGATTTCTCAGCAAATTTCTAAAACGGAGCTCCCTGCCATTGTCATCAGCATCACTATCACCATCATCACTATGTGCCCACATTCTCCATCTTTCCTGTCACCCAACCAGGTTGGCCTCATTACCATCACCATCTCCAACATTAGTGCCAATTAATCATCACCATTAACATCATCAGAATAATGGCCTTAGCAAACCCCAACTGGGAAAGGCCTGTTCCCATCGCCACAGGAATTTCCATATTAAGACTTCCAAGCCCTCGAGCTCTGGAATATACTAATGGAGAGAAACCGTGTTGGAAAAGACCCCTGGGAGAAGCTGAGAGGGAAAGCGTGCCCCAGTCGCCTCTCAAAATATCCAGCAAGCAGCCATCGGGGAGCATGTGCCCGTTCTTTGAACTCCCTCAAAGTACCTTTCATCTGTTCTAAATCCAGGATCATCTTTGTACAGGGCTTGCTGTTTCTGGATAAATCCTTGGCCCTTGTTCAAGCCCTGGACTGTGTCAGGATGTTCCACAGACCCCAGCAGGAAAGCATTGCTAAATGAGCCTTTCCAGCGGGACCCCTTTCTAGTGACACGGATTCCAAATCCCAGCCCAGAGCGTCTGCGCTCAGCAGTACCACAAGGCAGCGACCGACATCGAATTCTCATTTCAACGCCCATCTTCCTGGAGGAGGCCCCCACACCCACCACAAGAGAGTCCGCAGCTGATACTTCTTTCCTAGGGCACTCTATTTTCGGCTTCATATCATATCACGGACTCTCCTTCCCTGTGGAGCAAGCTGGCGAAACATTTTTTTCCTTGCCTAAGCATTTGCTTTGTATCTGATTCAAATCTCTAACCTGAAAATGGGGAGAGCAAGCCAACAAGACACCGAGAGGAGGGCCCCCTTCTCTGCCCGTAGACCGTACCTCACCCCCGAGACTTGCTGTGTGAGATTCAGCTGATATCCTCCCCTCTCTGAGTCCCCACCTCATCTCCCATTGTCAGAGAAAGAGCTTTGCATCATCACCTGCTTCCCTGGGTGTGGCAGAAGACTAGCCCTGTTTTCCTATGTGTATTACTGAAATTAAACACTTTCCTTTGGTATTTGTTTTTTCTGGTTGTCAAATGATCTTTTATTAAGACATTCTCAAAAATAAATGAATAAATAATTTCCTTTGTAGTTCCTAACTAGCTGGGCATTCCACCATGTCACACTGTTGATGTCATCTACAATGTCATGAAGGCAGTGGCCATCAACATTGCACCCCACAGACTGTACAGTTCTCAGGAGCTCTTCAATGGTTCTAGAGAGTTCTCTGGCTAAAGATCACTGCTGCATCTGTCAGGCAATGCTGACAGTGTCATCAAAAGTGGTATTTCCACCGAGCTTTGTGTTTTTCTGCTTCTTTCTGTCTCTGGGGTAGTTCCTCAAAGACTTTGATGATCAGGGCAGAGGCAGGAGATGCCACGTCAATCTGGGCCAGTCTTTTCAGAATGGTCGGGCCCCTGTAATCCTCAGACCTGACCAGTCACCTGCTGCCTTGGCGATGTCATCATCAACCTTTTTTGGAGACAAGCCCCAGGGACCGAGGACAGACTTGGCACTGACTTCCCCACAGTGCACCCCAGGTATACTACTTTCATTTCCTTGAGGTCAAACGTGGGCAGCATGGCAGGCACAGCTGGCGTAGGATGAACCCGGATGCAGGATAACTAAAGAAAGTTGCAAGTTGACCTCCTCGAGCCAAAAGCCGAGAGCTCCCTGATATTTTTATACAGCCTCTATCTTTCATTGCATTTTCATCTAATGTGTCGTGTAAGCCACAACTAACTGTGAGCAAAGCCAAGAGATCTTACTCCCATTTTACAATAAAAAATGGAACTCAGAGTAGTGGGTATCTCTTTCAAGGTCTTGGCTATCTGGAAAGCGGCCGCTTTGGGACTGGACCCCTAGATGTCCTAACTGCTGGAGCTAGATTCCTCACACTTTCCACGTGCTGCCCTGTGCAGAATGAACATGAGTAAATCACAAAATAAGCCTGAAACCAGTGGAAGGGAGCAAGAAAACTATGAATGGATTGTGAAATATGAGTGGACCATGAAAAGTATCCACTTAAATCTGCCTGGTGCTACTCCTGGGGACACTTTCACTCTAAAACACAGAAGGCCCATAGGCCACTCGGAGTCACAGACACCCCACCCAAGACATCAGTGCTGGAGAGAAGAGGTCTCGGGAGTCAGCTTACAAAACATCTCCATTTTATAAACGAGAAGAGCAATGCCCCGTGTGCTCATGGACTAGTGCAGGCTTCTCCAGGACTCAGAGGCAAACTGAATGCCTGTTTCCAGAAGCTTTTCTTTCAGAACGTTATTCCCTCCTTTTAGAAGAAGGACATGACCTCTTCACAGTGGTACAGGCCCAGGCACTTCACTGTAAGCCAGGAGAGCTGGCCCTTGGCCACAGCCACAGGCAGAGGAACGAAACATCCAGCCAATGAACTTGAGTCACTAGGACAAATGTTCTATGAAATGCTCTCTTCAGCAGCCTGCCACCGTGCCTGAACTTTCACCACTAGGTACCCAGTTCCGCAGACTATGGCACAAGAGACTGCAGTCCAAATGTAAAACTGCCACAGGATTATTGATAGCCAGAGCAATCTGCAGCCAACAACAGCCTCGTGTAACCTCATCAAATGACCTTGGCAAGGAGCAGGGCCCTGAAGCAATGAAATGCAGGACAGGCAGGTTTTGACAGAAAGCAGAGGGGATAGGTGGCCCCTGACCTGAAACTTGGAGCTTCAACAAAGGAAATCCTCCTTAGTCTGGAGGCCAGCCCTGGGTAGTTGGGCAATAAAGGGATCCAGGGGAGGGGAGAAGTGAAGTGATTAAGTTATATGGGTAGAGAAACCCTACTGGGCCAAGTAGTAAACACACACACATACTAGCTTGAGCATTAATAAAATAAAATAAAATAAAATAAAATAAAATAAAATAAAATAAAAGGAAATAATAAAATGGAATATATTGGCTTATGAAACCCAAAGTTCCTAAGATGCACTGGCCTCAGGACCAGCTGGGTTTCTCCTCTGCCTGGCTCTGATTTCCTCTGGGTTGGCTGCAACCCCCTCAAGGAGAGCAAAGACTCCACCTCAGCTCCATGCTCACATGACCGCAGCTTGGCAGCTCCCATGGAAAAACAGCTCTTCCTACCAAGTGCACAGATAGGCTCTGATTGGCCAACCTCAGATCACATGCCCCATCCTTAACCAATCACCAAGTTCTGATTGGCCAGGTCTAGATCAAGCGCCCTCCCCAGAGCTGCGCTGAACTGACCGCCCTGATTCAGGAGGCCAATTCATTCTCTGCAAGGTCATCAGTCCTACCCCTCACCTCTGCAGGCCTCTGCCACACAGTGGGGGTCCTTAGAGGCCAGCGCTCCCAATTAGGAATACTTCTGCCACCATGACTGCCGATGCTTTTCCCAGAAATGCCACAGTTACCGGCAGGCTTCAGAAGCTCCAGGGTCTTGGGCCGGGTACCAGGGAGCGAACTGCTGGAAGGAAACCCAGGGCCCTCTCAGTTCAGAGCAGGACAGTTCCTCGGGAAGGGAACTCTCAAAAATACTATCCGAAGTAGCCTTATTTGTTTCATTACCTATTGTTTGCTGCCATTCTTCTTCAGCACAAATACTAGCTCTGTGAGGTCAGAGACAGAAGGTTCCCTTGCTTGCAGAATTCACAGGATGGAGAATGGGTGGTACCTGGCCAAGGTATGGACTGAGTCAGCATTTCAGCTTATACCACTGAACTGTGGAGTAGCCCCTAGTCTGTCCTCTGAGTTTCACCCCGACTCAGTCTTGCACTGCTGCAGCCCCTCTGGGCCCCAGGGACAACCATGAATTGTCACATCCCTTCCCCTGGGTCACCTGAGCACAACAGACACATAAATAGCTCTCACCTCTCCAGGTTCTAGATGGAGGGGGCCCTGCACTGCCCTACCCCCACCAAGGCCTAGTTACCTTTGCCAAGATAAGCCATGGAGGTGTGCCTACATGAGTGTAATGCCAGTCAGAGCAACAGCTAAAGGCAGCTCTAGGCAAAGTGTTCAAATCCTGAGTGGTCCAGATCACTGCAGGTCTGAGTGGGAAAGGAGGAGGCCAAGAGCACCAGGAGCATTCTGGGGTCTGCATGGAAGGAAGTCCTGCTGGTGGGAAAAGGGAGCAGGAGAACAGGAAGGAGAGATGGCAAACGGCCTGAGCAAAACTTCGCTTCCCCTCCCAGCTGTCTGGGTCTAGGAAGCCATGATGGGGGAGAGAGGAGGTTACTGCTGTTACCTTCCTTCCCGCACCGACAACTGTAAACACGGGCTCCATCAAACTCTCTGGCCCCGTTTGGAGGCTGCTCGCCCCAGTGAGAACCTCAGCTCCAGACCAGAGTTGCCTAGCAACTTGGGGTCCTGAAAAGAAAGCAAGAGAGCAGAGGAGCCAGACAGGGAAGGGCAGAGGGAAGTGGGCTGGCAGAGAAAGGATATAACCAGGAGGAAGCCACCTTATGCTTAGGCTCAAAACACAGGGCGGGTTTGCAAGTCCTTAGGGTCTCTCCACACCAGCCCCTGGTGTCCCCTCACCCTCAGTGAGATGCCTAATGTCACAGTACTAGCGGTGTTTTCTTTCAAACCACTTACTTCCCTTGAGATGCAAATCCTATGGACTGAGCTGTCCCACTTCAGTGTGGGAAGAATTTATCAGACCCTCTTGGGGAGGAGAAAAGGGGAAATGTGGAAATGCAGTATGGTCCGGGCAGAGGGCTGCTGGGGCAGAGGACACTTTTTGAAGCTCTCTACCTCCACACAAACTGATTTCTTCAAAAAATTACAAAGGTAATTTGGCTTTTTTCAAATTCCACATTCTTAGACCCAACCAAACCCTAGAAAAGGGTATATACCTAAGGATAGAGAGACAAGTGACAGGCAAGCAAGGAACCCAAAGCTTAAAGGATATTGAAGCTGATAGAAAACTGACAGGAGAGGAAAGAAGAGGGGACAAGTGTGCCCCTGGTGTCATTCTTATAGCTACCTGTTGGGTGTCTGGTTAACAGTCTCATACATCAGCTCAGCCTAGAGTCTTCGCTCATTCGTTGCTCTCAAATTAGAGCAGTTCTGTCCTCCACATCCCCATGGCTTGTGTGGTGTGGACTGTGCATGTGTGTGCACGTGTGTGTGTTGGCGGAGAACACCGTGTTTGCTGGCTAAGGGAATGACGGGGCGCCTACGGTGCATGCAGGTGGAGTCTGACTTGCATGTGTATGGAAAACCGTATGGGTTCATGCTGGAAAACAGTCTGATACTAAAAACTGATAGTCAATATTAAACTGATACCAAATAAAGAACTGACTCGAAAGCCAGAAGTCTCTGGACTTTGGAAATGCCTGACAATTTTGTTTTTTGCAGGGCCTCTATCTAGCGTGCACAGTAGAGAGATGGTCTGAGATCAGAGTCTTTCCACTGAGCTGCCCAGAGCATCGTGCGATTATCGGAGCATCCCTACCATGGCTGTGGTTGGATTTCACATTTATCTTGAGTGGGTCAGTCTCCTCTGCAGCGGGTGACCCACGTTCAGGGCAAGACGGAAGACTTGGGCATCAGAACTGTGGTCCCTGCCGAACAGCTGATGCTCTGGGAAAGTTGCTGACAGGGAAGGGACCCTGTGGGCTGCCCTCTCTGCTCCCCACTTCTGTCCTAATCAGGAGGTTTCTCATCCTCCTCAGACTGTGACTTTGAATCCCACCACTGGTCTTTGTCTGTGCTGTTCCTTCCACCAGGAGCACTCTCTCTTCTCCTACTCTGCGTCTTCAGACTCTCTGCATCCTGCCTGGGAGCCTCTGCACCCCACAACTGACCCTTCCTATACCCCCGCTCCACTGCCTCCCCTCAGACTGTCCGTGTGACCCACTTCATGGTAATTATATTGTGTCTTCTAATTGTTTCATCTGAGTTTCAGCTTCCCAGCTGAGGCAGGAGACGACTGAAGATGTGCTTCCCTCTCTGACACCTCCCCCCCTTATAGTCCTTGGCTTCGACCGGGACCTGTCACAAACCTGCTTCCGCTGAATTAGCCATAGCAGCGCTGCCGGAAGACGTGGAATTGGATGGCTAGCGATGTACAAGAGCAAAGGACTTTAGTGTTTACATGAAGCTACTTCCCGTGAATCATATAACTGGAGCCTCACAATACTCCTTTGAGGAAAGCAGGAAAGGGCTTATTATCCCCATGTTACAGATAAGGAAGGCGAGGTTCAGAGAGATTCATGATTTAGTCTGAAGTCACCCAGGCGGGGGAGGGAAGCCAGCCAGCCACTCTTCTCACTCCTCTCCTGCAGGGGGGCCAGGGTGCTTCCTTAAGGCCATTCCTGTCCTCATCTCAACTGTTTGTTCTCCTCATAGCTCCATGCCTGCCAGGTGATGGCCCTCCGGCTGTGTCCTAAATACCCTTCATATCCAAAACCCCAACAGCAGTGCTAAATCCTTGGTTGTGTTTCTACCCCAGAAACCCTGAAAAGAGTTTAGAATTTTGATCACTGTTGTTAAAGGCCAGTAGCTTAATAAGGAATTCAAATACAAATAGTTAAAAGGAAATGTGAGTTAGAGCAGGTAACAATCCTGTAATCCACTTGCCTCCCAAAGCCCAAATGGCAGAATTTCAGGAGAAAGAGATCATTGAGACCCGTACTATCCAGTATGGGAGCCACCAGCCACATGGGGCTACTGAGCACTTGAGAAGTGGTCGATCCCAATTGAGATGTGCTTTCATTGTAAATAAATGTGGCATTTTAAAGACTTCGTATGAAGAAAAGAATGTAAAATATCTCAATTTTTTATAATAATGATGTTAAAATTAGAATATTTTAGATTGAATTAAATTTTTAAAATGAATAAAATTAATTTCACCTGCTTCTTTTTACTTTTTTAAATATGGCTAGTAGTAAATTTTATACTACATATGTGGCTTGCACTTATAGCTCACATTATATTTCTATTGGACAGTGATGATATAGACAAAAGTGCTTTTCCAGTACTTTTCATGTAACTCCACGAAGGTAACTATGCTCAGACTGTGATGGAGGTCCCATTATCTGAAGCAGTAAGAATTCAGAGCAGTCCTTCTAGAAATTCCCTCCCAAAAGGTGCCCCTAGCAGTCAGCTTCTCCAGCCTCCAAGGTTGCTGGAGCCAGCTGAGCAAGTCCCTGAGCCAGGCTCACAGTCTGGGCATCCTCTAACCCTCTCTCTTCCTGCATATCCTGGCCTGGCCCCTGAGGGAGGACCCCTAGTTAAAGTTATGCCTTAGAAGTCCCCAAGCTGCTTTGGAGCACTATGTTCTCCTGATTCCTGGTGTCTTCTAAAAGGTTGCTGACTTTGACCAAAGAAAATATATCAGAATTAACAACTGTTTAAAGCAAAGCTAATAGAAAACCAAAGCTGGTGGCATCACAATGCTGGATTTCAAGCTATTTTACAAAGCTGTACTCATCAAGAGAGTACGGTACTGGCACAAAAACAGACACATAGATCAGTGGAAGAGAACAGAGAATCCAGAAATGGACCTTCAACTCTATGGTCAACTAATCTTCGACAAAGCAGAAAAGAACATCCAATAGGAAAAGGACAGTCTCTTCAATAAATGGTGCTGGAAAAATTGGACAGCCACATGTAGAAGAATGAAACTGGACCATTTCCTTATACCATACACAAAGATAAACTCAAAATGGATGAAAGACCTAAATGTGAGACAGGTATCCATCAAAATCCTAGAGGAGACCACAGGCAGCACCCTCTTTGACCTTGGCCGCAGCAGCTTCTTGCTGGACACATCTCTAAAGGCAAGGGAAACAAAAGCAAAAATGAACTATTGGGACTTCATCAAGATAAAAAGCTTCTGCACAGCGAAGGAAACAGTCAACAAAACTAAAAGGCAAATTACAAATGGGAGAAGATATTTGCAAATGATATATCAGATAAAGGGCTAGTATCCAAGATCTATAAAGAACTTACCAAACTCAACACCCAAAAACCAGAGAATCCAGTCAAGAAAAGGGCAGAAGACATGAACAACATTTCTCCAAAGAAGACATACAAATATGGTCAATAGACACATGAAAAAATGCTTCACATCCCTTGGCATTGGGGAAACACAAATCAAAACCATAATGAGATACCACTTCACACCAGTCAGAATGGCTAAAATTAACAAGACAGGAAACAACAAATGTTGGCAAGGATGCAGAGAAAGGGGAACCCTCTTACACTGGTGGTGGGAATGCAAGCTGGTGCAGTCACTTTGGAAAACAGTATGGAGGTTCCTCAAGAAGTTAAAATTGAGCTACCCTGTGACCCAACAATTGCACTACTAGGTATTTATCCCAAAGATCTAAATGTAGTGATCTGAAGGGGCACCTGCACCCCAAAGTCTATAGCAGCAGTGTCCACAATAGCCAAACTGTGGAAAGAGCCAAGATGTCCATCAACAGATGAATGGATAAAGAAGATGTGATACACACACACACACACACACACACAATGGAATATTACTCAGCCATCAGAAAGAATGAATACTTACCATTTACATCAATTTGGATGGAACTGGAGGGTATTATGCTGAGCAAAATAAGTCAATCAGAGAAAGACAATTATCACAGGGTTCACCTATATGTGAAATATAAGAAACAGCACAGAGGATCATAGAGGAAGGAGAGAAAACTGAATGGGAAGTCATCAGAGAGGGAGAAAAACCATGAGAGACTCAACTCTAGGAAACAAACTGAGGGTTGCTGGAGGGGAGGTAGGTGGGGAGATGGGGTAACTAGGTGATGGGCATTAAGGAGGGCACATGATGTGATGAGCACTGGGTGTTATACGCAACTAATGAATTATTGAACAGTACATCTGAAGCTAATGATGTACTACTATATGTTGGCTAATTGAATTTAAATTTAAAAAAAAAATAAAGCAAGGTTAATATATTTGATTAGAGTGGAATCTGGGGCCTGTCTTGAGTGGCTTCTTGCAGGGAAAAGCCCCCTCCCTCAAATAGCATATAACTTAAATCTCCTGAGCTGCGCTGGAAAAAGAATGTACTTATGACAAGGGACTTCTGCCTAGGGTCTTAAGTATGCCTCCGAAGTCCATCTTTGCCTTAGGAATGTAGATATTCTTACCAGCATCATGACCTAAAGATGACATCACTTCCCCTTTACACTCTGCCCTATATGCTTAGGACAGAAAGGAGCACATGCTGGCCACCCAAGACATCCTGACACAAAACTGGATCACCAAATAAGACTTTATTAAACACAGAAGAATAACAGGAGGCTGTCATCTACCCTCTAGCATCCCCAAAAAGGCACACAGCCTTTCAGTAACATGGAGCTCCCTCCTTGCAAAATCTCGGTTGCTTCAGCGTTCTTAGGAGCTGACATTTCACTCTCTCCAGTTTCCATCTGCAAATTGACACCAAGTGAATAAACAAATACAAGTTGCTCTGGGTTTTAGAGAAGGCCAGAACGTGTCAAATTGGAGAAGTGAACAGCTAGTTCAGGGAGAAGAGGACATTTCAATAGAGACTTGGAAAATGACTAGTACTGGATATGCAGAAAGCAAGAGGATGAACAGAACAAAATTGATGCCAAAATGTATATAAAGAAGGAAAGGAAGGGCTAATCTCTGGCCTGAAAAAAGACCCAGGGAGAGAAAGAGAGAAAGAGGTCAGAAAGGGGAAAACACACAGTTCTTCCATCACCCCTTTTAGTTTCCAGAAGATCAGCTCTAAGTGCGATAATATTTATAATCGTAATATGAAATATTTAACATTTATGCAGTACTTACTACATGCTAGGCACTTTATATGATTTCATTAAAACATCATAACTATGCCCATGAAATAGGAGCCAAAGGATTCCCATTTTACAGATAAAGAAATGAGGCACATGGAGGATTATCTGCACAAATGTCTTGTTCTAGCTCCAAAATTCTATGATTCTAAAAAGTACCTCCCTTTCTATTGGCATTGAAAGGCACCTGGAGACTTAAGAAGATAGATTAGAATGAAATGCCTCCAGCAGCTCTCCCACTCTATAAATACAGCCTCACAAGGTAAAGAGAGCACCCCCGTCACCCAATGCCTCGGAGCACATGCTGGTGGACATGGTGAGTTCATGGGTTAGAACCATCAAGTCAAGGGGCGCCTGGGTGGCACAGCGGTTAAAGCGTCTGCCTTCGGCTCAGGGCGTGATCCCGGCATTCCGGGTTCGAGCCCCACGTCAGGCTCCTCCTCTATGAGCCTGCTTCCTCCTCTCCCACTCCCCCTGCTTGTGTTCCCTCTCTCATTGGCTGTCTCTATCTCTGTCAAATAAATAAATAAAAAATCTTTAAAAAAAAAAAAAAAAGAACCATCAAGTCGAAGTCAGTGGTCAAGCCCTGGACAAGAAAGCGATAGGGTGGGGAAAGTCCCTGGAACTATAGCTTGTCTCCAGAGAGTCCACAGAAATCAAAGGAGGCGACCCTCAGAGGCCATTGCTGGTCTCCACTCCAGCAAAAGGCTTTGAATGAAGCAAAAAAAGAAACACATAAACAGCCATTTTCCAGGAGAGTGAAATCTCAGAACCCCCTGAAACATGAATCCACAAAGCTAAGAAAGTCTATAGATTTCGGGCTGCTCCCCACTCTGAGGTAGGGGTAGGGGGCACATAACGATGTCATTTCATATGATTAAAAAAATGTTGCATAAGTAGGGCCAAGGAAAATGGAATAAAATATAAACTAAAAATAAATGGTTGAGTCAACTCATCTTTAATGCCTTTCCGTGTAACATCTATTTTGTATAATGGAATACGACTTTCATACTCCGACTGCAAATTTAACCTTGGCCACAAGTTATGATGTACATTACAATACACTTTTATTATGTTACACAGTATTGTGGTGGTTTTTTTTAATCTATTGCTAAGCCCCTAACAGTATGTCTGCGTCAGTGAAGCCCATCTGTCACAACCACAGTGGAGACATTATTATGTAAATAGTTCTAGGGCCTCCTTTTGGGGGAATTTAATATACTGTCCTAATATCCCAGCCGGAAAAAAAATGTTTATGAAAAAAACTTTTTTTTTGTTTGTTTTGTTTTTGGTTTGTTTGTTTCATCTGCAGAGAAATGCTGGTTGAGTTGCTGAGGTGTTTTGTTTTTTGTTTTTTAAATAGTTCAAATCTCTTTTCTTCTCTCTCTCACTCACAATGTCTTTAAAAGCTAATGATATGGCTCCTAATAAAATAAAATAAAATACATGAGAGACTTCTTTTAAAACACACCAGCTGAAGTGTAGAGCATTAACATCTTGCAGCCTAGTGCATTAGCCATCCTTTCTATATTCCAGTCATATTTCAATAAGCTAAGTTTTCTTAGCAGGTGCCATCTTGGATTATTTCTTTATTAGACTGAGTTATAAAATATGCAGAATGGTATGCTGAATTTTCTGTTATTTATTGCCGGTTTTAAACCTTTGCCAAAATCCATACAACTAAATCTTCCTCCTTAGAGGTGGAGAGGCAACACCTGGAAGAGACCTGCAGGCACTTTCACTTTCAGGGCTGCCAACTTGGGTGGCTGAGGGGACGAGGGCAGAACCGAACAAAGTGTGGTTTGCAAAACAGAAGATGCCAGTTCCCAGGCTTCTTAGTGCCTTTTAATTACCCATGTCAGGATTTTAAGGCAGCACAAAAAAAGGGGCTAATCACTAGATGGAGTTGGGCCACCAGGACCTCCCACCCCCACATGAACCACGTCCTTGCTTTTACTCACTCAGGCATCAAAGGTTTGCTGAGCACCAGCAAGCAGCGAGTGCTTTGCAAGAAGCAAGAGAAGCAAATGACATACTCCAATACCTCAAGGGGCACCCAGTCTAGACAGGCAGAGATGACATCAGGTACAGAACTTGGGGGATGTCTTAGTCTATTCAGGCTACTATAACAAATTACCATTAACTGGATGGCTTATAAACAACAGAAATTTATCGCCCACAGTCCAGAGGCTAGAAGCCCAAGATCGAGGTACTGGCAGGTTTGTGTCTGGTGAGAGCCCACTTCCTGGTTCACTGATAGCCATCTTCTTGCTATATCCTCATGTAGCAAGAGCTCTCTGGGGTCTCTCTTATAAGGGCACGAATCCCATTCATGACAGCTCCACCGCCATTACCTAATCAGCTTTCAAAGGCCCGCACCTCCAAACACCACGTTGGGGGTTAGGTTTCAACACAGGAACTTTGAGAGGACACAAACATTCTATTTATAGCACGGGCAAAATGGTCACATAATTGTATGGGAGTTTCCAAATAAGGCTGGAGGAGCTGAACAGAAGGAGCTAGGGTACAGAACTCAATAATCAAGGGGAGAGTCTCAAGGCAATGGGGGCTCAGGTGAGCCTTGAAGGAGAAGGGAGGTTTAGCGGCTTAGAGTGGAGGAAAGGTTCCAGAAGACATCACAACACAGAAGTACATCTCCACTCGCTCCAGGCAAGAGAAATGGCACAGTGAAAGCACAGGCAGAAAGAGCACAGAGGAGATGACAAGGAGGAACATGGGCTCAGGGCAGTGGGTTCCCAGTGGGTTCAAGTCTAAAAACCAGGTAAGGTAAACCCAATGGGCATCTGTTTCATGAGGGGTTAAGCATCTTCCTGACAGAAAACCCTCTTAAAATAAGCAGGAGTCAGGAAGCCAAGGTTGGCCCAGGAACACAGCGGTAGTGGTTGGTAAGGGAAGGTCATCCGAGGACAGCATGATTCTTGTCCCCTTTACACACCTACATCCCCATCCAGCCATGTCTCAGGTCTAAGGGGAAAAGTGACTATGAGAAAAATCCAAAAAAAGCTACTTCACCAAAAATGCTGCCAGGTATCACAGATAATCTTCTACTTGTGATGGCACCAAAAGCAGATCCCACAGAGGGGTAAGGAGGCATCCCCTAGCCCGTTGACTCTATACAGCTCCTGTCTCTAGTGTCACCTGTCTTGCAGAGGGGGTGGCCACAGCCACAGTGGCACCCAGCAGCAGATGGCAGTGGTGCCTGGGACAGAAGGACTGAAGTAGGGTCTGGGGCTCAGAGCAGAGAAGGTAGAGGAAACAGGAGTACCCAACAGTATTGACAACAGGGCCCGATGAGGCCACCAACAAGATTTACGGGAAAGTACATATGAAGTTCCATCTGGGAAGCTAAGTGTCTTAGTAGAAGGATGTTCAGGAGTGTCAGCAGGTGGCTTTAGTGAATGTGACTCCATTACCCATGGCATCACGTCCTAGGGAAGCTCAGTATACACAGGTGAGGATAGGGAAGTAATGCCAGCAAGTGTACTGATGTCGAGGACAGGGATGCTAGAGTAGGAGTAGGCCTGTCTGTGGCTGAGCAAGCCCGTGTGGGCAACCGGCCATTCCTCTATACTCTGTTGTCCTCAGTGGGAATCCAGCTAAGCACTTCCAGGCAGAGGGATCCTCCTTGCCCCTGGCTCTAGACAAAGCTAGCTCAGGTCAAAGCCAGGCACATGGGAACCCCAGGCGTTCCTGTGGCTTATCTATGCCAGTCACTCAGTTTCTTCAACGGCATGGACCATAGCCAAGAGTGGTCAGGAAGCGAGACCATGAAAGCCCCATCTGGGCCAGCCAGGAGTTCCCGGTCCCGACAGACGAAGGAGACCCCCGTGGAGAATGAATTTACTTGGTTCTTCCTATGCACCCTGTGGTAGCTCGAGACAGTGGGTGGAGAGAAAGGATGTGAGCAGGAGGACAGGGGGACCTTCCCAGCAGGGCTGAGTCTGGAGCTGCCTTTGAAAAGTGACAAGAATTTGACTTGGGAGTAATGGGATACCCACTGGAAACAGAGAACAGGCAATGCTCAGAGTGTCCCCCTTGTCACACTTCCCTAAGATAAATATGCCACGTTCCCCTGAAAATCCCAGCTCTGCCAATAGCTGTGGTATGATTTTAGGCTATTTTCATAATCTTTCTGAGCCTAATGTCCTCATCTGTAAAAGGGGCGTGATAGTGCTTGCCTAGCAGTGCTGTTGTCAGGGGTAGATGAATTAGCAAATGGCACAGAGTGGGCTCCAGGCCTCCTGCACTAGCCCAGCACAGGCATGAGCGGGTCCCCTGAGATCACCTCCCACTGCCACAGGAATGAGGCCATGGAAGGGGGCCCAGCCTGGCCCTGTGGCCCAGGACATCTTCTTCAGGGACTGTGGGAGTCAGGGAAAAGAAGAAGACAAAGAGGAGGAAAAGGAAGGGCCAGGAGAACAGCCATCTGGGGAAAGAGCAGAATGGCCTTTAAAAGTGCGATTTCCCAGAGAAGAGCTAAACAAAAACCTCTTTCCACAGAATTAGCTGTTGGAAACTTCCAAGACTGTCTCAGCTTTGCGGAGAGTAATTATTTGTTAGCCGAAAGGCAGAGTGGGGGGGCTTGCCCGAGGGTGACACCCAGGGATGGGGGACCCTCTGAGAGACTAAGAGGACACCACAGAAGCCGGGGATGCCTAGGGAACAAGCTTTCCTCCTTCACAGGTTGCAGGCTAGCCCCAACACCTGAATCCATCTGGCTCCCCCGAGGATGGGCAGCACTGCGGGGACCCTTGTGGTAGGACCCCACCACAGGCATGAGAGGCCACAGGAAGATGAAAGATATTGACGAAAAATAACAGCTTTTAACTCTCATCTGAACTCTCTACTGAAACTCAGGAACCAGCTAGCAAAGAATGTCAAAATAAGATTGTGTGAACATCTTTTTTCCCAAAATCGCCGGGAAGAGACTTAAGCTCCTTGTTTCACAGTGATGGGACTGACACTCAAGAAGACGCTCGCCAAGACCGTACAGTGACTCTGTGCCCAGACCCTCACTTCCGGCGCTCTTTTTACAAACTCACTTATTCGAGAAGAGAGCAGGGCAGCATTGCTGCAGCCAGCCAGCCCCGCTTGTGCCTAGGATTGTGAAGGCCAAGAACAAACACTTCTTCCTCCTGGCTGACCCCAGTGTTGCCTCAGCTACTCACCCATCGCCCATGTTCAGAGCTGATGTAGCTGTTTGGGCACGAGTGGTTGATTAGTAAGTGGAAAAGCAAGCACTTTGGGAGGGGCATAACTGGGCAGGCACTCAAAGGCATGGGGAAGAAGTCCGAGGAAGAGGTAGCTCCATTTGGAAGCACCCCGCCAGGATGCAGATGTTCTAGCAGCCGGCTGGGCAGTGGGCCTGGTACGAAGCTGTTCCAGTTCTGACCCCAAAACCCATGCCTCTCCCCTGACCTCCTTCTCGTCTTTTCATTCGGCTTTATTCCCTGCCTGCCCCAATCCCTTCCCTTTTTCCTACTCCTTCCACCTTTTTCTCTCCCCTTTGCTGTATTTCCCACCCACTTTGTCCCTTACACCTAGTCCCTTTCCCTCCCTGACATCCTGTCTGTCACTCACACACTCTCTCTCTGCATCTCTACGTGTCCGGACATTATGGTGTGGAGGAGCTCATCTGGGAAGAACAGCCAACCTGGCAGTATCTGGGTCTTTTTCTTCTGGCCCAAACCAGGGAGTGCAGACACAAGCAAAATATGCCCAAGGGCAGAGGAAGAAGAGAAGAATTTTATGGAAGGACACATTCCATTTTCGTATTCCCTCCACTGAGAGTTGGTTGGAAAAAGAGATTATCAACCCATTGAACAGTCGGAACTCATGGGGCACAGACACAAAATGATTTGCTTTTTCCTCAACACCTGTTTCAAACCAGCCCTGACAAATCCCTTTATTCATTTTTAATGACAATCCAGGCATATCTCTTTGCTGGCTCATCACTTCCAATTGTTAAAAAGCACATATAACCTGAGCCTTGCTCAGAACTCCATCATATATCCAATAAGGCATTATTTCCTCCCTTCCCCTAACACTGGCCAGGCTCTGGACCAAAGGAAACGAAGACAAGAGAGGAGCTTGGTCTACTCTTAGGACATCTCCTACTACCCCCTTAACCCTTGGTGCATTGGGGCAAAAAGGATAGAAAGAAAAGATGGAAAGTGGTAAGTGTCTTACCAGTATGGTGCTATGTTGGTCCTTCTTTGAATTGACTGGTCGCTGCTATCTGCTGGCTTCTAAACCTTGCTCTTCTAAACCATAGTGGCCCTGTGGGAATCTTCAGAGGCCACTCACAGGGCCTGGCTCTGAACAGGTGAGAGATTCAGCTTCCCCTCTACCTGCTTTACCCTCTATCACTTTCTACCTCTGCCAATGGCCTCTTCTCCCCAGGCAATCATCCCCTTGGTGAGTATGGGACAGTGGGACATGCTGTAGAAGGGAGGGCATGAACACTAGAGGTACAACCCAACTTTTACGTGTCAGAACATTCCTAGGCTAGGAGATCTAGGCTTCTGTGCTCTGATTCCTCACTAGCTAGCTCTGTGTCAATTGACTTCTGAAGTTAGCAGAGCTGAACTCAACTTTTAGTTCATAACTTGCTCACTGACTGACTTTAGCCAGTTAGCCACTTTTGCATCCCAGATGCTTCATCTGCAAAAGGGGATTAATAATATTTTCCATCCAGCGCTACTAAATACGATCACACTCAGCAGAAGACTGGCATAAAATCAATGTCCGGTAACTGTCAGGCACATTATCTTGCCTCTTGGAACCCTAATTTCCCTCATATTTAAAATAAAAAGGAAAGTTGTGAGCTCCCAAGTTCCTTTTTATTTTTCAGTTCTCTGGAGAATGTACGTGTTTATCTCTTCCAGTTGGGTATTAGCTATGTCTATGCTGGCAGGGACACGAATCTCCTGGCTTGTCTACCCAAGTGTGTGTATTAAATAGAAAGGCTGGGGGACTCAGCTATCAGCAATCTAACCACTTTGTGGATCAATCAGCATCCGTCAGGGCTACACACCCAAGTTAAACCCCTCACCAAGTCTAAGAGAGAATGGGGATGGACAATTAATCATTGTTCATTTCATTGCTAGAGACGGGATACCTGGAACACACTCTGTTCAAAGGGGTCAGGACTGCCATCTGGGTATCAGGAAAATAATTTCTTACTACGATATTTTTGTTTCCAAAGTCACAAGCCACACACCACAAGCCATCTCTAGGACATAGATCCAAAAATGTGATATCATTCTCCTACTGTATTTTGGGGAATTGAAGAACAGAAAAGGAACTTCTTTTGCCCAAGGTCACACAGTATCTAGAATTAAAATTCTCTTCATCCAGTACGTTATTACTCTACTGGCCAAATCGCCTTTAAAACACTTTTCTCCCTCTCCTGGGTCATCCTTCAGGCTCTGCTAAGAGCAAGGAGAGATGTGAAATCTTGGGGTGCCATTTACTTTGTTCTTTTTCCAAGCTGATCAGACTCTGGGAACCACTGAGACTCTGAGGAAAGAGCAGAGCTTTGCAGGTTTGGAATGACTCCAATTCAGAGCATTCTCCACTCTCCCTGGGTTGCCAGTAAAAACAAAACCCAATAACCCTAGGATGCCAAAAAGAACGCAATAATATATTGGGATTTCCTGAAAACCCATGGAGAACTTGGCCAGACAAAGGACGTGTCAACAGCTTTTTTGATGAGTTCAATGTAAATGAATTAGAAACAGATGGATTAAGTTTCCCTTCAAGTACACATGTGCTGGAGAATTACAGCTGAGAAAATGCTTAGCCTCGTGCATTTCCAGGGACTGGTCAACCCCAAACAGGGTGGGATGTTTTGCTGAGTCCCAAACCCTGGCTTCTCCTCCTTTCCCTAAAAATAACTTAGCTATCCAGCTGCTGGATGGATATTTTTCTCTTTTGGTTTTGTTTCATTTGGTTTTCTCACAAAGCATCAGAGTGATAAATGACTTCAAAACCTAGTAGAATGTTCTAGAGGAATCAGACAACCAGAAAACTTTTTTAAAAAATCTGCCACTATGCTCACATCATTCCCGTCACCAGGTATCTTGTGCCTTGAATATTACCTGTTGTTACCAACCCATCTGTCAATGTCAACCCCAAGATCTACCTCCTCTGGAAATCTTTTGGGGGTTATTTTGGTCCTCATGGATATAGAAATCAATCTCTGCAACAATATTTTGAGCACCTCACATGTACCCACAATATTCCGAGCACTTAGTGAATGTGTAAGAAAAGGCTCTTGCCCACAGTCAGTTTTTTATCTATGAAGCTCCTACAAACCTATGAAGCAATTAAGAGATAATAACAGGTGGCATAGGCAGGTCAAAATTAGTGATGTAAGCATTAGGTGTCTTTAAGAATTCAGAGAATGGAGAAGGTCCTGTGTATATTAAAGAGGTCAGGTATAATAATAATAATAACCAACATCCACTAACTGTTGCATGTGTGGGACTTTCACAAATGTTTTCTCTTTGGCTCTTCACAACAGCCCTTTAACATAGACAGGGCTTGCTTTTATAGATGAGAAACAGGGACTTGGGAGGATTAACCTCTTCAAAATGGCACCACTAGTAAATGGTGAAGCAGGGTTAGTGCTCATGGCCATGACTTCTAACCCAGGCACCTTTGCCTTATGTCACACTATTTCTTGCAAAGGTATGTTAACATCAGACAGGAGAGGCTCCCTGGTGTAACTCCACCCTTATCCTGAAATCTCCTTATAACTGGAATCTCCTGGGCATTTCTGAATATGTCCAAAGTTGACTTGCACTCTCCCACCTTCCCATCTTGCTAATGAATTGCACTCACCTGGGATTGTCTCCTTTTTTTCTCCCATTTTTAAAGATTCAGCATAAATTTGTACCTTGGATTTTCTCCTTCTTTGGAACAAACAGGACTTACTGGCTGCATCTCTCATTTGTCAACTAGTTATGCACTGGGCTGCACGTCACTTCTGTTATCTTGGACTTTTGTTTAAATAATCTTAGGTTATTGTTTAGCACATCAGTGTTTCATCTCTGCAGAGATTAGCTAGTCTCTGAGAAGAGCTTTTATGCCTGATACATGTTCCCAACTGTTCTGAGAGTGGTTTGATGCTATGCTAAGTAAGCATGTGTTGACAAGAGTAAAAATCTCCACCTATGATGATGCCTCCCACACCTGTAGTCCCAGTTCCCATTTTGCTATAGGATTCTCCACCAGAATGTTCCACATGCTTCTTAAGCTACTCATGTTAAAAATGCTACCATATAAATAAAATCTTTAAAAAAAAATTGCTACCATCTTCCCCTAAAACTAGCTTTGCTTCTAGAGGTTTTTCTTCCAGAGGCAATGTAATATTCTCCCAGTTAGATTCCTAAAGTAATCATCTGCATTGATCCTGACCTTGGAGTCCTGGTGATTGTTCATTTGAAGCTTCTTCTATGTAAAAGGGGCCCTATTGTGTGCTGAATGATCTGATAGAGATAAAGGAATAGATTCCTACAAGAGCTTTCTGTCTACTAATAGGACAAGATACACAGAGAAACAATTAGACAATAATGCAGACCCTGTGTCATCAGTTCACACTGCAAGTGCCTTGGGGATAATGAGCTTTGGTTGAAGTAAGCAACAAATGCTTCCTGGAAGAGGATTCAAGAGAGCCTTGGGGACAAGGGGGGCTATTTGGGGAGGAAGTAAAGGGGGAGGCCCTGTCGCCTGGCCCATGAGGAGGAAGGAGAAGATAAATGCATGATCCCTGCTCCCAAGCATCAGAAGTCAACCAGAGGGAAGCCAGAGTGAGAAATGTTGACATCCAAAGGGGGGTAAGTCATGCCCAGTGAGGCTGGCTCAGAAAGCTGAGAAAAAGAATACCAGAACCAGTGTTCAGAACCTGGACTTCCTCTCACTTCTCTTCTAGAATAGAGCCAGGTGTAGTCTCCCCAAGGGCAGGATTCTAGGGTTGTTCTTACCTGACCATGGAGCCTGCTTTCAGTAGCTACATTGTCAGAAAGAAACAGTGCTCAGTATGGGTCTTCCACACTGACTTTGAAGGCCTCTCTCCCTGCAGCCAGAGTCTAACTTTTGGGATGCTGTGGGGTGCCCCCGAGAATAGAAACCTCAGGAGAGCTTCACAGAGGCTGGAAGGATATGGGCAGCTGAGACCATTGGGTTTTAGCTTTAGTCACTGGATTAACTTTGTATCCCAAAGTGACGATTCAAAGGGCAAAGAGAAAGTCAGCCAACATTCAAAGTTTCCCACCTTGGGGAGGCACTAGAAACTGTCCTCAATATCCCAACTTCCCTTTCCTTCCTTGCTATGGCAGTCAGGGGACTGCTTCCCCGGGACTTTCAGGGAGCATAAATTACTAAAGGCTCTAACTCCTAAGATTTTTAAGTCCACCAACTTTGGCTCAAGGGCTCCCTGCAGCTTTGTAGAACCTTCCTTAAACTAATCTAGGACACTTTTACCCCATCTTCTCCCAATCTCCTTCAAAATCAGGCTTGGATGGTGGTCTGATTATTTTATGTGTGTGTGGTAAAAACACATAACATGAGATCCACCTTCTTAACAAATTCTTAAGTGTACAGTAGAGAACTGTTAACTATAAACACAATGTTATACAGCAGATCTCTAGAAAATTTTCAACTTGCATAACTGAAACTTTATACCCATTAAATACCAACTCCCCATACTACCTTTCCCAGGCCCCATCACCTTTCAACCATCTGTTTCTATGAGTTTGACTATTATAGATACGGTCAGCAAGTGGAATCATGCACTATTTGTCCTTCTGTGATTGGCTTATTTAAACTAGCATAAGGTCCTCAAGGTTCATTCCTGTTGTCTCATATGATAGGATCTCTTTCTTTTTTTAAGGCTGAATTACATTCCATTGTATGATATACCACATTTTCTTTATTCGTTCATCAGTGGGCATTAAGTTGCTTCTACATCTTGGCTATTATAAATATTGCCGCAACGAACATGAGATTGCAAAAATCTCTTTGAGATCCTGATTTTAATTCCTTTGGATAAATACCCAGAAGTAGGACTGATGGATAATAGAATAGTTCTATTTTTAATTTTTTGAAGAAATTCCATGCTGTTTTCCATAATGTCTGCACTGTTTTACATTCCCACCAACAGCGCGGAAGGGTTCCAACTTCTCTGCATTCTCACCAACATTTGTTATTTTTTGTTTCGTTATTGCTGTTGTATTTATAAATGCCATCCTAATAGGTGTGAGGTGATATCTCATTGTAGATTGATTTGCATTTTGCTGAGATAAGTGATGTTGAGGATCTTTTCATGTACTTGTAGGTCATTTGTTTTTTGGGGAGAAACGTCTACTCAAGTCCTTTGCCCAAACTATCAACTGATCTTCAACAAGAGTGCCAAGGATACACAATGAGGAAAGGATAATTTCTTCCACAAATGGTGGTGGGAAAACTGAATATCCATGTGCAAAAGAATGAAACTGGACACTTATCTTACAAAAAACACAAAAACAAACTCAATATGGGTTAAAGACTTAACCATAAAACCTGACTATAAAACTCCTAGAAGAGAGTGCCCGGGTGGCTCAGTTGGTTAAGCGTCTGACTCCTGATCTCAGCTCAGGTCTTGATCTCAAGTTTGTGAGTTCAAGCCCTGAGTTAGGCTCCACACCCAGCTACTTAAAAATAAGTAAGTAAGTAAATAAATAAATAAATAGAAAGAAAGAAAACTCCGAGAAAAATAAAACTCCAAGGAAAAAACATAGGGAGAAAGCTTTATGACATTGGTCTCGGCAATGATTTCTTAGATATGACATCGGAAGCACAGACAACAAAAGCAAAAATAGAAAAATGGGACTACATCAAACCACAAAGCCTCTGCAAAACAACAACAAAATAATCAGAGTAAAAAGGCAACCCACATAATGGGAGAAAATATTTGCTGACCAAGTATCTGATAAGGGGTTAATATCCAAAATATATAGGTAACTCTTCCAACTCAATAGCAAAAGAACAAGTGACTATTCTTAACCTTCCCCAGTTCCCTCCCTTTTTTCCGCCACAGAGACTTTCCCCAGCTTCACCTCTCTGTGCTCAGAGATCAAGAAAGGAAGATAATGTCAAGGAACTCATTCTCACAGAGGTGCCAGACACTGAATATGTCCCCCGTAACCCCCTCCTAAGGACAACTGTCTATAGGAGAGTCTGGACAGAAAAATTGTAAGCCAAAGTACTAAATCCCCAAGGGGAGGTGGGCATGGGTGGAGATTTCAGGTACTCTAATGGGGGGTGAAGAGTTTGTTGCCCTCATTTCCAGGGGTCAGAAATACCTTCTAGGTGTTCTCAACATTGACCAGATCTGCCTACATCTATAATTGGGCAGGTAATATTTCTTAATCCAAGAAGAATTCAGAGCATCAATATTACCACAAACAAGGAGTATTTTAAAATCTCAGCCAGAGTTTACTCACTGCTTTCAGACCTCCAGGCCCCAAACAGTAGGACTCCTCCCGCCCCACAATTGCAAAGACTAATAGAATGTGGAAACTACAACAGACAAGCGCTGAGGTGACTAATGATTCCAGTCAGTTCTTTTATCATAACACTTGTCTTCTGGAATACTATTCTTTGGAGAATAAAATTTTAAAAAGAAAAAAAAAAATCTTTAGGAAAAGATATTTATCTTGTTTTTACATAGATTAGTTCTAGGACTCATAGACCTGTGATGCTCAGAAAAAGAAGAAAGAAGAAAAGGAGAAGAAGGAAGACAAGAAGGAGGAAGATGGCAAGTTATCAGCTGTCAACTCTGCCCCGTCTCTTTTGTCTAGCAAAATTATACCACACATATGGAAAAGTACCTAAAATATAAACACACACTTTATTAAATAATTCCAAAATGAGCACTTGTATAACCACGACCCAGGTCAAGATAAAAAACATTTCCAGCATCCCAGAAGCCCTCCAATTGCCTCTCTCTCCCTCACCAGCCAAAGGTAACTATTATCATGATCTTTATGGTAATCACTTGTTTGCTTTTCTTTATAATCTTATAACCTAATTTGCATTCCTAAACACTATAGTTTAAGTTTGGCTGCTTAAAGCCTTATATAAAAAGAATCACACATGTATTCTTTTGTGTTTGGATTTATTTAGCACTAGGCTTATGAAACTCATCCATGTTTTACATGTAGCAGTAGTTGCGTACTTTCATTTGCTGAATAGTATGCTACTATATGAATATACTAAATTTTATTTATCCATTCTACTGGTGATGGGCATTTGGGTTGTTTCCAGCATTGGGTTATTGTGAATTATCTTTTGACATATGTGTGCATGAATTTCTGGTGACTGTATACTTAAGAGTGAAATTCTTAGGTCATAGGATGTGGGTATCATCAGCTTTGGGAAGCACAGCCAAACCATTTTCCAGCATGGTTGTGTCAATTTACACACTCACCAGTAGTGTTTAAGAAGTCTGGTTGTTCCACATTCTTATAAAAACTTGAGCTAACAAGTTTTTTAAATTAGCCATTCTGTACTTACGTAGCATTATCAGAGTTTTAATTTACATTTTCCCTATTATTATGACACATTGTCATGTGAATATTTTATGTTTTTGTGGAATCCTTGTTCGAGTTTCTTGCCCATTTTCCTATTAGGCTGTCTTTTTTATTTTTATTTTTTAATTGATCTTTAGGAGTTCTTTCTTTATTCTGGAAACTAGCCTTTGTTAGTTTTATGTGTTGAAAACATCTTTTCTCTTTCCTGGGGTTACATTTCCATTCTCTTGATGGTTTCTTTTAATGGACAAAAGTTCTAAATGTGAATATAAATAGTCTTTTCTATATAAGTGTTTTTTCCTATTTAAAAATCTTTCCCTTTTCTGAGATTATGAAGATAATTTCTATCTTGTCTTCCACAAGATTTATTATTTTGCTTTTAACGTTTATATACACAATTCATCTGTAACTGATTTTTTTAATGGTGTTAGGTAAGGGTCAGAATCTTTTTCTTTTTTTTTTTTTTTAACCATATGGAGATCTATTTTTTCCACAGACATTTATTGAAAAGACCATTCTTTGCCCACTGTGATATAGCGTAATATTAGTCATAAATCAAGTGCCCATATGTACATGGGTCTGTTTCTAGGAAATTTGTTCTGTCTTATTGGTCTATTAGCCTATTTTTGCAACAATAATGCACTGCCTTAATTATCACAGCTTTAAAAGAAATCTTAATATTCAATAGAATAAATCTTCTCACTCATTCTTCTTCAAGAGTGTCTTGGCTATTCTTCGCTAACTTACATCTTGTACATCTTTTTTAGATTTATTCTTAGGATTTCATTTTATATTTCTGATCCTACTATAAATGGCATATTTACACTTTAAATTGTAATTTTCTCATTGTTTAGCTGGTATTTCAAAATCAATCAGTTTGTGAATGGTGACTTGCTTACAAAAACTTTGGTAAACTCACTTGTAAATTCTAGTAATTTATCTGTAGATCTGTTTAGATATTTTTTACATATAAAATAATATAATCTATGAATAAATAAAATTTTATTTCTTGCTTTTCAAATCAAATAATATTTATTTTTCAATTTTTCTTTCTGTATTGGCTAGGGTACCCAATATAATGTTGAACAGAAATAATGATAGTGGACACGTTGTTCTTGGCCATGATTGCAAAAGGAAATCTGTCAATATATATACATAAACTATTATTTCTTGGTCTTTTTTGTATATAATTAATAATGGGGTTTTTTTAAGATTTATTTATTTATTTGAGAGAGAGAGAGAGAGAGGAAGTCAATGAGAGGGAGATGGAGAGAGAATCTGAAGCAGACTCCACACTGAGCACAGAGCCTGACATGGGGCTCAGTCCCATAACCAGGAGATCATGAACTGAGCCAAAACCAAGAGTCAGATGCTTAAACAACTGAGTCACCCCGGCATCCCAATAATGGTTATTATTTTTTTAAAAAACACTTCATTGAGGTATGATTGACATACGAAAAGCTGTTCATATTTAATGTATACAACTGGATGAGTTTAGAGATAAGTATATACCCATGAAATGATCACCACAATCCATAAACATATCTGTCACCTCCAAAAGTTTCCTCCCACCTTCTTAATTTAGTAGTAGTAGTACTATTAGTATTAGTAATGAATGTTTAACATAAGATCTACCCTTTCAGTAAATCTGTAAGTATACAATACAGTATTGTTAACCATGCTGTACAGATCTCCAGGACATATAACTGACTTTCTTTCCCATTTTCCCCTTCCTCCTGCCCCTGGCAACCACCACTCTGCTCTCTGTTTCCATGAGTTTGCTATTTTAGATTTCTCATATAAGTAGCATCATGTAGTATTTGTCTTCTGTATTTGGTTTATTTCAACTTAATTGAAAAATGGTGAAAGGAAATAGACATTTCTCCCAAGCAAGGCATACAAATGGCCAATAAGTATATGAAAGTATACTCCGCTAATCACCATTAATTATCAGAGAAATGCAAATCAGAACCACATGAGATATTACCTCACACCTGTTAGAATGGCTATTATTAAAAAAGAAAAAGATAACAAGCATAACAAGCATAACAAGCATTGGCAAGGATGTGGAGAAACTGGAACCCTTGTGCACTGCTGATAGAAATGTAAATGGGTGCAGTCACGATGGAAAATAATATGGAGTTTCCTCAAATAATTAAAAATAGAACTACCATATAATCTAGCAATCCCACTCCTGGGTATTTATATAAGGTATTAAAATCAGAATTTCAAGGAGATATCTGCACTCCGATGTTCGCTGCAACATTATTTACAGCAGCCAAGATATAGAACCAATGTAAAATCCACCAATGGAAGAATGAATAAAGAAAACATGACATATGGATATAGATCAGAGATAGCTACAGCTATATAGACACACACACACAACTATTATTAATTAAATATTATTAAAGTTAGATTGAATATTATTAAATGTTAAATTAAATATTATTAAATTACATATTATCGGCCATAAAAATAAAGGAAATCCCAACATTTGCAAAGACATGGATGTACCTAAAA
This sequence comes from Ursus maritimus, assembly GCF_017311325.1. Classification (NCBI taxonomy): domain Eukaryota; kingdom Metazoa; phylum Chordata; class Mammalia; order Carnivora; family Ursidae; genus Ursus; species Ursus maritimus. The sequence continues at coordinate 34,199,022 of NW_024424230.1, forward strand.
GACATGACACTAAGTGTAATAAGGTATTATATAAGGTAGAGTTTTTATAGATATACTTTATCAGAGAGATTATCCTTTGTTACAAGGAAGTTTATTTCTATCCCTAGTTTGCTAAAGTTTTATTTTTATCTTAAACCAAGTTTGTAGTCACAAAATAAGCCCAACTGAAAAGTTACAAATTAGTTTTCCCATGTATTTCTAGATTTGGTTTGCTGATATCTTGTTTAGGATTTTTGTCTAAATGTTCAGGAAAGCATAGATGTGTAATTTTCCATTATTTTTTCACAAGTTTTAGTAATAAGTTTGTGCTGACGTCATAAACAAGTTGGAAATATTCTCGTTTGAGCCACCTGGGTGGCTCAGTCAGTTGAGTGTCGAGCTCTTAGTTTTGGCTCAGGTCATGATCTCAGAGTCATGGGATGGAACCCCGTGTCAGGATCCACACTGAGGCAGAGTTTGCTTATCCCTCATCCTCTCCTCTGCACTCTCATTTCTCTCCCAAATAAATAAATAAATAAAATCTGGGTGTTATATTCAATTAATGAATCATTGAACATTGTATCAAAAACTAATGATGTACTATATCTTGGCTAATTGAATTTAAATTAAAAAAATAAATAAAAGAAGGTAAAAAAAAAAGAAAATATTCTCTTTTTTGTCCTTCTAGAAGAATTTGGCTTAAACAGGCATTATTTTTTCTTAAATGTTTGGTAAATATCCCAATGAAACCTTTGTTTCTGAAGTTTTCCTTTTGGGGAAATTACAAATTAAATTCCTTTATTATTTATAGGACAGCTCAGATAGTTCTGTTCTTGTGTTACACTTAGCAGATTGTGTTTTTCTAAAAATTTGTCTATTACAAATACACTTTCAAATGTATTGCCTATAATTGCTTATAACATACTCTCATTTTTTTCTCTTTTTATGTTTCCCAGATCCATAATATTTGCTTTTTTCATTGTTTGGGTTTTCTTTTTTCATGATTATTCCCACGCAGAGTTTCTCAATTATTTTGTTCTATTCAAAGACTGACTTTTAGTTTCATTGATCCTCTATTTTCTATGCTACTTTTTACTTTTATATTTTGTTTTATCTTTATTTCATCATTTGTTGTGTTTATTTTGAAATTCTGTCTCTAACATTTAAAATGGATGCTGATATTATTAATTTTCAGGTTTTTTTCTAATATGTGCATTTATAGGCATAAAGTTTCCCTCTGAATATTTCTTTTCCCACATTTCACAACTCTTGATGTATTTTGTTTATTGTAGTCCAATCCAAATACTTTCTATTTTACTTTGTGACTTCTGTCACCAACAGATTATTTGGAAGTACATTTCATATGTCCAAACAAATGAGAATTTTTTTAAGGTTTATTTATTTGAGGGGGGAGGGGCAGAGGGAAAGGGAGAAAGTGTCTTAAGCAGACTCCAAGCTGAGTGTGGAGCCTGATATGGGGCTCAATCTCAAGACCCCAAGATCATGACCTTATATATATATATATATATATATATATATATATATATATAGTCGAATTTGTTCATCATTTTTTAAAATGGCCTTTTTTATATCAATGGTCTTTTTTTTTCTGTTCTTTCAGCTAGTAAGAGAGGTATGTTAAAATATATTTTGTGGTTGTAGATTTGTTTTTTGTTTTAGGTTTGTCAACTTTTACTCTATATATTCTCAACGCCATATTTTTTAGGTGCATGCAAATTTTGAAGTATTACTGCTTCCTAGTAAATTGAACTTTTCTTTAATCCTTAAGAAAGCCTCTCTATCTCAAAGGGGAACCCTCTTACACTGTTGGTGGGAAAGCAAACTGGTGCAGCCACTCTGAAAGACAGTAAGGACGTTCCTCAAGAAGTTAAAAACAGAGGGGTGCCTGGGTGGCACAGTCGTTAAGCATCTGCCTTCAGCTCAGGGCATGATCCCAGCGTTCTGGGATCCTCTGCTAGGAGCCTGCTTCTTCCTCTCCCATTCCCCCTGCTTGTGTTCCCTCCTGTCTCTGTCAAATAAATAAATAAAATCTTAAAAAAAAAAAAAAAAAAGAAGTTAAAAACAGAGCTACCCTATGACCCAGCAATTGCACAGTTAGGTATTTATCCAAAGGATACAAACATAGTGATTTAAAGGGGCACATGTTTATAGCAGCAATGTCCACAATAGCCAAACTATGGAAAGAGCCCAAATGTCCATCAACAAATGAATGGATAAAGAAGATGTGGTATATATCTACAATGGAACATTACCCAGCCATCAAAAAGAATGAAATCTTGCCATTTACAATGACATGGATGGAACTAGAGGATATTATGCTAAGCGAAATAAGTCAGTCAGAGAAAAGACAAATACCATAAGATTTTACTCAAAGGTGGAATTTAAGAAACAAAACAGATGAACATAGGGGAAGGGAAGGAAAAATAAGACAAAAAAGGAGAGGTAGACAAACCATAAGAGACTCTTAACTATAGGAAACAAACTGAAGGTTGCTGGAGGGCAGGTGGGTAGGGGGATTGCGTAACTGGGTGATGGACATTAAGGAGGGCACTAGATGGAATGAGCATTGGGTGTTATATGCAACTGATGAATCATTAAATTCTACCTCTGAAACTAATAATACACTATATGTGAATTAAATTGAATTTAAAAAGAAAAAAAATGAAATCTTCTATCTCTACCAATATTTTTGCCTATAAGCCTACTTTTTTAAATTTTAATATGGTATACCTTTTCCCATTCTTTTACTTTTAATTTTTATTATCCTCATGTTTTAGTTGTATATCTCAAAAGCCATATACAATTAAAATTTTTTAACTGAGTCTAATAATCTTTGTCTTTTTGTTAGAGTCCATTTATATTTAGTGTAATTATCAATACGTGCAAATTAAAATAATCAATTATTTGTTTATGCTTCTCTCTCTTAATCTATTTTTGTTTTTCTCCCTTCTTTCTCTTATGATTAGATTTTTTCTTTTTCTTTTTCTTTTTTTTTTTTTTTTTTTTTTTTTTTTTTTTTTTTTTTTTTTTTTTTTTTTTTTTTTTTTTTTTGTATATTAGCTTGGTAGTTATATATTTATGTTTCTCTTAGTAGTTAAATTAGAAACTATGAATTGCATCTTTAACGTCTTAAAGTCTAATGTTAATTGGCATCTTTACCCTCTCCCAGACAGGAAAAGACCTCAGAACATTTTTATTTTATTTATCCCTCTCCTAATTTATACACCACCTTTCCATTTATTTTAATTCTGTATTAATTTTAAGCCCCACAGGCAGCATTATCATTGCTTTATATAATCCACAATCATTTAGATTTACTTGTATATGTATTCTTCATTTCCTCTTTCATCATCCTTCTTCCATCTGAGCTTGTTTTCCTTCCACCTGAAGAATGCCCTTGACTTTTCATTTAACATAAGATTGCTGGTGACAGATTCTCTTTTGTCCGAAAAGGTCTTTATTTTACCTTCATTCCTGAATGGTATTTTCATAGAGGTAAAATCCTAGATTGGCAGTTATTTTCTTTTAGCAGAGTAACAATATCATTCTATTGTCTTTTGGTTTTCTTTCTTTTTTTTTTTCCTATTGTAAAGTTAGCCACCAGTCTAATTAATGCACTTTGAAGTAATTTATCTGTCACCTATGACTGCTTTTAAAAGTTTCTTTCGTCTTTCATTTTCTGCAATTTTAAAATGGTGGTCTACGTGAGTTTAATTTTTTACTTGAGATTCAAAAAGGTTTTAAGTTTTGTCTTAGTCTCTCTTAACATTGTTGGAAATTTCTCAGATATTATTTCTTCAAATATTTTTTCTGCTCCGTTCTCTCTCTCCAATTCCTGGGACTTCAGTTCAACATGAAGTAGAATATATCACCATTCCTTTTGTGTCCCTTGCCCTCTTTTCTGTTGTTGTTTTTTCCCCCCACCTTTCATGTAACTAGGCTTCATTCCAGATATTTCTTCTGACCTATGTTCCAGTTAACTAATTCTCTCTTCAGTTACATCTAATCTTCAGGTAAACCATTTCATAGAGTTCATGACTTACAGTATTGTTCTTTACTTCTGGTTTCTATATATTCAATTTTTAAATCTGTTATATCAATTTTAGAATTTTGTATTCTCTGCTGGAATTTCGATCTTGTTTTAATTGTTTATAAATAATAAATATAATTAAAGTCTATGACTGATATTTTCAATATGTGGATACTCCTCGAATTTTTCTTTGGTCAAGTTCTTGTTTGTATTGGTTTTGCCTCCCTATAGGTCTTTCATTGCATGCCAGACAATGTATTGAAAAAATAATTTATAGGAATAATTTGGGACATAAAATAATATCTTTCTCCTGAGGTGATTTTCACTTGTTTTTGCCATACATTTGAGAAGGTTAAAAAATTTGGATTACCTTAATTCCATTTCAGGTATTAAGAATTTCTGGGCCACCCAGTAACTCAAGTTAGGCTGGAGTCTTTAGAGGGTTCTTTTACTACTAGTTCACCTGTATTCTAAGGTATAGTCTTTCAAAGTCTCAACCTTAATTGAGGGTGATTTACCAGTGCTACATCTCTAGATTTTAATCTTTTACTGAGAAACTCTGTACTACTTTGTTAGCATTCCAATGCCTCAGACTGCTCCCTGTTGTTGTTGTTGTTGTTGTTGTTGTTGTTGTCGTTGTTCACCTTTTTTAGTCCTCAGCTGAAGGGTTTGTCTAAATTAACTAATTCACCAATCTGGCACTGCCTCACATCTGACACTTAGGAATTCTATACTGCCTTCTAATTCCAGAAAGACCTCTGCCCATATCTACCCCTTCTCTAAAGACATGTTACTAGCAAAGGGGACTGAAAGACTTGTAGATTGTTACTGAAGGACTCAGCTTCAAGGTGCCCCTGCCCCAGCCTGGCCTTGGCTTCACGTCCCACTGCTAGCTGGACAACTGTCTTATTCTCATGACCAAATAATACTCACCTCAATTATGCTAAACTCATTTCTGTCCTTCTCTTGGCACCTAAAGAAATGACCTGTTCTCTATTCCCTCCAGGACTACAGCTTCACTTCTCTCCTTTTCAGCAGCTTCTGAGACTTAAACTACAGCATCTCTACGGGTAGAAGGCAGGATCCTGGGGCCTGCCAATGCTCCTGGGATGCCACCTGCTGGCCAGGTCTTTGGTTGCTGACATCTGAACTCCTCTGTGCCCTTTCTACGACTTCCTTAAAGCTAACTATTTGTCATGTTCCTCAGCATTCACCATAAGGCTCCTGCAAAACTGGTCTTCTGCCCACCTCTGCCCCTAGGTTTGCCCATCCAGGGCTGTTTTTCCACCCAACTGTACTCTAGTGCCAGCCAGGCCTGTCCGGGCCATGAAATCCCATCATAGCTTCCTTCTGTGCACCCAGTCCCACCAACCCGGCCACATGAGGTGAAGGATCTGAACTACAGTGAGGGAGACTATACAGCATTCATTCATTCATTCATTCATTCACTCATTCACTTACTCACTCTATCACACATTTTCTTCTTCATGACCTGGGATCCCAGAGTGAGAAGAGGGGGTGAGCACCTTTGTAACAAATTGAAACATAACATTAAACATCTAATTTCTAATAGGTTAATTACTCAAAAGCTATTGGCTTTAATCTTAAGCATCAAATCACTTCTTAAATATAGACTATATAGTGGTAATAGTAGGTCTGAAAGACCAATTTGTCCAGGATTTGACTAAAAGACTAAAAACTATAAAACCTTAGTCCTAGAATAATACCTGTTTGGAATGAACACAGTATTCGTACTTATGTAAAGACCGTTCTGTGGAAGCTTTGCTTTATTTATTCACTGGAAACACTTATTTAGGCAGGCTCTGAGCTAAGGATACAGAGAAAAGGGACTGGAAGCCTTGTCCTCAAGGGGTTCCCAGTCTGTTGCAGTGTGCTAAGGGACATGATGGAAGGTGGCATGCACAGAAGGGCCCTTAGCCCCTATAGAACAAGAGGTCATGGAGGGCCTTCTGAGCTTTGACACTGGGCCTATGCTTTACAGTCATTAGTCAGCCGGCTCCCTCCCCCAACCTCTCAACCCCATCCACCCCACCCTCCCACTTCCCTTCTGACACTGCTCACTAACTTTACAGATGCATTTTTCAAAGTGCAAAAGCAAACTTCAGCTCCGTGGGTCTCAGTGATTGCTTACTCTAAATTAGTGGAGTTTGAGTTAATGAGGTTTAAGAAGGTCGTTTTTCTCCTTATAGTAAAGTGAGTCTGGGCTTTGCCCATGAGGCCCCTGGAATAAGACCTTGTTTTATTTCTTCAGCACCTTATCCCACCTGCTCAGTTTCCTCAATCAATGGTCTAATTATTTGCAATAGGACAAGCTGACCTGAAGTCCTCTAAAGTCCCCATTAGAAGAGTTGGCAGACCATACTCTACAATATCTCTCCTGTTTCTATTTATTTAGCAAGCATTATAAGCATTTAATAATCACCAATTATATACCTGGTCCTCAGGCACTGTAGATTTTTAAAATATGCTAAATATGTTTATAATCTAGGTGGATGGAAAGGAGAATTTTCACAATAACCTAGGCAGCAAACACCTATTTATTCCACAAATCAGTACTGGGTATTGAGGATGTGGTGGGCATTGTACCAGACATCAGAAGTGCTCAGCCAATAGGACAAATGAGCAAGCCAACAGAAAACTAGTATTAGATCCAGGGAACCATCTAAGATTTCCTCAGCATAACAAGTACATAGATGACTACTGAAGCTGGCTGCTATCAGAGTTGCCATCATCTTAGACAGCCAGGCACAGGAGTCAGGTTAAGCTTTGGAATGACTACCATGCCCACCACACCTTCCAAGAGATCTTCCCACACGGGTGCCTATGGTTACATGACAACCCCCTTCCCCACCTACCCTCTGCCATAGCAGGCTAGATCATATCTGGGATCAGGAAAAACCAATCTCTATATTGGCCAGCAACCCTGGAAGGAGTGGGCACCCAAACTATGACCAAATAAGCATAGTGCTGATCAGCTGGATACATCATACTTTATCTGCTGGAAATTTTTTTATGGGGAGAAAGTGAGCCATATGATAATGGGACCATGGAAATCACACCAAAAGTAATTAGTCTGCAAAGGCCTTAATCTTCAGTTTGATCCAATGAGCAGAAGCTACAAGAAAACAGAAATTCTAAAACCAGACAGTAGTAGGGGAGGTGGTTGGTCATTAATGGAAGGAACAGGAGACCATGAGCTTCTAAGTGCCCAAGATAACCCAGGCACTAGAACTAGCCTAGAATCTGAAAGCCTCCAAGACTCACTCTACCACAGTCTCAGCATGGCCCTGTTCTCCTGCATTCCCGTCCTGGAATGTTCCACCAATGCCTGATGTGGCCTCACCTGCTGTAAACCCTGATTCTTGATGTGAACTGGGCATCTGTACTTTCACCTTAATGAGCCTGGACAATGTGACAGGAGGAGCTCACTCCCCAGAGCTCTAGCCTCCTGGCAGGGACTCAGGGAAGCCAGCCCTGTCTGTGTCTCCAGTTCCATGTCTCTTTGAAACATTCCCATTGGGGTGAGTCAGCCATGCTCACAAGCTATGCCCAGTTCCAGGCTGCTGATGGAGACGTGGATTGTAATTGTTAGAAGCCAATGGCTTATACCAGAAAGGAAGGTCTTATTCTGGAGAAACATGGCTGCCAGAGAAGGCTATGGGAGGCCTGAGAAGAGGAAAAGGAAGTCGAGTCTCTGAAGAAGGCAGGCCTTGGACACAGCATAGTGGTCAGGAAGACAGGTCCATCTGTCATCACCTTCCAAACTCCTCCCACGCTCTGGCCCCCCAGACCTGGGTCAAGATAAGTGGGTGGTGAGAAGGAAGAAAGGTGTGAAGTGATAAAATTTAGGTGACAGAGAAAAGGCCACAGAACAGATAGCTCCTCCAAGGTACACAGCAAACTGTGCCAACACTGCATACAAACAAAGCCCATACTTATATGGGCAAATACCCACAAGGGCTCTACTAGTTACAAGACGTAACAGGACAAGCAAGTTCTGAGGCAAAAGGGCTGTTGACTTCCATTCTCATTTTAATTTTGATGTCCCTACCTTCTTCTCCTACAGTCAAAGGGTTGGGACACTAGGCTTCAAATGTTGAGTCTTTAAAAAGCTCAGCCCAAACTACGGTCATAATTTTCTTTAGAAGGACCAGAATGTCTTTGTGGGGGTAGTCAGCCTCACTGCACTTGGACACTAAACCTAGACACTCTGTGATCTCTCCCTGATCCTTGCTGGTTCTACCATGTCTTCTCTTCCCAGTGCAGTGCCCTATGCTATAGACCTCTTTCCCTTCTCTCCTCTCCATGTTAACATGACACATACTTTCTGCTAAGACAGTCAAACATCACATACATTTGAACAGGTACTTCCAATGCCTTAATCTAAAGAACAACTGTACCATAAAAAAATAAAATACAATAAAAAAAATAAAGAATAACTACATCATAATGGAACTCCAAACAGATATTTAGTTTGGATGGTGGCAGGTAGACACCTCTCCTGGGCTTCCAAAGTCAACTGTAAAGGAACCCATTTCCTTACGCCACCAATAACAATGAGGACCCCACCCCACGTTGACTCCTCCCTTCCTGGGAATCCTTAATTTTGCATGTTAGTTTTTGTTTCCCAAGCGGTTCTGCACCTAAGGCAACTCCCTTAGAGGAAAGAAAAAGGCTGAATTTTTAGGAAACAACTTCCCGGGAGACACAGCCAGGGCTGGCTTCTGGAATTCATTTTCCAGCTAAGCACTTTAGAACCGTGTTCCTTGTGGTTATTAGCAGGAGTGACAACAGACCTTTCCTCCCGGAGCCACGCAGATTAAGGAAACCTAAGACTACATTTCTAAAATTGTTTCCATTTCAACCCACAGAGAATCAATACAAGAGAAGAGCATTGCCTTAAACGCTAATGTTATCCAAACTCAAATTCATTTTTGATAGATTGGTGACTGGGTTTTCTTAAGGCGAGGCCAGGATAAATATATACATTTCCTGAGATTCTTTCTGTTTCTCTCCCCATCCTCACCCCCTGCACATGGAAAATGCAGTGAATAATACATTCATACCCTACTGTCCCTTTAGGATACAATCTGTATAGGGGCTTCGGGAAACTATTTCTCACAAGGAGGTGCTGGGGCTTTGCTAAGGCAGTCTGCCAGCATTGACCATATGACTCAGGGGTCTGCAATATGATGGGAAACCCCTGGCACAGCTTCAGAGGGCCTTGGGCATAGGGTGCAGAGTCAGACCCCAGCACAGTCTGTGGCCTCTGTGAGACCCAGCCCCACCCCTCCCCTTCCCCAATGCTAGGGTCCCTTGATTCCTACCACCACTACCACTACTGTGCATTCAAGCCCAGACCTGACCGCAGTGCTCAGGACCAGGTGTGGACTGCAACCAGAAGCATTAACAAAGCTCTAGTCGCATGTTTCCAGACTCAGCCTCTAGTCATTGCTGGCCTCAGATGTCTGCCTTGCTCCCCTCCTGGTCCCTGAATGCCTGTCCTCACTTTCTTATTCTTTGTGACTCAGCTGAGGCTTGGAAACCCTCCTTCCTTCACCACCCAGTGGGGGTGAGTGTCCTCTTCTCCGTCTCATTATACCCAGGCACATCTCTGCTACAGCTCTGGCCACCCTGAACCGTTCATGCCTGTTCATGCATCTCCCCACTATAATATGAACTATCTGAGACCACAAGGTCCATGTCTACTCAGGAGCACATCTAAGACAGTGCCTAACACACAGCAGATAATTTTTTTAAAGGAAGGAAGAAATGAGAGAAGGAAGGAATAACTGAATGGAGCTCAGCCCAGACCAGGTACTCAATTAACAAACAAAACTTCCACCTTCATTCCTGAGACTATATTGAATAACTGCCATATTGTTCAGTTCCTGCCATCTAGAGGTGTATTTTTCTGGCCTTTCATCAGGACTTGACTGTGTGAATTGCTCTGCACTTAGCAAACTGGAACATTAGCAACTGTGAACCAAGCAGAGGCTTGGAAAACTCTTGCTCCATGGAGCTTGCCTTCTCTTGCTTCTGGGAATCCTGCAACCAACCATGTGAAGAAGCCTGGGCTTCCTATAGAAAGATGGGAGACTGCTTGGAGAGGAAACCCAGCCACCATCATCTTTGCCATCTCAGCTGAGATCCTAGACATGCAAGTGGGGCCATTCTAGACTTTCCAGCCCTAGCCACATGTCCAGACCAGAAGAACTCCACAGAATCACAAGAAATAACATCATTATTGTTTTAAGCCACTAAATGTTAGGGTTGCTTGTTTACAAAAGTTAACTGTTAGTTCCATCGCTCTGCCTACATCAGTAAGCTGTTTCTGTCCCCCTTGCCCATTCTCTAACCATTCTGATCCCCTCTGAGTTCTTCCAACAAGTCAAGGCTTTCCTAAATTAGGACTTGTTTGTAGGCTGTTTCCTCTACTTTGAGTTCCCTCTTCTTTTTTTTAAAGATTTATTGATTTATTTTGGAGGCGGAGAGAGAGCACGAGTGGGAGGGGCAGAGGGAGAGCAAATCCCCAGCAGACTCTACACTGAACACAGAACCCAACACGGGACTCAATCTCTGGACCCTGAGATCACAACCTGAGCTGAAACCAAGAGTCAGCCACTCAATCAACTGCGCTACCCAGGACACCCTTGAGTTCTCTCTTCTATGTTCTGAACCTGGTCAGCCCCATCTCATCCTTTGAGTCTTGGCTGTCTTGATCACCCATGCTAAACTTTATTCACCATGTGATAGGTGGTTCTCCAATCACCTCCCACCACCACCATTTGTTCTCTTAGCATTATTTGTTTCCTTGGTAGATATTTTTACAATATGTAGTTCTCTTATGCATTTGTTTGTTAGTTTTAGTCTGCTCCCCTCTGAGCTCCACGAGTCTTGTCTGTCTGTTCACCAGATTGCCCCAGAACCCAGCAGAGTTACTGAGTGTTATTTGATGTTATTTGATGAAGGAAGTAAAGGAGGAGGGAAGGAAGAAAGCCAGCCCAGTCCCTCCTAGGATGGGGTGCTTCTTGGAATTAGGAATTCCCCTTCTAGATACCAAAGGGGGGAGGGGTCCCAAGCTCTCAGTTGTTCCTGTGTCTTGAGACACACTTTCCATCTGTAGTCATAAGTGTTACCTGTCCCAGTATCCCATTGCTGATTCAGCCCAGATTACTGAAATATGTCCTGTGATTATTGTACCAGTGGGACACTGCACTTTACTCACAGACCTGAATCTCCTTCTGCAACTTTCCATGGGGTAAGCCAGTCCCTCCAGGCCTCTGTTCTCATTCTCTCCACAGGCAGCTTTGGATCTCATTTGCACAAGATCTTCCTCATCCCAATGTTCCCAGCTGGTGCCTGGCTAGGTCTTCAAATGTGTTACTAAGAGAAAAATGACCCAACAGAAATTACAAACATGATATACAGATAAAACCAATTCTATACCCAGGAGGGTCAAGGTACTATTGGCATTTTTGATACATTAGAGTCAGTTCAGGCCAGCCAAAAACAAGCAACTTGGAAAATCAACACCTGAGCAGACTTTTAATGGAACAGAAAAGGTAAATTTAGCCTCATCCCACCCCCAAGTGTATAGAGAAATTAGTGGGCTGGGGAGAGGTGTATGATTGGTGTGGGAAGAGGAAGAAATACCAACCAGCTAGCAACAAACATAACAAATTACCCTATTGTGGACAGCCCGGAGAGCTCCATCTCAAAAAATACAAAAGGGGACAAATACTAGCATAATGAAGAAAACAGAGTCACCTACAGAATAACCAACAATTAACCTAAGCCCCTGTGATGCTACCCCAGATTTGGAGTGGGGGTGGGGGGAAAAGAGTTGGGGATAGAGAAGACTAGGCAGTGGCAGAGGTGAGGGCTGCAGCAGGTGCACAGGGTTTGCCATGAGAAGGAGGGATGGGGCCTAATCCAGGACAGGAAGCACACCCAGTCCTGGCCCTAAGCCCTGCCTTCTAACCCTGGCTCAACAACTGCTCACCCTAAGGAAAGGGAAGCTGGGGTCTAGCCCAGAAGAAAGCTACCTTTCCGCAAAAACAGGACTCCATAAAATGTCCCTTCATTTTATCAGCCCCATCGCATGGCTGGGAAGGGCTCTCCGTCAAGATTTCATCCATGACAATACGTCCAACTGCCCTCTTTCCCCTTAATTCTCCCAGTTTGGGTTCCATGCAGTTCTGTTCCTGGAAGTTGTCCCACTCAACCTGGGCATCTTCTGTCCAACACTAGTGTGACCTCAACTCCTGGGCTGAGTCTGCTTTTGTCCACTGTTACTCCAACACAAGCTTTAATGCTTCTGATCCTGTTCCACTCGACGTTTACTGATTTATAAAGCTGTCACAGGTTCAGTGCTATCTGCTTTCCCATCCTGATAATCACCCAGCTAGAGTGACTGGAGGACTGGCATGGTTATTGTCAGCATCGTGGCATACCGGAAGCAGTTATTCCCCCTCTCAGGCACCATGGTGGTGTCCAGTCCAGCCCCTTGGCACGGCCATTGGGTGGGCAGGAAAAGACCTACACAATGGTAGTGCAGATTCACAAGTCAGCTTTTCGGGAGTTTGGCAGAAATCTAAATACACTGCCTTCCTGGTTAGGGAGAAACAAGAAGAGAGAATAACAGATTATGAACACATCTTAGCATTGTAGAAACCATGGGATTGCACATCCAGTCATATCCAGGAGTTTTAGGAATTGGTGACAAATTGGGGCCCATGGAAATCCAATGGGACACTGAGTCACCGCACTCCTCCAGGAGGTCCTGGTGCCTGTGATGTATTGGGGAACCCATCCTCAGCGGGCTGAAGGGACCCATGACCAGAGAGAGCATCACACGGGTCAGGAATATCTAATCCTCTTTTTCAGATAGCTCACATTCTCAAGGATATAATCAAATGAGGGGTCACAGCATTGATATTTAGTAAAGAAATCAGAGTATGCATTTTGGGTGACATTTTATTATAGAGTAGATCTTTTTTCCCAAGGAAATACCTCACTGTTCCTATGTAAAATTAACATCCAGGCTTAAGTCGTTAGGAACAAGGGTGGCATCTCCTTGGCCTGGGTGTTCCATAGCACCCAAGCACATGATTGGCAAAAGAAGCCATGTCTGAATGATTGAGTGAGGCCCTGTGAATGCTCATGAGAAACAAAGAGAGAATAGAAACACGACCAGGGGTTGAAGTGTGACATTTTTTATTAGATCATCTCTCCTTTCCAGTTTCAGATTTGGGATAAACCAAGTTTAGTCCAGAAAAATCAAAGTAGTTCAGCAGATATGCTCAAAACGATCTTTGATTCTTTTTTTTTTTCATTGATTCAATATATTAATTAAGCACCTACTATGTGAAAGCAAAGCATCCTACTTGCCCATGAAGTTGGCAGGGGAATAGGTTGGGAGCTACAAAATTCAAACCAGAGATGGACATTGCTAAAGAAAGAATGAATCAGGTAGTTAGGCTGGGAAAGAAGAGCGAGGGATTTCTCTCGACAGCACCATCACAGGATTAGCAGGTGTTTCCTTATATGTAACACAAGCCTTCTGCTTTCTCCAGTTCCTGTGGTCCACCCATTTTCTCCTTCTGCAATGTTTACTCTATACTATGAATCCTGATTTTAATCCCATCAACCTCATTTGGGTAAGTCCAAGAGTAAAATTCCAGTGCAGATCTTTGCTCCTTCTCAGAGCTAATCTCAGCCCCATTAAAAGCTGCTTCATTCAACATCAATGTGCAGCTATGTCTATAACACCTGTCCCAGCTCCTAACTATAATTTATCTTTGTCATGCTCTATTGTTTCCTACGGGAGATTCTAGGTCCCCAACTACTTCCTCAAAGGACCAGTTCTTTTTCTTTGCTTGGTCTCCCTGCATAGGACAGAATATATAGAGCTTACTCCCAAACTATTAGAAGTTATAGAGCAATTCAGTAATGTGGCGGGATACAAAATCAATGCTCAGAAATCAGTTGCATTTCTATACACGAATAATGAGACTGAAGAAAGAGAAATTAGGGAATCCATCCCATTTACAATAGCACCAAAAACCATACGTTACCTTGGAATTAACTTAACCAGAGACGTAAAGGATCTATATTCTAGAAACTATAAATCACTCTTGAAAGACATTGAGGATGGGGCGCCTGGGTGGCACAGCGGTTAAGCGTCTGCCTTCGGCTCAGGGCGTGATCCCAATTAACTTAACCAGAGACGTAAAGGACCTATATTCTAGAAACTATAAATCACTCTTGAAAGACATTGAGGAAGACATAAAAAGATGGAAAAATATTCCATGCTCATGAATCGGAAGAATTAACATAGTTAAAATGTCCATGCTACCCAGAGCAATCTACACTTTCAATGCTATCCCGATCAAAATACCGAGGACATTTTTCAAAGAACTGGAACAAACAGTCCTTAAATTTGTATGGAAACAGAATCAGCCCCGAATCTCCAAGGAACTGTTGAAAAGGAAAAACAAAGCTGAGCTGATCACAATGCCGGATTTCGAGCTGTACTACAAAGCTGTGATCACAAAGACAGCATGGTACTGGCACAAAAACAGACACAAAGACCAATGGAACAGAATAGAAAACCCAGAAATGGACCCTCGGCTCTTTGGGCAACTAATATTTGATAAAGCAGGAAAAAACATCCAGTGGAAAAAAGACAGTCTCTTCAATAAACGGTGCTGGGAAAATTGGACAGCTACATGCAAGAGAATGAAACTTGACCACTCTCTCACACCATACACAAAAATAAACTCCAAATGGATGAAAGACCTCGATGTGAGACAGGAATCCATCAAAATTCTAGAGGAGAACATAGGCAGCAACCTCTACGACATCGGCCAAAGCAACCTTTTTCATGACACATCTCCAAAGGCAAGAGAAACAAAAGATAAAATGAATTTATGGGACTTCATCAAGATTAAAAGTTTCTGCACAGCCAAGGAAACAGTCAAAAAAACTAAGAGGCAGCCCACGGAATGGGAGAATATATTTGCAAATGACACTACAGATAAAGGACTGGTATCCAAGATCTACAAAGAACTTCTCAAACTCAATACACGAGAAACAAATAAACAAATCAAAAAATGGGCAGAAGATATGAACAGACACTTTTCCAATGAAGACATACAAATGGCTAACAGACACATGAAAAAATGTTCAAAATCATTAGCCATCAAGGAAATTCAAATCAAAACCACACTGAGATACCACCTTACGCCAGTTAGAATGGCAAAAATAGACAAGGCAAGAAACAACAATTGTTGGAGAGGATGTGGAGAAAGGGGATCCCTCCTACATTGTTGGTGGGAATGCAAGTTAGTACAGCCACTCTGGAAAACAGTGTGGAGGTCCCTTAAAAATTAAAAATTGAACTACCCTGGGGCGCCTGGGTGGCGCAGCGGTTATGCGTCTGCCTTCGGCTCAGGGCGTGATCCCAGCGTTATGGGATCGAGCCCCACATCAGGCTCCTCTGAGATCCCACTTAGGTTTCTGACATTAATTCCTCTGTCATTCATATCATCTCTGAGCCCTTGTCTAACCATCTAGAAAATGGTACTCATTCTATCTATACCCTTGTTTAGAAGTTTAAGAGGGGGAATGCTACACAGAGCCAGTATGGAGTCTCCCAAGAGCAGGTGCTCTGGAAGCCATAATTACCATTGGATCTATTTCTTCTCCAGAGAAAAGAACACATGTTGAAACCGATTTTCGAAAAGATGACTCACAAGATGATTTTCAAACCTTAAGGAAGGTCAAGAAGCTGCTACTGTAAAGAACGAGTTCTCAACATTTGCTGCAACATGGACGGCACTGGAGGAGATAATGCTAAGTGAAATAAGTCAAGCAGAGAAAGACAATTATCATATGATTTCTCTCATCTATGGAACATAAGAACTAGGAAGATCGGTAGGGGAAGAAAGGGATAAAGAAAGGGGGGGTAATCAGAAGGGGGAATGAAGCATGAGAGACTATGGACTATGAGAAACAAACTGAGGGCCTCAGAGGGGAGGGGGGTGGGGAATGGGATAGACTGGTGATGGGTAGTAAGAAGGGCACGTATTGCATGGTGCACTGGGTGTTATACGCAACTAATGAATCACCATATGTTAGTATGGTGACTAACATAATATAATAAAAAAACATTAAAATTTAAAAAAATAAAAGAATACATAGAGCTTAAAAAAAAAAGTTATCAAGTGAGTAAATCAAAATGTAAATGAATGGATTATCTAACAGTTCTCCTAGATATGGAAAGACCTTGTACTTGGTAATTGAGGTGTGTGTTGATTTATACTAAAATGTGAATGACTGATAATTATAAGCTGTTATTTCTGCAGGATGAGATCTCTATTCAGTCAGGGGTCTTCAAAGTCTTAATCCAAAGAAATATGTTACAATGAGTCACTAAGTTAGGCAAATGTAACCTACACTCGTGGCGCTGTGACTCATTTAACCCACAAGCCCTGGTTCCCCTTCACAATATCATTACTGTCCCCAGTTGATTCAATTGTAGTATCACAAGCAGAAGCCTGTACGTTTGATGAGACTCAAGGCTAGGGGCATCTAAGTATCCCCAGAGACCTCAGCTCTGACTTAACCAAAGTAATGGTAAGCAAGAAAGCAGCTACCACCATCCCCACTATAGCCTACACACACACACACACACACACACACACACACACACACACACACACACACAATCCCTGGAAGTCTCACAGTTCCAAATAGAAACGTTTCTCTCAGGAGAGACTGGGTTTTTAAGATAAACTCTTTTAAAGGTTGTGTGCCCGCCAGCCACTGATGCAAGGAACATAATTAAGATGGAAAACAACCAAATCCTGCGAGGAGCACAGGCAGAACAAGACGGGGCTGCCTCAGTGAAAAGGCCTCTCTTCCCTGTGGCTCTGTGCTCAAGAGCTCTCCAGAAGCAAAGAAGTTTAAGTGAGAGTAGAAAGTAACGTGTGAATAAAACAAAAGGTATATTTGTGAAGCTTTGTTGTGCAACTACTCCCTACTGCTGGCTCGACCCCCGGGGTCACCTGCCAGTCTGGGCCTGGATCACCACGTTTCCCTAAGTTCTTTCTCTTGGGCCCCAGATGTCATAAGTCAAGTGAACTCTGGTGGACCTGTGCTGAGCTCTCAGCAGTGGGCAGGAGGCAAAGGCGAGGATGCCCAGAAGAGAGCTAAGAACACATCAAGAACTATAGGGCCAACCTCAAATCAGTGATGAAGAGCCCCAGAGAGTTGTGATGAAGTCACCCTTAGCTCCAGTGAGCCCTGACATCCCCAGGACTACGGTTCAGAGGATGGGGAGGGCCAGCAGAATGAGCCAGATGGCACGTGTTATCAAATTCAGGTGGAGGCAGCATCCTGGCAAGAGGGTGTGGTTCATGTAGAGCCAGAAACTGGCTCTTACTATCTTGGAAATCAAGGAACAGGGTCCAGGCTCACAGAGCCTAGGAAAAAAAGTTGCCAGAGAGTCAAATGCAAACCCAGGTGGCCTGGGCTTCAAGAGAGCATTGTGCTCCATCCAAAGAACTAGATGACAAGGTAGAAAGAGCAGCAGAAAACCCATCTTGAAGATTATATCATTAGGGCTTAAAGGAATGAGTTTTAGAATCAGGTGGATATCAGCTGGAATCCAGCCTGTTCTTCATTTGGAAAATAGGGAGAGTACCTCCCTATGGAATGGTTCTGAAGACTAAACAGGGTAATGAGTGGCAAACGATTAATACAGAGCCTGGCACATAGTCATAGTATGATGATGGCTCTGACTGGCAGAGATGGGCCTGCTGGTATTGAAGAAAAAATTTTAACAATGAAATCTAGGGGCACAACCACACCATCAATTTCAGATTCAACTGGCTCACGGGGCCAAGCGCCTGAAAGCTAACCTGCTGAGTTGGGATTGATACAGACACTGAGGAGCGACAGGCTGACGGCTGTACCAGCTCCAGCTGCCCACTGCTGGAGCCAGCAGAAGCTACACCCAGCAACACAGGCAGCTTGTCTCCCCTCCCACAGTCACCACCCCTGGTTCCGATTATAGAGTTAAAAGACACATTACCAATCAGCTTGCCACAAAAGGCAAGTGATTTGCACAAGATCACCCAGCTGGTTTTTAACAGAACAAGAACCAGAACTGAGGCCTCCTAACCCAGAGCCCAGCGTTCTTGCCCTTCTGCTGGAGTTCCCTCAACCCGAAGATGGACGCAAGAAAGCATCCATACCCAATGTCCTCCTTTCCTTGCTGCCCCTGCTGTCAGCACACAGATCCATCCTTTTCAATTCAGGCAGCTACTCCCATGGGAAACAGGCCTGTGCTAATGAAAAGGCCAGGCAAGGAGAAGCTACACACTGCAGGAGTCTTTCCTCCTTGGGTGTGGAAGCCGCCTCATCACTGAGCACAGGGAATGGGTGTGGGTGACACAGTGAGCGTGCCGTGGAGAAGAGCCAGCTTTTCCCAAGAATTCTGATACCAGCCCTGCCCTCTTTTCCTCCCTATCTTTCTTTTTGTTATGAGACACCAACTACTCTATTCCAAACACGAGGTCTGAATCAGAACTAAAACTGTTTCTTAAATTCACAGCATTTATATTAGTTATTTCTGTCTAGAATACAAGGGCAGTCTATGAATAAAATACACACAGTTGGAGAGGAGAAGAATATTCATTCCATAGCTCTCTCCCAACCCAAAGGCCAACTGAACCATCTTCATGATTTTCCAGAGTTAAGAATGTAGTACTGGCCAACTAGAGTGGTTTAATCAATGTCTGGGGTATTGAATTCAGTTCTCACCTGAGCTGATTTGAGTTGTTGATTTACAGTAGTTAAGTTGAAATGAATTACTTTAACTTCATGAATTACTGGGTTTGATTATTTGAAGTTAAGTAAAATGAAGGGAACTTAAGTTAGTTCATTTGTAGAGCCAGAGTACCCAGAGTTTAAACACTGGGTTGGTGGCCAATAGACATGGGTGTTGACCTTCAGTTACTGAGAGATCTGGAAAACGGACACCAAGGCATGGTCCCGTGCAAAGCTATCACTGCCTCCTGCAGGCCTGGCCCCTTTGGGACAAGGGACTCTAGGTCTGGCACTGGAGAGTTCATTACCCACCATCCTGGAAGCCCACAGACCAAGGGGAGACAGGAGACTAATGGCCCTCCATGACTTGGGCATAGCCTATAAAATCTATAAAATGCAGGCGGTGGTCATGACTTGACCTCTTAATTTAATTCAGTCTTCTTTGTCACTATGGAATTCAACCATTTGTCTCAAAAGTAAGAATTGTGTGTGGAGCTGCTTCAAAGAAAGCCCACATGGGTGAACCACACAAACTTAGAGAATATTTTAGGCATTCCCTCTGTGTTTTCTACTCTCCTTTCATGTAGAACTGAATGTGTTCTACATAGTGAATGTTCACATCTTCCCCCTTTCCCACCAAGAACACGATTTCTACTTTTATCAATTCTTTCGTCCAATTCCCATTGTTACGTAAGCTGAAATAGGCATATGTCTTAAAAATAGGCCTATGTATATAATTTAGCTGTGAATGTGGTATTCAAGCAGTCTCCAACTTAAGAGTGGGCTCTGTTCCAAAACTTTGAGTGTATGTCAGTTTTCTGGTACTCAAAATGCATTTTCCCATAGAAATGATGTTGCACGTGGTGGTTAGAGTCCCAGGCAGCCCACGGAAGCCTGCTGAATCCCCATGTAACTGGAGTGCAATCCTGTCCTAATAGGACCCTAGACCCCAACATGTTTCCGTGGGAGATCGTATCTGGAGTTCTAACTGGAGGCCCCTTCTCCTTCCAAATTCCATGATTGTGGGGGTGTTTACAGGATCTCCCCAAGTTCCCATAGAGATGGGTCTTGAATCTCAAGTTCCAAACACCTCTCTGGAATAATTTATCAGTTTTCTCCTTTTCTTCCACATCTTGCCCATTAACAGCCAAATGGTGTTTTTCTCACAACACATCGGTGCAAAGCAGGGAACCAGACTCTCACCCAGGTGTCCTGCCTTCAGGGAGGGAGAGCAATGGGGAAAGGACTTACCTGGGAAGCAGGTAGGTGGCTACCCTTATATGCTCTATCAGGCCTTGGTAGCTCACGGAGAGAAAGAGGGAGACCCCAAGAAAGTAGGCAAAAGGGTGTTTAGGACTCACTTCATTGTCTTAAGTAGCACCCTTAGTGTCCAGAACTACATCAAATACATCCAAGAAGGAACAAACTTCACGTGGGAGTTCAGGGTCAACACAGAAGAAAAACTGATGTATGTTTCTTTAAAATTACAATCATCCCTAGATACATTATTAGGTGGAAAACAGAACAAACAACACAAAACAAGGTGGGCTAAGAGAAGACAAAGGGGTACCACACCTGAGTGAACGCGAGTGTCCTCTCAGGGGCACCAGACAGCACCCAGCGAGCCCAGATCCCACAGCAGCTTGGGTGCCACACCCCAGAAACCCAGTGTAAGTCCCCTTGGGATCTCTAGCAAGGTGATTTCTCAGTTTTTCTTGGCTATAGTAGCTTTTAATTTCAGGTTTTGTTTTTCGGTTTTAGCATTTAGCCTGAAGTCACCTATTCAATGAAGAATTGATATAAATAATGTTTGGAGACATAGAGTCCATTTATTCATTATTTATGAACCATAAAGTAAATAACTCATCCTCACAGCTTTCATTAAATTCTTCCTATCTTCAGCTTCCACTGTATTGCCAGAGAAAGAAAAGTAACTTCACACCCCAAACTTGAGGGCTTTACTCTAATTGTCCAGAAATGCCTCTCCCTTAGTGAGTAATGACCACAAATCCCCAGGAGAAACAACTCGGTGGCTCTTACCCACCAGGATGAACACAAGGGGTAACCAGGCCCACCTGCCATCCCACACTATAGTCCTTTGGACATGATCTCTGAAAAAAACAGAGGCTTCCACCAGCAATAGATGAATGGATAAACAAAATGTGATATATGTACAATAGAATATCACTCAACTCTAAAAAGGAAGGAAATTCTGACACCTGTTACAACATTATGCTAGGTGAAATAAGCCAGATGCAAAAGGACAAATATTGTTTGATTCCACTTACATGAGATAGCTAGAGTAGTCAAATTCATAGAGACAGAAAGTAGAATGGTGGTTTCCAGGAGCTGAGCGGATGGGGGAAATAGGGAGTTATTATTTCTTCTCTATCTTTTTTTTAACTCAAGTATAGTTGACATAAAATATAATAATAGTTTCAGGTGTACTACATGATATTTGACAACTGTATACATTATGCATTGCTCACCACGATAAGTATGGTCACCACCCATCACCATACAAAGTTACTATGACATTGTTGAGTATATTCCTTATACTATGCTTTTCATCCCTGTGACTTAATCCCATTCACCTGCTTCAACCATCCTCTCACCCCTTCCTTCTGGCAAACACCAATGTGTTCTCTATCTATGAGCCTGTTCCTATTTTTTGTTTGTTCATTTTTTTTTGTTTTTCAGATTTTGTATGAAAGTGAAATCATATGGTATTTGTCTTTCTCTGATTTATTTCACTTAGCAAAATACCCTTCAGGACCATCCATGTCCTTGCAAATGGCAAGATCTCATTCTTTTTTATGGCTGGGTAATATTCCATTGTATGGATATACCACCTCCTCTTTATCCATTCATCTACTGACGATACCTAGATTGCTTCCATATCTTGGCCATTGTAAATAATACCACAATAAAAATAGGGGGCCATAAAACTTTTTGAATTAGTGTTTTTGTTTTCTTTGGGTAAATACCCAGCAGTAGAATTACTGGAAATATATAGTATTCCTATTTTTAATTTTTTGAGGGACTTCCATACAGTTTTCCATAGTGGCTGCACCAATATACATTNCTGCTAACAGTGCGCAAAGATTCCTTTTTCTCCATATGCTCACCTACACGTGTTATTTCTTATCTTTGATATTAGCCATTCTAAGTGGTGTGAAATGATATTTCATTGTGATTTTGATTTGCATTTCTCTGAGGATTAGTGATATTGAGCATCTTTCCATGTTATAGTTAGCTATCTATAAGTCTTCTTTGAAAAATATCTATTCAATTCCTCTGCCCATTTTTTTTTTAATTTATATGACAGAGATACAGCCAGCCAGCGAGAGAGGGAACACAGCAGGGGAGTGGGAGAGGAAGAAGCAGGCTCCCAGCTGAGGAGCCCGATGTGGGACTCGATCCTGGAACGCCGGGATCACGCCCTGAGCCTAAGGCAGACGCTTAGCTACTGCGCTACCCAGGCGCCCCAACTGTGCCCATTTTTTAATTGGATTATTTGTGTTTTTTGGTGTTGAGTTGTATGAGTTCTTTATGTATTTTAGATATTAGTCCTTTATCAGATATGCCATTTGCAAATATCTCCAGGGAGTTATTGTTTAATGGGCCCAGAGTTTCAGTTTGAGAGGATGGAAAAAGTTCTAGAAATGTAGCAGTGATGGTTGCACAACATTCTGAATGTACTTAATGCCACTGAACTATACACTTAAAAATGGCTAAAATGGCAAACTTTATGTATATTAATATATAAATATATGTGTATTATTAATATAGAAATATATTAACACACACACAAATATATGGGTTTCCACCTTCTGTACAAGCACTCTACCTCATTCTAAAAACACATACTGACGGACAATTATATGCCAAGTGCTGTTCAAAGTTGGGAGAGGGGATTTTAAAAAAGGAAGATCAAAGGGGGACTCATATGAAGTCGAAATCTGAGCAAAGATTTACAGTGGAAGAGTGAGTAGGCCATGCCAATACATGAAGAGAGCATTCCTGGCAGAGAGAACAGCCAGTGCAAAGGCCCTGATACACATTATGCTTGATGTCTGGGGACCAAATGATGCTGAGGGAACTTGTGTGGGTTGGCATGGTTGTGATTGCAGTAATGCTCGAATTTCCAAGCAGAGATGTTCTGCAGGCAGTTAATGCTGGATATGTAAGTGGTCAGGGATGCAGATAAACAATTCAAGTCTCATCACATGGAAGCAATGAAGCTATGATGTAGGCTATAAATGTTCTACATTCAATCACTGCTTTCCCTAAGGCACCACCACCACCCACCCTCAGTTGTAGCCAGTGATGCAGTTTGGGCCTCTGGAGTTCAATTTATACAAAGACTAAACTTCCCCTCTCCTGTCATGGTGTGAAGCTTGGTACTGGAGAAACTCTGGGGGACTAAGAACTTCTCCAACATACTTTCAACAGATACTCTTTTTAGCCCACTCTTTCTGAAGCCCAGCACTGGCTCCACCCTTCTGGGTGGGGCTGGAGCCTCTGTTTCCCCTTTTATTGAAAGGAGTGAATGAGTGAACAAAAAATATTTGTGAAACAAAAGAGAGTCTGGTGCTGGCACATAAGGCTCCAGGGGCTCTTGGAGGTCAGGTGAGAGGGAGATGTCACAGAAAACATTGGAAGGATGAGGAATAGTGTTAAGGACAGCAGCTGCTGCAGATGGAGTACATCATGGGGCTAGAGCCAAGTGTCTGGAAAGGTGATGTTGAAAGGGGTCCCTATTCAAAGTATGTCCTAGGACCAGAGTGCGTCATGAACATGTTTTAAGATTGCACTCAAGGGTCTTATCCAATTATAAGCCTTCTGTCCTACCTAGACTCATTTTTTCTGGTTGGTACACTCAGTGGGAAAGGACGAACAGGAAATCCCTAGAGATTTCCAAGAATTCTTGCTACTTTGGTGAGCAATTTTGTTATATGAGGTTGTATTTGGCACCTGGGCTTCCAAATCATTTTGAGGATATTTCAGAGCATTTAACAGTGTTTCACTCTGTTTCCAAACTGTATATCACTTCCCTCACAAAGTCCATGACCTCATCTAAGGAAATAAGGATGTCATATTCATTTCTGTAGCCTACGTTTGCAGCGCAGCATCTGACCATAATTGGTGCTCAGTAGGTATTTCTGGAATAAATCAATGGCTGACTACTATTGATGCAACCAGAATAAGGTTTAACTATTGAAATGTGTCTTAATACCTTATTCTTCCTGCTATACTTAGGAGGACTGGTGGGAAAGTTTCCATTTTACAGATCGGTGACATTAAATGTGTGTTACTGGTGTATAACAAACTACCCCAAAACTTAGTGGCTTCAAACAACACCCATTTATTCTTATCTCTATTATTTTACACTTTCTGTGCACCAGGAAGCTGGGCACAGCTTAGCTGGGGCAGCTTCAGGCTCTCTCACGGGATGCAGGCCAGGTGGCACTTAGAGCTATGGTCATCTCAAGGTTCCAACCTCACACAGTGGTGCTGGCAGGATTCAGTTCTTCACGGGCCATCAGACTGAGGATCTCAGTTCCTCACTGGCTGTTAACCAGAGGCTACCCTCAGGTCCTTGCCATGTGGGTCTCTCCACCATGGCAGCCTGCTTCATCAAAGCCAGCAAGCCAAGAAGGCAAGAGAAAGAGTGCCAGCAAGATGAACATCAGAGCCTTTTATAACCTAACCTTCAGAGTAACATTCACATCATTTTCATGGTATTCTAATCATTAGAGGCAAGTCACTAGGTCCAGCCCACACAAAGGGCATAGATACCAGGAGGCAGGAATGGTTGAGAGCCATCCGAGAAGCAGCCTACCACCAGGGGCACCAAGTGTGCCTAAGTCCTTCAAGATCATGCAATGGATTTGAGGTCAGAGTCAACGCTTGGAGGTTTGAGCTCTCCCCTCTCCATTCTGAATGGTGCTGTGGACAGACCTGGGGGAGTGGGAGAAGTGGACTGGTAGGGAGAAGAGCAAAACAGTGAAGGAAGGAGGACACCAATCCACTTACCCAAATTTACACTGGAACAGAATTTACATTTTTCAAGTTATCAAAGAGTTAGACAGAAATGAGAAGTGACTGCAGGTATGGATTTATTACCACTAATGTAAAATCTGTTCCTAATAATTTTTTAAAGCATTTCCATATAATACATCTGTTCAGTTCAAATTTATAATTGCAGTCTGGAAAGAAGCACAGTGGCAATTGCGGAGTGCTGAAGAGTTGAGTTTGGCCTTGTGTGTAGGTCTTTCTGGTACAGAGGGGAGTCGTTTAGGCTGATTTCAGTCTAGAAACCACTGCTGGTCCAGCCAGTGACAAATCCCTCATCCTACCCCTCACCCTATAATACTGTTCACCATCCCGCATGGAAGAAAAGAAAGTTTGGGAAACAGCAGTACTGGGCCTGGGGAATGGGCTCTCAAATTGAAAGCTGTATAGAGGATTAATTTAGATGATTCTAGACCTTCTTCCACCCACAGTTCCCTCTACCTAAGCATTCCCCACTGTATCCTCTGACCTTTCTTCCTATGGGGCTAGCTTCTCTTCATTAGAGAGGGAAGCTTGATGCAAAAAGTCCAAGGCATCTCCATACCATCTCCACATCTCTATCCAGCATGTGCGCATGTGTGTGTGTCTGTGTCTGTGTGTCTGTGTGTTCCTGCTCATAGGCGCATGTGCATGCATGTCGGGGGGCGTCGGGGGGCGTCGGGGGGCGGGGGAAGGAGGGCCTCGAAATAGCAATATGCCATTCCTAGACCCTTTAGAAATAAATGAAGCATGATGAGAACAATGAAAGATAAGTGTGGATAACTGAAGTTGAAGGGTGGGGGGCAAGTGGTAGAAGAAAGGAGTAGAGAAGCATGCATCTGGTACGTTTTGTCTCACTCTTCAAATTAAGCCTTCCCATTTGAGGAAGAAGAAAACCAAAGCTCAGAGATGAAATAGCTTGCCCAACGTCATGCATTGGTGGATCCAGACCACTGTCTGAGAGCTACCTGACTGTGTACTAGATGGTAATGGCAGTGTGATGGTGTTTGAGGGAGCAGCTGGCCTTCCTTATGATAGGGGCTTGGCAAAACTAACGTTCTCTTTCCAGCTTAGAAATCATATACAGATAGTCCTTGACTTATGATGGTTTGACTTATGATTTGTTCAATGTTATAATGATGGAAAAGCAATATGCATTCAGTAGAAACCATACTTCAAGGTTTGAATTTTAATCTTTTTCTGGCCTAATGATATACCCTACGATGCTCTCTCATGATGCTGGGCAGCAGTCAGCCATGTGATCATGAGGGCAAATAATCAATACACTCACAACCATTCTGTACCATACAGCCATTCTGTTTTTCACGTTCAGTACAGTATTCAGTAAATTACATGAGATAATCAATACTATTATAAAATAGGCTTTGTGTTGGGTGATTTTGCCCAAATGTAGGCTACTACACGCATTCTGAGTACCATTGGTAGGTTGGGCTGAGCTATGCTATTCAGTAGGTTAGGTGTATTAAGTGCATTTCTGACTTAGAATATTTCCAGTTTATAATGGGTTTTTCAGGATGTAACCCCATCATAAGCTGAGGAAGATCTGTATATACATTTCTTATTTCTGATTGTTCAAACTGTTTTAGAAGACAAATGATCATTCTTGGCCATTCCCAAGTATAGAATATTGGAGTGTGCCATTATAAAATCCCTGCAGGTCCCCAATGTTTATAGCAGCAATGTCCACAATAGCCAAACTATGGAAAGAGCCCAGATGTCCATCAAGAGATGAATGAAGAAGATGTGCTATAAATATATACAACAGAGTATTATTCAGCCATCAAAAATGAAATCTTACCATTTGCAATGACACAGATGAAACTAGAAGGTATTATGCTAAGTGAAATAAGTCAATCAGAGAAAGACAATTATCATATGATCTCACTCATATGTGGAATTTAAGAAACAAAACAGAAGATCATAGGGAAAGGGAGGGAAAAATAAAGACGAAATCAGAGAGGGAGACAAATCATAAGGGACTCTTTTTTAAAAGAGATTTTATTTATTTATTTTAGAGATAGAGATAGGGATAGAGAGAGAGCATGCATAGGAGCAGGTAGAGGAGTGGAGGGAGAGGGACAAGCAGACTCCGCTCTGAGTGCAGAGCCCAATGTGGGGCTTGATCCCACAACCCTAAGATCATGACCTGACCCAAAATCAAGAGTCAGCCTCTTAACAGACTGAGCCATCCAGGCACCCCATGAGCCTCTTAATCACAGGAAACAAACTGAGGGTTGCTGGAGGGGAGGTGGGTGGGGGGATGGGGTAACTGGGTGACGGGCATTAAGGAGGGCACGTGATATAATGAGCCCTGAGTGTTATGTAAAACTGATGAATCACTGAACTTTACTTCTGAAACTAATAATATGCTATATGTAAATTAATTGAATTTAAACAAAATTAAATTTTAAAAAATTCCTGCAGGTGAGTGGAGTGGCAGGAGGACCCTTTGTGGTGCTCCGGGCACATGGCCTCTCGGCTACACCACTGTGCTTTGAACAAGGCTCCCTTGTGAGTTGAGAGTGTGAGTTGAGAGTGAAGTCTAATAGGGACAGAGGATCTTTGAAGCCCCAAAAGAGGCTTCTCGTTGCTGGCAATGAAGTCTCCTGGAAAGCTGGCACCTTCCTAACACTGGAGCCTCAGGAGAAACTAGAGTGAGTCTGTCCATTTAAGGATCCCAGGTAATAAGGCAAGCTTTACTTAAAAGTGTAAAGAATTTTGATCTTATGTCAAGAAGAAGGGGAGTATTTCAAGGAGCAGAAGTCAGTTGTAGAAAGTTGTGATAGACAGGGGATGCATTTCCCCAAAGATGACATGTCCTAATCCCCAGAACCTATGACTATGTTTCCTTACATGGCAAGAGAATTAAGGTTTCTGATGAAATATGGTTGCTGATAGGCTGGACTTAAATAGGGAGATCATCCTGGATTATTCAACTGGGCCCAATGGCATCACAAGGGTTCTTAAAAGATGGAAGAGGCAGGAGCGTGGGCATCAAAGTGAGGGAAGTGAGGACACAACAACCCATTGTTGGCTTTGAAGGTGAAAAGGGGCCGTGAGCCAAGGAAAGTGGGCCGACTCCAGAAACTGGAAAAGGCAAACAAGAAGACAGATTCACCTCAAGAGATTCCAGAATGAATGCAATCCTGCCAATACCCTGATTTTAGCCCAGTGAAACCAGATTTCTGACCTCCAGAATTGTAAAATAATAAATATGTGTCATTTTAAGCCACTAACCTTTTGGTTACTTGGGATGGAAGCCACAGGAAATGCAAAGAAAACAACACAGAGCTGTCTAGGTACAGGGAGAAACTCTGCAGGGTCCAGAGAAGCAGCCCGACTCCTCCTGATGAGGGGCTGGGAGGAAGGTGGCATCCAACCCCTGTAGGGCACAGCCAGCCAGGTTTATAGGTGAGAGCCTGAGCAGGCTGGCTTTGCTCCTTAGTCATCAAGGGCTGTCAGTGAGACCCCAGGCACAGCTAGAGAAGTTCTTGGTCCCCTTTTGGGAAACTCTGGAGTCACTGTTTAAGAATTCAGGCGCCACTAGCCAGTGAAAACCACCAAGGTTCTCTTTGATCTCTTCACCATCTATGTTGTTTTGCTTATCTTCCCCACAGTGATTGACAGCAAAACACTTCAACGAAAGGACCGTATAATGTGTTTCATGGACAACAATGATAAACAAAACAAAACAAAACAGCTCCCACTTCTCAGTCAGCCTGACTGCCAGAAACCTCGGATAGAGAAACAGGTGTTGGCAGCAAGGGAGAAGCAGAATCCTGATGGAGCTGAGACAGGAAGAAAGAAAGGGCTTTCCAAGGCCATGAGAGGCTGTCCACACAGGCATGGAGCCAGGAGCCGGTGGGTGCATCCTCCGGAAGGACCACTCGGGCCTGCCATGAAGTTGGCACTCAGCGCACGTGAGCTGCTTGTTATTATTATTGCCTATGACAATGTCCTCTTGAGGATGATTATCAGATTGTCCACACAGCAAAAAGAAGGCTTAGCATTCCTGTGTTCTTTTGTATGATTATTTTATATGATTCTTCCCTAAGCACATTGACATGGTAGGACAGGTGACATTTTCCCCTCCATTTGGTAAAATGTTAAAGTGAAACACATGCTTGTTTTGAGTGGACTTTGGGGGTGAACAGCTCGATGGGCAACACAGCCAAGAGGCTCCAGAGCAGAAGAGGAGGAGTCAGCAGGGACATGTGGGCCCTGGTCCGAGGGAACTTGGGAGATACCTTTGTGACCTCCAGAACTAGCTGGGGAGATAAAGAGCCCAGCATACTGACCCACTGTCTCCGGGCCTCACAGCTGCCCACCAAGTGAACCCAGGCTCTGAGTTCTGTGCTCAGCCCTGCGTCACACTGATTTCCTAACTGCCTTGTCTCGAGCTGGCTGGGAACCGGGATGTAAAGGAAGGCCAGCCACCTGGCAGGACTCCCACCCTCCTGAGGCTCAGAGCCGCACCCTGGCAGGGCTTCCAGCCATTTCTGCCTTCTTCTAGTTACCAAAGGAAAAAATACTGACTGTAAACATCACTTTAAAAGCATGCCATCCGACAGCCGGCTCAGCTGCAATACATCAGCCTGAATTGTACTCATTTATGGTGAAGCATTTTATATTAATGTTTTCATTGCTTATCACAGACACTGGCTTTAAAGTGCTTAAGCCAGCTGTACTGAGTTATTTATTAGGCTTTTTTTTCCAAGTTGCCTTTTCCTTAAATAAAGTGTTTGTTTTACTTTCATACATTTAAGACTCCCTCTCATCTCCTGTCAATCACTTCTGATGGCTGATGTGCATGCATCCCCTATTTCTCCAGAATATGCTCAGAACCTATGGAAGAAAGAGGAACTGGCGCCAGCAACGGCCACGAAGGGACAAGTTTCAAGTGAGGCAGAGAGTTCAGGCTCCAGTAAGCTTTGTCTTCCTTCATGTTCTCCCTTTTTCCCACAAGCTGGATTCCATCTCCACAGTAGCAGTGAAGACCTCCAACTCTTGCCTGAAGTCAACTGATTTGACATCTGGGCTATATAGTCAATGCTGCTAATCATCTCCCTCTTCCTTGGTTCTCTTCCTGACATGGTGACCAGTCCTCTGTCCCCTTAATTGACTTCACCTTCCTCCTCATCCCTAAATGTGGGTCGTCTAAGGGTCAGGCCTCAGGCCTGTCTCCTTCAGAACCAGCACCTATATATAGTAAAGTCTAAAGACTGAATGGTCAACACTCTCCTTCCCTAACCCATGGGGCTCCCAGAAGACTGACAACAAGAAGGAAAGCTAGCAGTTTTGTCTCTAAAGAGTCTGACATCTGGCTAACAAAAATGAGTTGGCTAACAAACTTTTCAGCATCCAATCACATCACACTGAAGACCATCAGTCAACAAAGCCTCCTATAACCAAAGAATTCCAGTTGGCAACATGGTTCCTCACTCTGCAATATGAACAGATAGCTAAAGATCAGCAGACATTTAAGAACTCTAACAAAAATCAAAACCAAAAAAAAATTGGAAATAAGGGACTCATGGGAAGGGTAAAATAACTATTTTAGAGAAATAGGTTAAAAACCATTGTTAGTATCTTCAGAAAAAAATTAGACAGGTAGCCATGTAACAAGAACAGAAGGCTACTGTAAGAGAAAAGTCAGAAAATAAAAAAGACTAAATAGATATTAAATATGCAATTACTATAAAAAATTAAATAGACTTCTAGAAAATAAATGTAAGAAATCTCTTAGGAAGTAGACAGGACAGTGAGATGAAATAAAGAAAAGAAATAATGGGAAAATTAAAGAATTCATCAAAGAGGTCCAATAATCTCTTATAGAAATTTCAATAAGAGGGGCGCCTGGGTGGCTCAGTCGTTAAGCGTCTGCCTTCGGCTCAGGGCGTGATCCTGGAGCCCTAGGATCGAGCCTTACATCAGGCTCCTCCGCTGGGAGCCTGCTTTTTCCTTTCCCACTCTCCCTGCCTGTGTCCCCTCTCTCGCTGGCTGTCTCTCTCTCTGTCAAATGAATAAATAAAATCTTAAAAAAAAAAAAAAGAAAAGAAATTTCAATAAGAGAGCTCAGAGAGAACATGGGGGACAATTACAGATAACAAAGCCCACAAGGATTTCCAGAACAAGAGTGTGAAATTCCAGACTTATCAAAAGGTCAAACATAATGAATGAAAAAAAAGATGCACATCTAGATATATCATCCTGAAATTTCAAAACACCAAGGATAAAGAGTGGAGATAAACACTCAGAGAAGGGTGAAAAAAAAGGATCACACATACAGGCAGAAATTGGTAAAGCATCAGACGTCTCAATATTGACACCAGAACCTAGAATACATTGGAGCGATGTATTTCCATCCTCGAGTTCTGTATCTGGTCAAATGTGAAGAGAGAATAAAGACATATTCAGATATGCAACTGCTCTTGTGGGGTTTCATGAGAAGCTTCTGAAAGAATATCTTCACCAAAGTAGAGAGTGAAACAAAGACAAAAGATCCAGGAAGGAGGAGGTCACCAGAGGAGATCAGTATAGAGGAAAGTGAGACAGGAGGGGTACAGCAAGCCTAGGGGGGAGGAGTCCAAATCAAATAGAGCTGGGTTTTGGGGTCCCAGAAGAGGAGGTTTCAAGAAAAAGCAGCACTGTTTAGTCACCCAGTGGGTTTGACTGTGTCTAGGGGATCTTGGTAGCTCTGTCAGAGAGTTTGGGGAAGGATCAACAGTAGGTACATAGAAAACTAGGTAAACTATTAAATTTGACAATTTTTAGCTCTTGGAAAAACAAAAAGTTGTATATAAAAGGAAATTATCCTATCTGTATTCCTTTATGAATATTTTCATAGATATAAATATGAAAATCCTAAAAATAAACTTCACAGAAAATTGCATTACAGCTATGCTGGAAGGATGGAAGAAAGAGAAGGGGTGATGTGTGAACTCAAAGAGAGGAAGCCTACCCTTCTGTAGATGGAAGTTAAAAAAAAATACTGCCCTGGAGATACAGCAGTATAATAATGTTATTTAGAACTAGGAAGGTAAATGCTAGGAACAAGAGCTCAAAAAGTTGAAAAGGTGTTTCCAGGGAGTAAGACTCAGAAGTGAAGATATGTAGGCCAAAGAACTACTAGGTTTTTTGCAAGTCTTGTCATAAATTTGAATTTTGTAATCATGTATGTGTACTAGTTTGGCAGTAAAAATCTAATGCTGGTATATAAACGTAATGACATGCATACCTGTATATTCTAGAGGACAAGAGTTCACTATGAACAGATCCACAATGGGGAGCAAAAGCGGATGCAGTCCCTGCCCTCTTGGAACCTCCCTTTAAACATGGCACGCTGTCTCTTACCTCGGGACCCTGCACACAGCTCTCCCTGACCGCTCCTCTGTGTGGAAAATGCGGACTCGGTCATCACAGGCTTCTGTCACACCTTCCTTGACTCCCCCAGGCAGCAGGCCTGTCCTGAGTCCTACTGCCCTTTGTGCAAAATGCCACTGCAGTGATTGTCTCACTGCACTAGATATGTGCTTTGGCAGGCCCATCTCTCAGCTAGTCATGCAAGGACTTCATTTTACCCTAAGCATGTCCCTAATGCCCAGCACAGTGTCTGACTCTAAGTCAGAGCCTAGGAAGTACTGGTCAAATAACTGCATGCGTGCACCAGGGCGTGTGTAGAGGGGAGGGCAGTGTTCCCTTGTTACTGCCTAAAAAAGAGAGAGAAACACTCATTGGTTAAATAAACATAGACAACTGAGAGAGCAGCAAATATCCAGGAATCTGACTGTACCATCTTTCCCGGGCTTGGTACAGGGGCTGCACAGACTGAGCTAACCTTAGCACCTCCGTGGGAGCTAAAATCCTATATTATAATTTCCCCAACACTCGGGACCCAAGATGGTCCAAAATAACGTTCACACAAGATGAGGGCCAAAAGGAGGGAAGTGATATGGAAGAGAGGCAGGGGGCCTAAAGACACACTTTGCTGGCCGTGGCACCTGTCTCTACTTGTGACTTCCAGCACGAAGCTCAGATGGCTCTTGTGTGCCACTGGGTGTTGCTCTGTTACCTATGACCACGAAGGAAGAAGCCAGGGCACCCTCCAAGAGTGACACACCACATCTAATACCAGGGCATGATGAGCCGGTGGAGCTCCTCTCAGGACTGGCCCGTGGTGCAATCAGTACTGCTTACACTAATAGTTCGCATTCTTTCCAGAGATCTCCACACGTGGGCGACAAGACAAGACGTAGGGCTCATTTGCAGCATGACCCCCTCCGGCCAGCCCCTGGCCTTGCCCCATCCAGGACAGCCATTTCCTCAATCAGAGGCCTCAACTTCGTAATCCAAGTCTAAAAGGCCAGGGGCATTTACCAAAGACTCCGAGAAAACTTCTGAAGTCCTACTGATGCCACTTGGTTCCCACCAAAAGTATCTTCAGCAACTGGAAAGTAAATGAATTTCTCCTACATTCATCCAACCCAGGATGGTAGCTGGTCAGCTTTGTGGCATGATTTAAAGGCTCTGAAAAAACCACACTGCCCCAAAATATCTCCCTACTGGCCTGAAATTCTTCATTTCACTTTATAATCATGCCTGAAATTCCACCAATTAGAAACTCATTTACAAGCCCCTCTTGTAAAATGTGCAAGAGTGATTAGCTTTATCTGATGCTGCTCCAGAATCTAAAATTAGGACCCATGGTTGGGCCTAATAAAGAAAAACTGATGGGCTTCAGTTTGACTGAAAAAGCCTCTCTGTCAGTTCTTGCTCTCTAGCAATGGGACTGGAAACTCCCATGAATGACAGATCAGCGATCACTTCAGACAAAATCTTCTCCTTCTGGACAGCTCTAAAGGGGTAGAAAGTTCTTCCTCGCTGTGCATTAAAAACTGCTTCCTGACACTCTCTGCAGTTTGCCCTAGTTCTGCTCTCAACAACGGAAAGAGAGTCTGATCACCATTCCCTTGTCAAATAGTCTAAGCCAGACCTTCTCTTCCAGAGAGCTCCCATGGTCCTTCCCCCACGTCTAATGGCTGGGCAATCTGTGTGCACTGATCTGGTTAAATAAGGTATGGCTTCAGGATTCCTTGCCTGCCCACAGGAGAATGGCCTTTGGTAGAGCAGGAGCTGTAGAGTGTGTGTGACAGGCACTAACAGCCTTTCACTCTCCGCTTCCCACGGACCAAGCCCTCTGGCACACAGACGGCCATGTGGGGCTGGAAGCATCGCATGGCTGTTGTAGTCAGGCACCAGGCCATGTGCAGGGAAGTCAAATCAGAGAGAAGGGCTCAAGAAGGTACCGACCCCCTGGGCTGTTTGGTTTGGGCAAGACCTGTACCAGGATGCAAGGGACCCTGAGGGTGCGATCTGATGCCGTGCCAGAGGCTATTTGCTCTGAATTTCTACACAAGAGTTCTTCTCTTGAAGGCCTAAGAGTTGGCCTTCTGCACTGGATCAACCATTCACTAATTTGAGGCTTTGAGCAAGTTTCTTAACTCCTCTGAGCCTCTACTTCTTCATCCACTGCACAAAGACTTTTCTATCTGCTTCTCTGATAGTTTAACAAGAATTCCATGAGATGATAAATGTGAAAATGCTTTGAAGACTGTAAAGCAAGGCATTGTGCCATGGCCAGCAATAGAGTTCATGGTTGACTTCCATTTGGTTGGGGACAGCTCAGGTTCTCAGCTAGGCACTATGGCCGGAAGGAGAGCTGATATTCTGTGGCAAAATATGTTCCTAATTAAGGTAGGATCCAAGGGCCAAGTGTTCCACAAGTGTAACAATCAATTTATAGCCTCTTGTACCTTTTTGCAATAAAATAATATCCCATGAAACTTTTGGCATGGTTATATCTCCTGACATGTTGCATTCAACATGAATGTTGGAGCTGGTTTCACAGCATGGCCCACTGCATGAATGTACCTCATTGGCCACACAGGTCTCCAGGTCATACAGCCAACCCTGAGCAGAGACATCTGTTTGGGTTATTCACCAGCCAATCCTAGAGCAGATCTTACTTTTACAGATATCTGAAATATGGCAGTCAGGATCTGAAGCTCCTCATAAGGGAAGGTAAAATCAGGGACCTGAAGAGGCAATATGATTAAGTCTGTGAGTAGACTTCCCAAGGTGGCCTTCACTGAGATGTATCTACTTAGGGACCTAATTCTGGATACATATCAAGACAGGGAAGTCAGGAGGCCTGGATTCCTGCTCTTCCACTAAATGTGGGTACAATTGAGAGAGTCTCCAGGTCTCATTGCTCTCATTTGTAGCTAAGGGAACAGGATCAGGTGACCTTTTTCTATAATTTCCATTTTATCCTTACATTCTACCCTCTTCACCCCCCAAACACGGCTATCTCCTGACATCTTTTAAGACTCAGCCTTCACTTGGTTTTCTCAAAGAAGTCTTCCTGTTTTCCCTAGACCAGGCTAAAGCCACTACCAGACATCAGCACAGCTCTTCTAACCTATCTTCCTCCTCTCTGAGTACTCTGTGACCACCATATCTTCTTGTAATCCAGTGTGCCTGGCATAGAGTGGGTATGCAATAAATTAAAATTTAAAAGAGAAAGAGAAAAATCTGACTAAGTTGAAATCACAACCCTCTCAGAATGCAAATGGAAACTAAGGAAGAGACCACTGCCCTAAGCAAGGATTTAATGCTGTGATTAATAGCAAATAATCACAAATTCTTAGCCAATGAAGTATTTCTATCAAGAGGTAGGTTTGACCAATGGAATGTGTATTCCAAATCCGGGCCTCAAAAGGTCTTGTAAATTCTTTCCTTGCCATCTTTGGAACCGTGATACAGCCCTGTGAATAAGCCCACGCTGGCCTGCTGGAAGTTGAGAGCACCCATGGAGAAGAATCAAGGCACCCTAGCCAACAGGCAGCCAATACCTGGCCAATAACCTGCCAACTTCTACACATGTGAGTGAAACCATCCCAGCTCATCAAGCCACCAGTCAACCCATCAGGTAACCAGAGACATCTGAGAAAATCCAGCAGAGATCAGCTGAACCAGCCCAGAAAAGACAAATCATGAACAAAATAAATGCTTGTCTTTCAAACCACAGCATACTTGTGGTAATTGCTATGCAGCAAAACTTCCCTTCTGCCTCCTTTTGTTTAACTTAGCAGGTCTAATTCTTGGCAAGTGTCATGGAGGCAAAGGGCATGGACTAAGCTGTATTAGTTACTTAAGGAGTCCAGGAGCTTTTTGAGGGAGACACAGCCCATATCTTATCCCTACAGCACAAGCTTCAGATGAGGGAAACTGGTATATATGAATCCCTGCGACCATGATCAGTCATAACAGACAACAGCTAACTATATTTCTATAGTGCTTACTCCATGCCGGTCACTTCTAAGGGCTTTACATCTATTTTCTCTTTTTAATTTTCAAGACAAGCCCATGAGATTTTATTTTCCATTTTATTTCCATTTCACAGATGAGAAAATGGAGGTACAGAGATGCTAAGTAATTCTTCCCAAAGTCACACTAGTAGGAAGTAGTGAAGCTGGAATTTGATCTGAGGCAGGCTGACCTCCAGAGTCCTTGCTCTTATTCAGGATGCTATCTGCCAAGTCCTCTGGCAAGAAAGAATGACTGGGATCTCCCAAAAGGGAAAGGGGGAGAGCTGGTGACCTAAGATCAGTCCTATGACCTATGGGGTGTCATGGGGACAGGGAGATTCTGGCACAGGATGTGGTGGAAATGCCTCAGGAGCCAGTCACTCTGGAGAAACACTTAGGAAAACTGTAGCTCAGCCTGTGAGAGTGGGGACCCAAATATAGGAAACTCCAGAAATGGCTGGGGGTGCAGGGATCTGGACCCACAAGGGCATCCACAGGGCACCAGCCAGGGGCTCACAGACAAGACAGGCCCTGTAGATCAGAATTCAGTAAGATATCACCCCTCCCCTCAAGTAGCAGCACCGCCATGGGCAGATGGGAGTTTTCAATTGCCTTTCTCCCTGCTTATGAGAGAAATGTGCATGGTAGGTGGGAAGAAATAAGGAACTGGACCTCCTGATAAAAAAAAGCAGTTGAAGTCTTAAGTAATTGATTAGGAAAGTAAAAAGGAAGTGACCATGCTTAGACCCAAAGCAAGTGAAATGATCCTAGTGGTTTCATCAGTATTTCTTGAATAGAATTGCATAGCTTATAAATTGTTTCCAAATATTTTATTTGCTTATTTGCTTCTCACAACAACCCTGCAAAATGGATAGGACAAGTGTCATTGTCTCTGCTTTTCAGGTGACAGAACTGTGGCTCAAGGGACACAACTTGCCCAATGTCATGTAACCAGTAGGGAGGCAGAACCAAGAAGCCGACACAAGGCTTTGCCCTCCAGATCTAGAATTCCCTTTTACTGAGCCATTTCTCTTCTTTATATACATGGAAAGTTGTTTAACTGTTAAATAGGAGTCACAACTCAGGATAGGAATCTAAGGGAATGCACATTGGTAACTCATTATCAAAAGAGTGGTCCAAGACTCTAAAGGAGCCAAGAGAAGGTCACAGTACCCCCAGGTAGTCAGCAATGTCCTCAAGGAAAAGGTGGGGGCCTTGAGTTTGATTTAATTCATTCAAGCAACTTTGTGTCACAAACAAATGGTTATTCAGAAAGCTGCTAATGAATTCTACCCAGTTATTTTGTAGCAACAGGTTTGCTTGGGGCTGATCTACAAAATATTCTGCTATTTGATGTAATCCACTTTTACCCAAACCATTCTATGTGGTGAAAAATCACGGCTATTTTTTCACGTTTGCTTATTTGTTAGCTTAGAAACAGAGGCTGTTCTAGAAACAAGGCTGTTGAGCCCTGGCAACCAACCCCTGACACCTGCTTACTCTGGCTTTAATGGTTATGGCTTTAATGGGAAACACAACTTTCCACTGTTCACTGTTGAGCCACTGGAAGGGGACACAAGCGAGAAGAGGGCCCCTGACACCAGAAGTCAGCTCTCTGGAAATGGGTTTTTATCGGGAAATGGAATAGAGAAATCGTTGGAATGAGAAGAATTATCATTTCTAGAGTCGTCTTTGGATAACAAATTGCTGAGGCCTAAATATCCACAGATTATTCTATCTGAGTTTATCTTGTTGCGACAGATCCGCATGCTGTCATCAATCACACTGCGTATCCATAAAACAGCTTGATAGTACACATGTATTCTCCTCAAAATAAAGTTGTAACATTTACACATAATAACTTACCGGGCTGCTGGCTTTGCCTGACGTATGCTCAATATCATCCGATGCTTTATTGGATCCCACACAAACTTTTGCCTGATATGGTCTTTCTACAGAGAAAAGTTAACAGAAGTCTTGACTCTAATAAAGAAAATTAAAAAGAAAGAGTGGAAACTGAGGCAACCTGCTCTGGAGGCTGAAGAGAGGCCACATAGGGTAGAGCCTTAGGGGAGAAGGTTTGGAGGGGTTCAGAGCCTAAGGATACTCCCATCCCCCCCACTCACTGGCCATATGTTTCCGAACAGGTCAGTTCAGCTCCTCAGACCTCAGCTGCCTCATCTGTAAAATGTTGGGCATTACCAAATGTTAAAAAGTCAATTATACAGAGACAGTGAGTGAGATGGAGGAGGATGGGGAGCTCATGGCAGGGGGTTCCTGTGCAGGAAGGAGACATAACCGGCCAGTGCGTCTGGAACACAGAAGACACTTCCACTGATTCATTATGGGGTGGGGGGTGTCAAAATAGGGTGAAAAGTAGTTTGAGGCTTTCTCTATTGACTGTCAATCTACTAAAATCCATATAATTGTTATTTATTTGTTGATTGATTATCTCTCTCTCTTCACCCAAGCCCACTCTGGACTATCAGTTCCATGAGGCAGTGACTGGGCTGTCTTGTACATTATGGTGTCTGCAGTGCCTAACACAGAGTAGGCACTCAGTAAGCAACTGACGAATAAAGGAAACATACATGAGCGAATGAATAAATTAGGCCTGGAGTATCCGACACTTTCAGAGAACTGCCACACGTGTCCTGCTCTGGGCAGCCTCTCTGGCCAAAGCCCTATGCTCTTCCTTTCCTGCCACCTCCATCAAAACACGCCCGTGCTGTGCCCATGTTTTCAGCAATAGAACTAATCTAAAAACAGCCAAGGCAAACAGTAATGCTGCTCTTTGTGGGTGACATAAGGGTCCCTCTGCTCTCTACCCTGGTCAGAGGACATGTGGGACATGGAAACCATGTTGGAGGCATACCTTAAGAAACCCCAGAAACTAGGAAGTGGCATATGAATAAGTAATGCTTGGTATGTTGCAGAAGTACTCAGGGGGTTGGGGGAAACGGGGGACTCTGCTTGTCATTCTCAGGGCATCAAAATCACCTGTGCAGCTTTGACAACTTACACCCCTGCAGTCCTGATGGAGCCCAGAGAGCTACAGTTCCCCAAGTTCCACAGATAATTCCGGTATGCTCTGAAGACTGTGAACAGCAGGACCGGACAAGGGCTTGTACCCTTTCCCAGTTCAAATCTGAATGCAGGTTTTAAGTGCCCTTGGGGATTGGGGGAAGGGGATGGTAATGAATAAACGCAGTTTTCTAAAACTCAGGAAGTCTTAGACCAAACAAGTGACTCAAATAGTGCAGTTTAACCTCCGGCCCTTCTAGTTTCACTGTCTGCTGAGCATGTCAGGCTCACTCCCTGGCTGTCCTCGGTTTATGGAGTTCTTCAACCACTTACACTACTCTTTGCATCCTCAACAGCCTCTTGAAATCACACCCGTGTGTTTGGGGAAATGACGGGATATGGTTAATCATGTGAAAATCAGCTGACTTTCTGGCAAAGAACCTGCCTCAACACTGTCTTGCTGAGACCTTTGAAATCTGTCTTGCGATGATCCAGCCATATTCATACACGTATATTCACTCGGTGAACAAACATATTCGATCCCATCCTTTCAAGAATTGCGCTAGGTGCTAGGTATGAAGCAGTGAACAGATAAGGAGACACAATGCTGGCTGCGTGCTTAAGCTTCACTGTGTAAAAACAACCTGCGGTTTCCAGCTTAGCACTTCAGGAAGTCGATGGTGTAGACAGCTCCTGAGAGTTTAAGGAGACACAACTCATGAAGAATCACAAACATTACCCTCATGATTATCCATGCAGTCATCCAAGGTTTCATTCTCACACCCTAATGGGATGTAAGAGGTCGAGATTTCATGCAACTCTCTCCAGGGGGAGCTACTCTGCCCCTGACAATATATACATGTAAGTGAGTAGAGCTGAACCATAAACTCAGGGAAATTTGCCTTGAAAACAGATCTGGTGCCTTGGATCCTCTGCCCAAGCTGGCTGGACCCCGCAGTAGCAGAGCTGTAGATCTTCATGAGCCCATGTGTTTGCCTGGATACCGTGGCTGTGAAGTGAGGGAGGGGGCCGGGAACACACTGGGCACAGGTAGGAGCACGCCAGCCTGGTGAACCCATGCTGCTGAGATAGTCAAGGGTACTGGGGGGTCAGAATTCTTCCTTCTTCCAGGCCAGTCTGTGTCTCTTGCACAAAGCACCTGGAAATGGTTTGTACTGGCCTGGGCGAGCCTGAGTGACTGAGGGATAGACACTGACTCAGGGATTAGAAATATTTCCCATGACACCCCACACTTACAGCCACAAGAGTCCTGGGTTTTACCCTCACCCTTCTCAGCACAGGCCATTCTGTCTTTCTAGAGTAGTTTGCACAACTCTGGGATGGCCCCTGGACCTGGGAAATAGCCCAGGTTGGGAGGGGTTAATTACTATGCAACGTGCAGGCTTTTCCTGTCCTCATTCCTCTTGTCAGCCAGTCCCCCTTTCCTAGCCAGGACCTCTGCTACACTCAGGGTACACAGACCCCCTACCTACCACACTGCACACACCTTTCGCTTTAGTTAACCTAAAGCCAGGCTAGGATTTTCAAAAGGAACTCTTATTAGGAAACCCTGGGAGCACAAAGAAGAGAAATAGATGAGAGCAATAATGCTTCACATTTGTAAAGCACTTTGCAGTTTGCAAAGCACTTGCACATTCATTACCTCATTTACCCAGCATGAATTCCTTCCCTTGACTTAAGTAAAGCC
Organism: Ursus maritimus; assembly: GCF_017311325.1. NCBI lineage: Eukaryota > Metazoa > Chordata > Mammalia > Carnivora > Ursidae > Ursus > Ursus maritimus. The sequence continues at coordinate 34,240,090 of NW_024424230.1, forward strand.
TAGCCAGAGATTGGCACGGGCTCCATGAGAAGTTTCCTCCATCCCTCCTAGCCACCATTCCCCAAATCCAACCCTAAGATCTGGCAACACTGGCAGCCCGCATGGCTCTTTATGGTCCCCCAAAGTCTGATTCCTGGTCCTGGGTCTGTGTCTGACTTTCCCCTGGAGGTGGCTTTCCAGAAGCATTTTTACTAACTAGTTGCTATTGGTGGTTCTACCCACTAAGCGAAGTGAGTTTCTTGCTTTCAGGACTAACTGGGGTTAGTCTCTCCCATCTTAGTCAAAGAGAGCAGTAATAATTAACATATGAGAAAGGGGATCCCTCTTACATTGTTGGTGGGAATGCAAGTTGGTACAGCCACTTTGGAAAACAGTGTGGAGGTCCCTTAAAAAGTTAAAAATTGAGCTACCCTATGATCTAGCAATTGCACTACTAGGTATTTACCCCAAAGATACAGACGTAGTGAAGAGAAGGGCCATAGGCACCCCAATGTTCATAGCAGCATTGTCCACAATAGCTAAATTGTGGAAGGAGCCAAGATGCCCTTCAACAGATGACTGGATTAAGAAGCTGTGGTCCATATATACAATGGAATATTACTCAGCCATCAAAAAGAACGATTTCACAACATTTGCAGCAACATGGACGGGACTGGAGGAGATAATGCTAAGCAAAATAAGTCAAGCAGAGAAAGACAATTATCATATGGTTTCACTCATTTATGGAACATAAGAAGTAGGAAGATTGGTAGGAGAAGAAAGGGAAGAAGAAAGGGGGGGTAAACAGAAGGGGGAATGAACCATGACAGACTATGGACTCTGGGAAACAAATTGAGGGCTTCAGAGGGGAGTCGGGTGGGGGATTGGGATAGGCTGATGACGGGTATTAAGGAGGGCACGTATTACATAGTGCACTGGGTGTTATACGCGAGTAATGAATCATGGAACTTTACATCAAAAACTAGGGATGTACTGTATGGTTACTAACATAATATAATAAAAAATCATTATAAAAAAATAAATACAAGTTGAGAAAGGAAAAAAACTGTTTACATAAAAGATATTTTGACATGATGTATGTAATTTTTTGATATATGTAATTTTATAAGATTATCTTTTTATACATTTAAATAAACTTTTTTAAAAAGGGGAAAAAAACATTCATTGAGCACTTACTGAGTGCCCCACCCTGCTTTTTGTGTATATTAACTTGCTTTTCCTCACCAGAATCAACAAGTAGACAGTATTATCCCCACTTTACGGATCAGTGAGGCTTAGTAAATACAGGTCTTGTTTTCTGTTGTGGAAATAATCAGTGGATTGGGTGAAATTCAGGACAATGTGACTGAAGTCATTTGCTTCGTTTGGCCATGATTTTATGGATGCACACATTCAGGATGCATTTGCCACGCTCCTCCTGCACAGCTGGCTGGCCACGGGGACACAACAGTGAATCAGGCGTGGCTCTGCCCTGAGGAGCCCGCTGGCTGCTCGGACCCTATCAGCTTCTCCTGCGGCAGATGATATAATGCAACAGACATTACCAGAGGTTCGAACACAGTCTAGGAGCCAGAGAAAACTGCCCGGAAGACGTAACATCCATGAGGAAGAGGAGTGCACCCCAAGTGGACGGAGCAGCAGAAATAAAGGTTTGGAGGCCAGAGAGATCATTACATTCAGGAAATCCAGCACTAGTGGTCAAGTAGGGTGGGTGAGCTATAGACTGAATTAAGGGGTTAGGGCTTTATCCTGAAATCGCTAAAGGACTATTGATGGGTTTTAAGCAGAGAAGTGATATGACAGGGCCTTTCCCTCTGAAGTTTTTTTTTTTTTAATTAAGTCCTTGCTTATCATTTTGCTGTCCTGTAGTTGCCTCTTTCCAATAAAAATGAGTTGGGGGGGCTCATTAAATAAGGCTCTCTGGCCACTGGTTGCTAATTAGCAGAAGCCTTGCCACCATCCATGTTCCCCATCCTCCTCCACCCTGGGCTTTCTCTGCCCTACAATCAGACACTATGGGGACCTGAAGCTGTTTTGGTCCAGGCCCATGTCTCTGAATACTGTAGCTTCCATCTCTTCTGGATTTGCCTTCATCTTTGAGGTCCATCCACGACAGTCACCATCTGTCCACATATGCTGTCAGAGTTCACAAACTGCCCACCGCTGACTAACGCCCCTTTGTCAGGTGTTAAAGAGCATGTGCAGACTTCTGGCTGGCTGGCTCTGTGCTCTTCCCACTGTGACTGGAAACTCCTGGGGGCCGGGCTGAGGCCAGGTTTGGAGGAACCCAGATGCAGGCATCTCCCTGCCTTTGGGGAGCACTCTTAATTTGGCTTAACATGTGATTTCAGCAGGCAGGGACATAAAGAAGTGAGGGAGGAAGGGGCCATGGCTTGCCAAGTAGGCCCACCAAACTAATTCTGGTGACTTGCAGGGCAAAGACAGGATAGCCAGCTCCTCCTCATAGCTGGGGCTGTGTTTTATGTTGGTCTGAAATGTCCATAGCTCCCAGGTCTTAGCACATATATGAGCTTGTCCTTGGCCATCTCTCTCTTCAGAACCAAAGTCCTGTTTTGTTTCCACAGTTGAGAGAGGCCTCAGAAATTGAGTTCCTGACCAATCTGTGCTATGATGTGGGCATGAGACACCAAGACAATGCACACTGCCTTCTGTGGGGCTGGGAACCTTTACACCTGGGCCATGGCAGGCCGGAAGACTCAGAGTTGGCTGAGATCCATACACAACAGTATGGAATAGGTGTGCTTTTATAAGACCCCAAAAGGGGTCCACAGTCCCCACAAAAGGTTAATAAGCCCTGATTTGGAGGGTGCTTGTTGATCTGCACACATTGACCCTATTATAACCCTCTGAGCCCAGGGCCAGCCCTCTCCACTGCAGGTCTGCCCAAACACATCCAGTTGACCCAACTAATGCAAACATGGCAATAATTTATTTCAGTTCAAAGAAATGCAAATTGGGTTAATATCCCTTTCTCTGAACCATCACATATTCAATATAAACTAATTCGTTTCCACAGCAGTGAATTTTTCTAGAAACAAATGATACTCCGTTCTGCACAATTCAAACTAGCACATTTTTTAATGCAACAAACATTTATAAACCACTCATCCCTCCCCCTTCCCTCCTTCCTAAAAATACCCATTGCAGCACCATCTTCAAGCCTACAGCCTGTCATCCCGAACTGCTGCATTGTATTTTTATAATGGGACTGTTTCAATCCTAGTCATCAAATTACCCTGTTTATTATTATCCCCATTTTACAGATAAAGGAACTAGGTCACAGGGAGGTCACCTGACCGGCCCCAAGCCCCACAGCAGGGCTATAATGGAGAAGACGTGCTTCCAGGGCACTGCAGCCTTGGGAGAGCAGAGGCAGGCAGGCTGCCTGGCTTATGCTTCTAGAGAAAGCAGGCACTAGTGGGAGATGAGCCCGCTGTCTCTCAGCAGAGACTGGAGCCAACACAGGGAAGACATGACCAGCGGCGAGGAGAGAGGTGTCCTGGCCAGAGAGATCTGTGTGACCACCTAAGAGCACAGCTGTTCAGAGAGAAGAGGCTTCTCGGAGACGCAGCAGCCTAGGGCCAGCCTGCAGACCTGGAGCCACAACAGAAGGGGCGTTTGACTAGACACCTGGGCCCTGACACTGCAGGCAGGTCCCTCCTCTCGATGAACCTCCATCTCGCAGCGTGAATGCTGCCTGGATTCCATGATGGCCAGCAGCTTTCCAGGGGCAGCAAAGGAGTCTGACCAGGGGCACTCCGTGGAAGGACTCCTGAAATGGCTGCCTGAGCCCCCTCCCCGCAAACACAGTGCTTGCTGCTCCCCAGCGAGGGCCCCCACGCCAGGGCTTCCCCCAGCACGAAGCACGCCAGGCCTCTGACTGTGACGGGTGAGGCCTGTGGCAGGACAGCCAGCTCAGCGGATCATAACACCAGACAGATTGGGGGGTGACGTCACCCTTTATATATACAAAATTTCATGCACGTGCACACACGCATACACACACAATTTCTTTTCTCGACACACAGTTCTTGCTTTAAAGAACTAAAGCCTGAGGCTGAGATTATTTCCGGCCCCCTCCAGGACCACGAGGGGGAATCTTGGGACCGCACCCTGGTGCCCATCCAAGTGCCGCATGCAAGTACCATCCACCCAAGAGCTGTCTGTGGCCCATCAAGCTGCAGGTTCCCAGGGCTGAAGTAACTGCTCCATTTGCCTCTGCCTCCGCGGACGTCCCAGCCCTGGGTCCTCCGATATGCTGGGCCGCAGTGGGCGTGCAGGCCAGTGACCATGTCAGAACCACAGCATCAGCGCTCTCCCACAGCAGGGCTCGTTATTAATAAACACGCGGCTTTGAGCATTTGCTCACGATTGTTTGATATTTCAGTTTTCAGTAATTTTCTCAGTTAATAATTTATTAAATGGATTATTTGTCATTTCAATTTATTAAAAATTGATGAAGGGCTCATTTCTTTTTTCCCAAGCTAGGACACAGGGAGAGATATACAGGCCAGAGTACAAATTAAAGGCGCCCTGATTCTTTCCCTCCCCTGATCCCTACCCAATCACCTGCAGCCAGAGAACACCCTCAGGTTCCCCCCCCTCCCGCCCCACCATGTCTCTGCACCCAGAGCCTGCTTCCTGGTCAAGCAATGAGGGCGGAGAGGCGTGCTCCCACCTGCTCCTGAGCCAAATCCACCGCCCATCCCCTGGCTTCTTATCGCAGCTTTCCCCCCAACCACAGTGGAAGCTCAAGGCCTCTTACTCCCCTGCTCAGCGAGGAGAATGCCTTAGTTCCTTCAGCATGCTGATTTCCACAGAGTGCCCTCTCTGAGGTGGGGCTGCATTTCCGAGAAGGAACCTGGGGTGGTGGTGGGACCTATGACTCTGACTGAAGTAGCAGGGAGGTATTTAAAGCCTGGGGGGGGGGGTAGAATGTGCAGGGAGCAAGTCAAAATGGCCACCTGCTCTCCCGCCAGCCATACCCATCCTGGCAGACAGCTTTCCCGTCCTCAGTGCTATTAATTACTTCATGGTTTCTGTATTCTGATCATGGCCCTGCCTATGTTTACAGAACAAGCATATGAAGGCACTTGAGAAGAAAAACATCAGCAGGACGGTCTCCTGATACTTTTCCTCTTCTTTCTCCTCCCTGTCCTCCAGGTCACCCTCCACCACATGCTTCCCTTATTTACTCCACCTCTCTCTTTCCATTCTTTTACCATCTCCGCAACCCTTCCAGCTTTTCTCCCATCTCCCTCTTTCCCTGAGCTCTCTCTTTTTTCCCTCTGTCTTCTGGCCATTCCTCCTCAATGTCTCCCCACAGGGTGGCTGAATGCCCACAGTCCCCTCTCCGTGGGTGTGGCCCCAGGAGGGGCCTCCTCAGAGCCACCATGGACCTTCATCACTAGTGCCCTGAGGTCACAATGGCTCTTGGGCTGCTTCTGGGCTAAGAGCTAAGCTTCATGCACCCAGGTCCCAACTGCAGGTCCCAGACCTGACTACGGCAAGGAAAAAAGACAGTGCTCTCTGGGTCTGGTGCAAATGAAGGCCTGCCCGGCCCTCGGCAAACTCAAGGCGGAGAAAGAAGAAGAAATCATGGGTGGGCAGGAGGTGAGCAGAGAAAGAGCAGCCACCTCAAAGTCACTTTAGCCAAGAGAGTTTGGTCATCATTTTGCAATTTCTGTCTGTCTTCACGGGCTTCTTGAGATCCCATGTATCACTGTTTTTCAGAGCGCTTTTTTCCGAGATGAGTTTAATGGCCTTATAAAAGTCACATTGTGCACAAATTGGGAAGTTTCTGAGGCTCCGCGCCGGCTCTCATGCATATACACTCGCAAACTTCCCACAGCTGAGCAGGGAAGGCAATTCAAGGCACAAAAACATCCTTGGGTAAATTACTTCCTATTAGTGTGTCACATATTTCTTAGATACGACTGTAGTTCCAGGAGGTGACAGCAGCAGTTGACAATAAAACTTTGCACTCTTTCTTATTTATATTTTCCCTGCCTTTCTGTTTTGTTTGTTTTTTCCCCTCCAAGTTACATAACAGCACATCCAACCCATCGTCTCCTTACTCCTGGGGAAACAACACCCCCAAGGCTCTTCCTGACTCCCTTGCTGTGGGGCTGTCCCAGTAGACATCCAACCTCATGTACCACGAAGGACACTCAAAAGACCGCTGCAGCATCTGGAGACAGGAGGCCCCGGGGTTGGGGCTCCTTCAGCTCCACTAATTCTCCCCAAGTCTACTGCTAGACACAGCTCCCTGCTTCTCTTCAAATCCACAATTTTCCACTGAACGACTACCTACCATATGCCTAGACCTGAGCCAGAGGAGCTGGTAGAGACAAGAGAAAACAGGAGTCCGTTACCTGCTTACTGAATAAGACCCACCCAGTGAGACAGCCTAATCACAAGAAAAGAAAATACACGATAAGTGCAAAGTGCACGCTTTAAGCTAACCAGATCACAGGAGCTGGGCTGGAGAGGACCGAGGTCAGGGTACAGGAGGCTGTGACCTAAAGCTAGGTTCTGAAGGACAGGTGGAGGGCAGAGCCATTGAGACAGGGGGCTCCCTTCTGCTGTTCTCTGCAAACACACTGGCACCTCCGCATTTAAGTACATCCAGATGGAGAACGAGAATGTAACTCTCTGACAAGAGTCCCCGGCAGGGAACTGATGCTTCTGAACAAAACTTTTCTCTCCATTGTCCCAAGACCTTAAAAAGTCCCTCAAGCACAGGGAGGATCCAGTTTGCCAGCCTTTGGACTGGTGTCAAATGCATGAGGCTCTCTAGGGGATGGACTCTGGGAAATGTCTCTGTCCTCCCAGGGTGCTCTGAACCTTTCCTGGCCTTTCCACCTCACAGTCTATTCCCTCCTCCCACAGCCTGGACAATTCAGAATCCTGAGCCCTTCCTGGCAGCAAGAAGTTTCACTTCGCCTTCTGCTCTCTGGCCCCCTGGTGCCCTTCTGGCTCCCACACAGGAGCCTAATTCTGGTGGTCCTTATCCCGAGCTGAGAACCAACCATGGTGCTAATGGCAGCTCCTTCCCAAGAGCACCCAGCTCAGGCTCCTTCTCAGGATCTCAAGTCTAAAAAATCTGCCAGCTCAAGTTCATGGCTAAAGAAGAGGTTCTGTTGTTCTGCCTACAATGTTTCAACCTTGTCTCCATGAAAAGGAGAATACAGACTCTCAAGGAGACACCAGAACCACAAAATGTAGACAGGGCCCACACCCACTGATGAGGATGATGGAGAGAGGGCCACCCTAGTGGGGGACAGGGCTGGATAGGCTTTTCAAAAGGGGCAGCTCTGAAGTTTGTAGAAAATAAGGTAGTTTTTTCCATAATTGAACAAAGGAACAAAGGGACAGATTAAGGAGCAAGGATTAGGGGAGGAGGGGTATTATCAGATATCATTTTGTATAAATACCATAATATGATGAATATAATTATTTTTTACTTTTCAGCCAGAAGTTTTGATATTGCATTCAGAACCACTGAAACAATGGGAAAAGTCTATCACTAAAAAAAAAAAAAAAATTAAAATACTGTCAGATCAATTCCCTGATGGTGACCTGTCTGAAGCTATATTTTTGGTCAGTGTAGATACATCCTGAATATTTTAAGACTTTCTGGACTTCAATTCTCTACCACTTATAATTCAAAATTGCGTCTCCCCCCACCTTCTCTCAGGACTCTTAATTTCTCTTCTCTTTCTGCCATTATTTATTTAAGCCTCCTAACTGTATTATTTATTTTAACACCATATCTGTATTATTTATTTTACTGTAGCTCCATAACGATATTATTTAAGTCTATAAAATAAAGCTTTTTCCCTTGAACTCTCTGTGCAAAATAAAATTGTGTTGTACTGAAACATTCTTTGAAATGCCCTTCTTTTCTACCACTGGACAATAATAATAATACTTTGCATTTATATAGTACCTTTCATCCCGGGATTATTTAAGTCTGCAAAAGCAGTCTGTCTGAATTCTCCATGCAAAAATCAAGTTGTATGATAATATTCTTTGAAATGCCCTTTATTTTTCACCACTCACTGTACAGAAACGCTCTGTCTTCATGCACTACTTTTCCACCTAGGAATTCCTAAGTGGCTCTCTCATTAATACTCGCCTACTTAGAAATGGCCAGGTAACTACTGTCCCCACTGCCTGAATGGTAAAAGGGAAGCATAAGAAGACCTCCATGGACAGAAAATATGTGTAAATCAGAGCCCCCCCCCCAACACAGAGATCCTCCTTGCTATTAGAACAGCTCCTTGCAAACTTCCTCCTCCCATCCATCATCCAGATTCATCAAAGAACCGTGGACTGAGCCAGACCACCTAGGGTTAAACCCACTCGTTCTCAAGCAGCACACCCTGGGCAGGTTCTTCCCCCTCTTGAACCTTCAGTTGCTCATGTGTGCTCAGCGTCCTCTCCATACCCTGCACTTGGCTCAGGCCTCTCTCACATCTGGAAGTGTCCTTTCTACTCCAAGCCATTTGTCTGTCCTTCAACACCCAACTCCAAGTCCACCTCCAGGAAGAGCAAATGGCAGGAACAGCAGCTGTTATCCTGCATTTTCTTTTTGGATGGCCCTTGGATTCTAAGTCTCAGGCAACATGGTCTGGAGCTGGATTACATGTCATCTTGTATAGCTTCTAACTGTCACTTGTGTCGGAGCTCGTTAGTGATTGATTCATTCAACAAATATTTATTGAGTATCTAGTATGTACTAGGCACTCTTTTTGGCTCTAGGGGTACCAGTTGAGAATGAAACAAAAACCCCAGCAATCTCAAAGCTTAAAACCTTGTGGAAAAATACGTCCACCATCAGGCCTGTAAAGCTAAACCATAGCAAGACCCCACCTTCTTCTCTTCTGGCTCTCAAAGTGCTGAACCAAGCATGGCTACACAGCAGGGGAGCAGAAGATATTTCTTACCTGATTTTAAAATATTAATGATAAGGAGAAACAAGTCTTTGAAATTATAATTTTAACAGTTTTATCTAGTTTCAAAAAACATTTTTTAAGAAACTGCCTCTGGGCCCAAACTGGTTACTAAGTCCTTAAGTATCCTTAGAATGTTTTATATGGTCGAAAGAACCTTCTCAAAGAGTAACTCTTGCTGTGGAGTGGGTCCGGTCCACAGCCTCCAAACCTCCAGTTACTCATCCCTCAGATGGGGCTGGCATCTTCTGGTTACAAGGAGGAAGCAATGAGACAGCCATTCCAAGGGCCAGCTCTATGCTCACACACACCAGCAGCTCAATAGAACACAGTACTACATCCTTTCCCCTGTGTCTTTAAGATTTTATTTATTTATTTATTTATTTGAGAAAGAGAGAGAGAACACGTGCACATGTGCAGGGGGAGGAGCAGAGGGAGAGAGAATCTCAAGCAGACTCTCCACTGAGCATGGAGCCCAACACAGGGCTGGATCCCACGACCCTGAAATCATGATCTAAGCCGAAACCAAGAGTCCAACCCTTAACCAACTGTCCCACACAGGCGCCCCCATCCTTTCCCCTCCTGAAGCTCTGGTCCTAACTCCATGTGATGACTGAGAGACCGAAAGTTTGGGCCAGTGGAAACAGCTGTCTGTTCTCCCCAGTAAGTTCCCTCCTACAGAAAACCCTGGAGAGCACACAGGACTTCTGTCTCCTGTGATGTGCACCCAACCACATGAACTCTGCAGCTTTCCCTGGAGGCACCACGCACCACAACACTGGGTCCTGGTCTTGCCCTTGACACTGTCAAACTACTTCCATGTTGGCTTGTTCTTTTCATACCCTCTCCTTCCTATGCACTGCATGCTTTGTATACTGTATACTGTATATATTTCCAGCACCTTGCATCCTTCTCCAGGATGTTTTACCCTAATCGATTTGCAGGTGAATATTGCTTCTCACTTCATTCCACTTCCGTTTTGGTGGAGTTCCCTCAGGAAGAGGAATGCAGTAGATGCACAATAAACATTCTTTTCATGGAATTTGTTTTGATTGTGTGGATTATATGAAGCAGTTATAATTACCTCCATTTTAATATATCAGAAAGGGAGATCTGCCCTTCCCAAATTCCCTTGACTTCTAGCCCATGCTGCCTCCTTTTCCTCAGGGAATAGAACACTTCCTCTCCAAATCTGTGCATCATGTGTCCTTCCTTAGTACCTTCTCTGTGCCTCTAATTATGCTGGGCACTGAAGACACATTAAGGAGCAAGCCACAGTCCCCCGTACGCAGACAGCACAGTCTAGTTGGGGAGACATACAAAAACGGACAATCAAACTACTATGTGGATATAAAATGGGATAAAGCACAAGGTCTCATGGGGCGATATACCATGGTCTCCTAACCTGGCTATATCAGGTCAAAAAAGGTTTCCAACACATGGAATGAGCCAGAAATAGGGTTGAGGAAATAGTAGGCATTTAGGCAGAAGAAAAAGTGCAAAGGCCCTGAGGCAAGTAGAACGTGTTCAAAGAACTAGAAAAATTCAGGGTCTCTAGAACCAGAGCCAGATCCTGAAGTCCTTCTAAGTCCTTCTAAGAAAGTGGGACATTGCCCTGATGTTACCAGGAAGACATTAGAGTCACTGAAATTGATTAATCAGAGAAGTAGCCTGACTACATACAAAGAAAGCTCCAATGAGGGCAGAAGTGGATATCAGGAAGAAAGTCAAGGGGCTGAGAGATAAGAAAATCACCTGAAGAATTACAGAAGATTCAGTTAGGAAATATGTGTTACAATGTTTCTAAGAATGACCATATATGTAAAAACCTAAATATTACACACACAAATATCTCTCTCTCTCTCTCTCTCTCTCTCTCACACACACACACACACACACACATACACACCTGTTAGAACTACTAAAAAAATTTGGTAAAGTTGCAGGATATAAAATTGACACAAAAATCAACTGCATTCTTATAAACTAACAACGAACAACTCAAAAAAAGAAAATAAGAAAACAATTCCATTTTACAAAAACATCAGAAAGTATAAAATATTTAGGAATAAACTAAACTAGGGAGGCAAAAGACTTATACATTGAAAACTACAAAATGTTTATGAAAAAAATCAGAGAAGGCACAAATAAATGGAAAGACATCCTGGACTGGATATGTTCATGGACTGGAAGACAATGTTGTTAAGATGTCCATACTATCGGGGTGCCTGGGTGGCACAGTCGTTAAGCATCTGCCTTTGGCTCAGGGCGTGATCCCGGCGTTCTGGGATTGAGCCCCACATCAGGCTCCTCCGCTAGGAGCCTGCTTCTTCCTCTCACACTCCCCCTGCTGTGTTCCCTCTCTCACTGGCTGTCTCTCTGTCAAATAAATAAAATCTTTAAAAAACAAAAAAAAAAGATGTCCATTCTATCCAAAGAAATCTACAGATTTAATATAATCCCTATCAAAATCACAATGATGTTTTTTGCAGAAATAGTCAAATCCATCCTAAAATTCTCTCACAATCTCAAGGGACCCCGAACAGTCAATACAATCTTAAAAAAAAAAAAAAAATTAAGGTCTCACACTTTCTTATTTCAAAATTACTACAAAGCTACAGTAATCAAAACAGTGCAGTATTGGCATAAAGACATACAGGCCAACGGAATAGAATACAGGGGTCAGAAATAAACCCTCATATATATGGCCACCTGATTTTTGACAACAATGCCAAGAACATGGAATGCGGAGACAGCAGTCTTTTCAAAAACTAGTGCTGAGAAAACTGGACGTACGTGTGCAAAAGAAGGAAGTTGGACCCTTACCTTACACCATACACACAATTTAACTCAAAATGGATCAAAGACCTCAACGGAAGAGCTCAAACTAGAACTATTAGAAGAAAACATAAGGAAAAAAAACCACATGACACTGGATTTGGCAATGATTTCTTGGATATGACACCAAAAGCAAGAGCCACAAAAGCAGAAATAAAACAGACTTTATCAAAATGCATTAAAGAGGGGCGCCTGGGTGGCACAGTGGTTAAGTGTCTGCCTTTGGCTCAGGGCGTGATCCCGGCGTTGTGGGATCGAGCCCCACATCAGGCTCTTCCGCTATGAGCCTGCCTCTTCCTCTCCCACTCCCCCTGCTTGTGTTCCCTCTCTCACTGGCTGTCTCTATCTCTGTCAAATAAATAAATAAAATCTTTAAAAAAAAATGCATTAAAGAACACAATCAACGAACTATAAAGGCAACTCATAGAGTGTAAAAATATGTGCAAATCATGACTCCGATAGGGAGCTACTACCCAAAATATACAAAGAACTCATACAACTCAAAAAAATTAAAAGTGAACAAAGGTTTAAACAGACATTTCTCCAAGGAAGATTTATACAAATAACCAACCTGCACGTAAAAATATGCTCGATATCACTAAGCATTAGGGAAATGCAAATCAAAACCACAATAAAATATCACCCCACAGGGGCGACTGGGTGGCTCAGTCGGTTAAGCGTCTGACTCTTGATTTTGACTCAGGTCATGATCTCAGGGTCATGGGATCCAGCCCTAAGTCGGGGTCTGTACTGAGTGTGGAGCCTGCTTAGGATTCTCTCTCTGCTCCTCCCCCCCCCAACCCCCGCCAGCAACTTGCAGTCTCTAAAAAAAAAAAAAAAAAATCACTTCACACCCATAAGAATGGTCACTATCAAAAAAACATAAAAAACAAGTGTTAGCAAGGATGTGAAGAAATTGGTACCCTTGTGACCCGCTGTGGGGAATGCAAAAATGGTACAGTTGCTACAGCTGCTATAGAAAACAGTATAGCAGCTCCTCAAAAAGTTAAATATAGAATTGCCATATGATCCAGCAATTCTACTTCTGCATATGTACCCAAAGAATTGAAAGCAAGATCTTGAAGAAATATGTATACGTTCATGTTAATAGCAGCATTATCCACAATAGCCAAAAGGCAGAGACAAACCCAGAAGGTTTGACAGCTGAATGGATAAACAAGAGGATAAACAAGGGAATATTATTTAGCCTGAAAAAGAAAGGGAATTCTGACACATGCAACAACAGAGGTGAACCCTGAGAATATTATACTAAGCAAAATAAGCTAGTCACAACAAGACAAATGTTGTATGGTCCCCTTATATGAGGTACCTAGAGGAGTCAAATTTAGAGAGAGAGAAAGTAGAAGGGTACTCACCAGGGCTATGTGGGAGGAGAAAATGGAAGTTGTTTGGTTGGATACAGAGTTTCAGTTTTGCAAAATGAAGAGTTCTCGAGATTGGCTGCATAACAGTGGGAATGCACCTAACATTACTAAACTTTACACTTAAAAATGGCTAAGATAGAAGATTTTATGTCATGTGTACTGTACCACAGTTTTTAAAAAATTTAATGCGATTGAGAAAAAAAATGTTTCTAAAAGAATTATAATGCTATTCAGCTTTGCTTCCAAAATTCAATTTGGGATCATCTTCTCTATCACAGTATTAGGCACATCAGTAACAGCCTTTCCTCCCTGTCCCCTGAGAGCCAACTAAGGGACAGACATGGGAATCCAACAAAAGGAGAACCGATCAGCTCCACTGCAGCTAAGAGCTGACTGAAGAGCACAAGCTTCAGCTCTGTAGTCAAAGGGGCTGGCTTGTCCTTCACTCCTAAATCAGAGCCCCACAGCCAAACCACTCCTGGCTTGCTCTGCTCTGCACTCCATGGTAGAGAGCAAGGCAAGTGGAATCCTGTAGACAGGCTGCCTCTGACAGAGGGAGGGCAAGGCCTGAGCTCAGCATCTCCCACCACTGCCTCCCCAGCTTCTCATCTCCATCCGCCAACTCACAGAAGGGGATTGGGGAGATTTCAGGAATGTAGATATCCCTCCAGGTGGGGAGTGGGGAACATGTCATCTATCCCAAAGAGCTACTAGGCAAATTAAAGTGTGGCCTAACCCAATATTTTCAAAGTTTTAGACTGAATTACCCAACGAGCAAGAGAAAGTAAAGAGGCTTCCTCATCCCCCTGGCCTGACTACTCCCGTTTCCCTCCACAGGATCTGGAAATGAGTCTTGGCACATAGCAAGCAGCACATTTCTTAGAAGTCTCATCTGAAAATAGTTTCTCCAAAATATCACCACAACCTTGCTGTCGGGGGGGGGGGGGGGGGTGGGCTGGG
>NW_024424230.1:34254267-34364355 GCF_017311325.1 Ursus maritimus
GGGTGAGGTTTTCTTAATCCTAATGGAACATCTGTTAAGAAGGGATGTCACTATCTTTGAAGCTGGAGGACTGTATGCTGACAGAGAGCACAACCAAAAGTCCCCACAGATTTGCCCTGGCGAGGGAGGGGATATGAGTGAAGGAAACTTTCCATCAGTTAGCGCCTCCAGTGAAGGATCAGGAATGCTGGGTCTCCTCCTGGCCTTCCCCCTTCTGTATTTGCAGCTGGAGGTTAAGGGTAAGGGTCTGGACACATCTGTGTAAGCACACCAGAGCTTTGGGAGGAAAGAGGTCGAAACCCCCAACCCCTTCACTTTGAAGCACGAACTTAGTAAAACATACCAGATAGTGCATAGTTGGCCTGACCAGGCCAAATGGCAGCAAAGGGGAATAAGATACCTGAAAAAAAGTGGGGTGGGGCAGTCTAACAGAATAAGGCCAACTCTATTCCAGGGCTCTGAAGAGTAAAGCAGTTCTGGAAGGATCACTTGCCTCATGCTAGTTCCTCCTGTTAACTTTCACTGATGCAGACATGGGGGATGACAGAGGGGATAATGCCAGAGCCCCAACTTTTTTGCTGTGAGGTGCCCCAGGTCTGCCTGATGAAGAAGCATCCTCTTCTCACATCTGGGCAGCCCACAGTTTGGGCAATCTCAAAAGGCTCACCACCGTGAACTCGAAAGCAGGGAAAGAGCCAGGTGGACTGATTCTTCAAACCAAAGCTCCAGGAAAAGGCCAAACATCTTACAATAAGCATAACTAAAAATTACTGTTGAAATCAATACTTTTTCCCACAACCTTTCAGATGCCTCAGAAAGATGTGCTGTCTTTTCCCGGGGCTTGGCAGTACCCACAGTCCACGCACAGTCTACCCTGAGAACAAGTGGGCCTGAGTCCCCGCAGTGTGGGCTAACACGTGGGCCTCTAGATCAGAAATGCCAGGGGCGTTCTTCCTGTGGCACAGCCTCCACCCCACCCTATGCCACGAAGGCAGGCTGGGGACCCTCAGCAAAGTGGAATGAGAGACCTTTCCAACAGGCCAGCGCCACTCGGCATCTTCCCACTCTGCCCTCCGAGTCCATGCCAGTTCCTCCCATAGCAAACAGAGCATCCCCTCTGTAGGGGTGTGCGTGGAATCAGGCAATACGGCCTGCAGCAAACCGGGAGGAAAGACACTGGGCTCCGTGGCATGTTGTGGGGCTTTAGGACCAGGAAGGCGGGCACCAGTTTCTGAAACTCAGCAAACACAGGGCTGGCTGCCAGCATGGGTTACAGGGCCAAGGAGTGGCTTTCGGNNNNCGATTAAGCAGCAGGGCTATTTATTGACCACTTCAGATTCCATAGAAAGGGCAAAAAAAATAGTAATAATAATGATAATCCACTACAAAAATGAAATCCTGTCAGTAGCCCCAATAGGCTTGCCCACCAACTAACGAGAACAAGGTAAATTTGAGCTCAATTTACTCAGATGGATAATAAAACTTTCAATTATGGTTGCATTATTTGTTGCTATATGGTTGAAAGATTAGGTGACAATATGCAAAAAATAGTTTCTTCATATTATAATATTTAGTAATGTCATTTTATTTTTTATATGTTTCATTAAATTGTTTTGTGGCTTTATTATCTACCCAGATGCACAGCCCAGAAATACAATTATTCAGATTTAGAAGCAATAAAATTTGGCATGCATTTTCTCGTATTCAGAATTCCTGCATGTTAAAAAGAAATTATAGCATTCTTCCCACATTGCACTGCTCTGAGGCCCTCACAGACCCATTCATTAACCGAAGACATTACAGAAAGCACACCATTTAGGTTAAAGGGCCCTTCGGATAACAGATATGCATGCACGAAGCAAATATTTCAATGTAGCCCCGCCTTTTGATTATGACAATAATAGAGGCAAACGGATATGCGTTTGCTGTAATGTGCTGCTCAGTGATGGATCCATTGAGTGGTGAAAACTCTGATTGCAAAGCAGCACACAGAGAAAGCATTATGACAACAAAACCTATCTTTGTAACTATCAGGAAGTGGGAGTTTTACTACTTGGAGAAAAATGAAAGCTTCCTGGGGAATTGTATTTCAGAAGAGTTCTATAAGATGTGAATCCTGAACATATTTCAGCTGCCCATGGAGCAGTGGGTGTAGAGAGGTTTGGGTTGAGGGATGGTGGCCCCTCTGCCTGGAAATATTTCTTCCCAGCCCCAGTCCTAAACCTCAGAACCCCCCTATTAAAGTGCAAAAAAATACGTTGGGATATTCGTCCACCACTGGGACCCAAACACATGTTTAACAGATAGTTACTGGAAGTCGTGGAAACCAAATGTAACACATTACAGAATACATCAAATGACTATGTCAAGTGTTGCGTCTTTGGGGGGGTGGGACAGCTGATGATGTTAAATAGAGGGAGGTATCAAAAGGGTAAAGAAGTTGCCCAAAATGTGATCTTACACATTTAATATAGGAAAAGATAAATTACAAATTGGAAAAACATATTTGCCACACATACCATCAACTACGGATTAGTGTGGAAATACAAAAAACTATATAAATTGATAAGAAAGAAGCAAAAAAAATGATAGAAAGAGACAGAAGACATAATAACCATCTTGCAGAAGAGTGAATATAAGATATAGATATAGATATATAACCAATAAATGTTTCAGGAAATACCAAGGAAATGCACAATGAGAAGCCTTTGATATCCATTTGACTGGCAGAATGAAGAAAGATGACATTATCAAGTGTTAGAAATTATATGGATACACAGGATTGCCAGGGGGAGAGTAAACTGGTAAAACCTTACTGGAAAAACATTTGGCATTATCTCAAGTTAAGTAGTCCTACGTCATATATCCTACAACCCCCAAATTCCACTTCTAGGTATATACTCAAGAGACACTTGTACATATGTGCACCAGGAAGGATGTACAAAGTATTCATAGTAGTACTATTCTTGGAAGCCAAAATTTGGAAACATTCCAACTGGATAAGTAAATTCTAGAGTACTCCACAATGAAATATTGTGAGGCACTCAAAACTAATGAACTGTAGCTACACACAACAATATGGTTGACTCTTGGCAATACAATATTTTTGGGGGAAAAAATGCTTCCAGGAGACTACAGGCAACATGATTTCTTTCCTAAAAAAAATTAAAAATAACCGACCAAGCTACATAATCTTAGAAATGTACATATATAATAAAATTGTGGGTTTTCTTGTTTTAATAAAACTGTGTTTTAAAGGGGATGACAAGCACAAGATTCAGGAAAGTGACTGGCTCACACTGGGGGAAGCAAGCAATGAACTAGAAAAGCCACACACTTCCGCCAGTGTCTAGTTACTGTAGCACATAGGTGCTTTTAGGCCAAGATTAACCCAATTGAAAGCACTGAACATACTATGTGATTATTTAGTGTTCAGGCCCCTCTGATATGTACTTGTGTGTGTATATTCATCTGTGTGTATGTACACATATATTTCATCTACACACTCACCAAGGGAAATAATGTGTTGTTTTTAAATGAGCAATTAAATGTAGTCTGTTATGTTTGTGATGATGATGAAGCAGCAACAGACATCCTCTGCTGAAAATTTTAATCATCAAAAACAAAGGGGAGGGAGGAGGAAACTAGAGAATACAGTAAGACGGAGAAAGCAATAATGACCCAGCTTGTAGGGTGAAGGGTCACTCAGTTATAGGGTGAGGGTTGCCCTTGGGGGGAAAAAAGAAACCCAAAGAAGGTAAAGGGAGGCTTGAGTAAACAAGAGAGAGGACATCACCCAGTGTGGGGTTCTTCAGTCTCACTATGCCTCAGAAAGCACATGGCAAGCTTAGAAGAAATACAGAAGTCTGGACCCCAACCTCTAAAATTTTCAATCCATTCGGTATGGATATCAGGATGTGTAAGTGACCTCCAGTGTTACTAATGTGTCACCAAAGCTGAGAACCACTAATGCGGGGGAAATGTTAGGTTTGAAATCAGGCTACCCAGGCTTCCCCCAGGTGTTCTAGTCCCATGTTTCCAATTACGTAGAGAAGCTTTGCTCCAATAATTTAAGCTCCCTGAACTTGTATTTCCTCATCTCGCAAGTGGAGGGTGTGAGGGGCAAGGAGAAGGGGCAAGTGGACTCATGACATCTAAAGACCCTCATAGACTGATTTAATGACCTCCCCTTTTATTTATGTTGCTTGCTTCAATCCAGGGAGCAGGAAGCCGTGCACAAGTCATCAATTTCCTGGATAGATGATTGGATATTGTCTAAAGGAGTGATTAATTAAAGAGGCACTATAGTCCAATGGTCAAAAGTAGGTGCTGGAAAACTTCCATTCAAGACAACTCAATGACTTCCATCTTTAAGAACACTGGTGATGGGTAGTAAGGAGGGCACGTATTGCATGGTGCACTGAGTGTTATATGCAACTAATGAATCATCGAACTTTACGACAGAAACTAGGGATGTACTGTATGGTGACTAACATAATATAATAAAAAAAAATTAAAATAAAATTTAAAAAAAGAACACTCTCTGCTACAAACAGTTAAAATTTTAAAAGAGAAAACCAATAAAACCATAGCCAAGCTCAAAAACAAGGTAACAATTGCTGTGGACCAGAAAAAGAACAGAAAATCAAGGGACTGAACAGACCCATGGGTCTGCTGCAGCCTGCGTTGGAACTTCTGCCAGCTCATGAACAGAGATTTCCAAGTTAGAAAGAAACCCCACTAGGATCACTGCATGAAGCCAGGGCTGGGCAGAGTTCCCATATAAGCGAATGGAGGCCAGGGGAAAATGGTAGCCTGCTGCCAGGGGCAACAGGCTTGTGAAGATATTAGACAGTGAAATTAGAGGGGGGAAATGTCATAGACTTGTGGCCAGAAAGTGAAGCTAGACAACCACAGATTCTGTGACTGGATGTGAGATACCTCAATGCTTGCATCCACCTGGAAGCAACCACAAAATGTATATGAAAGGGAAGTTTTCTAGAAAAATATAAATGACCAAAGTTGACTCAAGAAGAAATAGAAAGCTTGAACAAACTAATGACTACTGAAGAAGCACAATCAGTTATCGAAATCTCCTTCCCCCAAAAACACCAGATGCAGACAATTTTAAAGGTAACTTAGCAAATCTATAAGGAGCAGATAATTCATATCTTGCACAAAATATTTCAGTAAAAGGAAAAGTAAGTTACCCATCTCATCTACTGATAGCAAAATGTACAAGTAATCAAATTATAAACCACTCTTATGAACACAGATATAAAAATCCTAAATACAAGCAAATAATTCTCATAAACTATTACAAAATATTTCAAAAATATTTTTATTGAAGGAATGTAAGGAGGCTCTAATACAAAGGAGATCTATCACATGACTCTCTCAATAGACACATAAAAAGCATTTATACTAGATGTCCTAGCCAAGTAATAATATCAAGATTAAAGAATGAGATATAAGAAATGAAAAGGAAGATTAAAAACTAGCCTTAGGGTCACCTGGGTGGCTCCGTCAGTTGGATAGTTAACTTCAGCTCTAGTCACGATCTCAGGGTCCTGGGACTGAGTCCAGCATCAGGCTCCCTGATCAGTGGGGAGCCTGCTTCTTCCTCTGCCCCTCCCCACCCCCATTTGTGTTCTCTCTTTCTGTCAAATAAATAAACAAAATCTTTAAAAAAAAAAAAAAAAGCCTATTTGTGGTAATGCATTTGTATATATATATAGAAAATCTGAAGGCATCTATCAAATATTAGAAAAAATAAGAAAAGTAAGCAATCCTTATGTACAAAAGACAATCTTTAAAGAAGTGGTAACATTCCTATACACTAATGCGAATAATAGGAAAAAAATCTCACTTACAATAGCAAGAAAAATAATGAACTTCTTAAGAATAAAACTGAAAAATCTATGTAAGAACTTCAAAGAGAAAATTTTCTAAATGTTACTGAGAATCATAAAAGAAATTAAAACAAATGGAAAGATATACCACTTGCATGCTTGGAAAGACTCAATTGTATAAAGGTTCAATTCCACTCCAAAATTAATGTATTAATTCAGTGCAATTACAATCCAAATTCTGACAGGGCTCTTTACGGAGCTACACAAGCTGATCCTAAAATGCATGAGTAAGAAGCGAAAATTACATAAGGACAAATGGAAGAAGAACATGAAGAGATGTGCCCTGCCCATATCAAGTTCTCTAATGAAGTAATAGTGTGGTGCTGGCACAGCAACAGACAATAGGCAATGAGACAGAACACAGAGCTGAGAGACAGTTTTCATATGGCACAGAAGTAGAACGAGGGTGAAGATGGGACTCATGAGTGAAGAGTCCTGGGGTAAGTCATTCTCCATCTTGGAAGGATGAAAGTACATCTCCACCTCATTGCATTCACAAACACTAATTCCAGATAGATGTGGGAGGAAACGCTCTAAAAACTGAAAATCTTGGTGGTAGTAAAGGAAAATATTTCAAAAATAGGACCCACAAATCACTAACCACAAAAAAAATTCCTAAAAGACTAAAAAGCTCAACCATAATCATTTGATTACATATAAACAAATGAAAATTTCTGCTTGTTAGATATCACCATAAATATAGTTAAAATCCACAGAATATCCAGACTCTATAAAGAGTTTCTACATATAAAGAATTTCTACATATAAATTTTAAAAAGACAAATATCCCACCTTAAAAAATACCATGAAATATAAAGTGAGTATAATAGAATATTAAGAGCTAATAAAATCCGGTGATGGGCACATGAGTGTTTGTTATATTGTTCTCTAAAGTTCTCTGTGTGGTTGAAATCATTCATAATGAATTTAAATAAAAATAAAGGCAGTGCTGGGGCACCTGGGTGGCTCAGTCGGTTGAGTGTCTGCCTTCAGCTCAGCCATGATCCCAGGGTCCTGGGATTGAGCCCCACATTGTCAGACTCCCTGCTCATCGGGGAGCCTGCTTCTCCCTCTCCTTGTTCCCCTCCCCTCCACTCATGCCCCTCCTCAAATAAATAAATAAAATCTTTTAAAAATATAAAAAAATAAAGGCAGTGCTTTAACATCAGACAGGCCTGCTGTATTCAGGTTTTACTTCCAACAGTTAGCAGCAACCATACATGAGACCGCTCAACTTTCTAGTTAAGAATCTGTTTCCTTGGGGTGCCTGGGTGACACAGCGGTTAAGCGTCTGCCTTTGGCTCAGGGCGTGATCCCAGCGTTATGGGATCAAGCCCCACATCAGGCTCCTCCGCTATGAGCCTGATTCTTCCTCTCCCATCCCCCCTGCTTGTGTTCCCTCTCTCGCTGGCTGTCTCTATCTCTGTCAAATAAATAAATAAAATCTTTAAAAAAAAAATAAATAAATAAATAAATAAATAAATATTAAAAAGAATCTGTTTCCTTATCTGGAAAACTGGAATAATAATACTACGACCCGATTACTGGATAAATAATAATGGATAAAGGACTTCATATAGGGCTTGACAACAGCTAATACTTAACAAAGCCAGTTTCCTTTGTGTTAATAATAATATAATTAACCCAATCATTTTTTCTCTCCTATACATAATGTTCTTAAATCTACCAAATAAAAACAAAAAGAAGAAAGATAAGTCATATTGAGCCTTTGACCTGACTGATAGAGCACGTACTTTTGAGCAGTGTGGGACATGTATTCATTTGCAAGAAAGCTGGGCAGGTCCAGGCCTGGATAAAACTTAAAAGTATGAAATGTAGTAAGTGCTGGTATCCACACATGCATCAGAGTTCCCTAATTGCTCCAAAGCATCTACCCCTTCTTATCCACTACTTTCCATTTAGGTGTTAACCAATAACAAAGGGTTTGTAAGTATTCCTGTGTTTTAAAACAGGACTTTTAGAAAGAAAATGTCTTTCAGACCCAAAGTACCGGTATTAATAGCAGGTTAGATTCTACCCTAAACTCCTTCAGGTCACAGCAAGTAGGAATTTCTTGTAAGGCAGGACTGGAGCTGCAACTGCAAAAGTCATGTGCCCTGACTTCTGAGCCAGTATTCTTGCATTTGCAAGTGCACGTGCGCGCACACACACACACACACACACACGCACAGAATTTTCTCACACAACCTCTGCTTCTACAGATAAGTAGAGCCATCTAGAATAGGCCAATCATCATATCCTGTTACCCTGTTACGGTCTGCAGGGTAAAGGTCTTGTCCCTGGAAGTGCACAAGGTCTCCCTTGAGAGGGACAATCATCCCTAGAGTCAATTATCCAGAGGTGGCAGGTTCCCGAAAGGCAGGCCTCAGGCAGGGAAGAGAATCTTGTTTCTCTCAGAGCCTCATTTTATAGGCGCTGTTCTTCAAGGAGTCAAGACGCCTGGGGTGAGCTCCTGGGTAATAGATGCAGAGTGCTGCCCACCCCATTGAGCCGGACTAGAAGTGGGGATGAGAGGAATCCTTTCACTTCTGAAGAGCAAGTCATGGCCTCGCTGCAGATTCTGCAGGGCAGCATTCTCGGCGTCCTCCCTGGGTGGGTTTCTCTCTGGCTTTCTTCCCCGCGCCCAGGTAAAGTATTATTAGAGCATGCCAGCACTGCCCACGCTTGACTTGTTAATGTGCGTTCCTGTGTGAGAATTAATAGTAGGTCCTCCAATAAGAGCTAATTTTTATGTTTTTAAACTCATAAAATAAGAACAGGATTATAAAGAATGTTTACGTGGAATTACATCTCTTCTTGTGATTCATGCCTACAAGCTGTCACCAAACACCTCTTTCTCCAATAGGGAGGTTTTTCCCCTCTCTTACCAACCAGATCAGTTAATAAGCTCTTTCTGTGTGACAAACCATCCCAAAACTTAGTGACTTAAAACAACAATCATTTAGTGCTAACTCGGGATCACGTGGGTGGGCAGTGAGGGCTGGGCTCAGCAGGGCAGTTCTCCTGCCAGCCTCCTCGGGGCTCACTCCTATGGCTGCACAGAGCTCACAAGTGCGATGCGGGCTGCTTGGTCCAGGATGGCTTCATCCACTAGTTGGCAGTTGGTGGTGGCTGTCGGCTAGGGTGGCAGGTGTCACTGGGCCCCATGTCTCCAACAGGCTTGCACCAGTTCCTCGACATTATGTTGGTTAAGGGCTCCCAAGAGCAGCAGGAGAAGACAACTTCAGAGTACAACTGCCTTTCAGATGTCTGTGTCACATCTGGTAATGTTCCACCGACTAAAACAAAAGCACATGGCCAAATCCAGAGTCCATTTAAAAGGGCCCTACCCCAGTGTATAAAGGGAATTATTGTGGCCATGTTTTCAAACAGCCTTAAATAGCCTGGATGTATACCATAAAACAGGAAAGAATTTTCCTTAGACACACAACATACCCACACACATTCACACACTCACAGGCACACATGCACCCTGCACATTCTCATGTTAAATACATGTACATATACATCACAGCCACACATGTCCCAGACATGGACACAGGCCCATAACAGAGAGTTCCATGGACATACATGTAAAGCCAGTCATGTGTATAGGCATAAAAGTCAACTTACAAGGCAAGGTTTTTGCTGTACACACTCTGCTTCATTTTAACTCCCAGCTTTTCCTTGAGAAAATCTGCCATGGCAAATTCTTGAGGAGGAATCTGCTACTACAACCCATCCTTTGATATGAAGGGTTAAGCGATTAAAGATGACCCAGCCTGCCAGCTGCAGGCCCAGCTCTGTGGTCTGATTTCTCAAGATGATACAGCTCACTTCCCAGCGGTGATTGCAAGATTTAAATCTAAGTCAGGAGAGAGAAAAATGCAATTCTTAGTACAATGTTAGTTAGAGCACAGCTAGAGACAGCGTAACCAATGAACAGACAGAGTTTTAGAGAATTGTTTAGCCATCTTACTAGATGGAAAATAAGGAGATGCATTTTCATAGAGCTTCAGAGCTGCAGGGCCTTAGGAGGTCCCCTGATCTGGTTCCCCGAGTATCCAAAATGGATGTACTATGTTCTAGAAAAGATATAACTTTTTAAATAAAGAACTCCTCATTTTCTACTCAAAGCATATGACTCTGTTCTATGTTTTCATATCTCTATGCATACATTATCAACAATTTATAATTAATAAGTGTTTACACTCATAAATTTTTAAGTGACAATATTACTGAAAATACATGTTAAAAATAGGATTACATATATTTTCATTTCTCCCAAGTTTCTTATGCCAGAACAAGGGGGGGATTATTTTTCCCTATAGGGGCAAAATTTCTAGAGAATTTATATCTGAAGAGCCAAACAGGGTTTCAAATATAGCACACTCTTGTAAGCTCTCCATATCTGCCTATAGACTCCCAGCCCGGGACTGATCTGTATATCCAGCCCCCAATTCTACCATGTGAACTTACTTTTAAAGCTTACACTGCTTACTGCTTCCATGATCCAGCCAAGTACAGCCCTGCCCTCTCCCCTGCTCAAGCCTACTGGCTGCTGGATCATACCCAGGGTCTTAAGTCTGTTCAGGCAGCTATAACAAAAATACAGCCTGGGGTACAGGAATACAGACTGGGTGCTTAAACAGCAAACATTCATTTCCCACAGTTCTGGAGACTTGAATTCAAAGATCAAAATGCCAGCAGATTCAAAGTCTGGAGAGGCCCTACCTCCTGGCTCACAGACAGCCTCACTGAGACATCTTCTAATTCACATGGCCGAAAGGGCAAGGAATCTCTCTGGGGTCTCTTCTATAAGGTCATTAGTCTCATTCATGAAGACTCCACCCTCATGACCTACACCCGCCCCCGGAAGGCCCCACCTCCTACCACTATCACAATGGGAGTAAGGATTTCAGTATATACATTTGGGGGGGGGGGACGACAAAAAATTCAGTCCATAACACCCATACGGGGAAACGCAGTGGAGAAACTTGCAGGAGCTTGCAATGGGTGGAAAGTGGCTGCTTCAGGTTCAGAAAGCTGGTTATGATTAACTAAGACAATAGTTTTGAGGTACACACACTACCTGTATCTTGTCAACATACGAATACCCACAGAGACCCGCCAATGCTGACCACCTCAGGCCTGCAAACACAAGCGCGTAGAAGCCCAGGCAGGTGGGCAGTGGGGTGTACCTGCAGAGTGCACGATGCCCTGTCTGCTCAGCCCTAGGAATAAGGGTCCAGTGTGCCCAGACCTTCTGAAGTCTCTTTCTAAATCTTGTCAACTAATTAAAATTATAAGTCTGTCTGCAGGCCAGAGTACTTAATTAAGCAAGCAAGCAAAAACAATCAAGTTTCCAAAGTTCATAATCTGATCTTAAGAATCCCAGTAAAACAGGAAAGAGCAGGACTGCGCCTCAAATTCCATTATCCAAAGACATCCTTGATCTGATTCCAAACGGACTGGATTCCAAACGCAAGCCCCTTTGCAGGGTCTACTTCCTGCCCTCCAGGTCGGAGAACAGCCTTTCTTTCCGCAGCTGCGGAAAGCAGCTCTACCTACGCACAGCGCGCTGCTTAAGGACAAACACGGACTTCCCAAATTACACCTTGCCCGAGTGTAGACTTCCGGGTCCCTGGGGCACCTCCCTCTAAGTTCTGCCTTATTCATAACTGGTTTTAAAAGTGATGGACCAAAAGCCACCAACCTCTTAACTGATGTATCTTAACCGTCCCCAGATTCCTCTTCAGCCAGAAGACGCCGCGATGCGACTTCCCCAGCACACACGCTCGCGCATTCACGCACGCACGCACACGCACGCACTCACATGCGCAGGCACACGCACGCAAGCTCCGGCGCACGGGCGCGCTGGCACGCGCGCACTCTGGGAGGGGGCCTGCTAGGATATACTGGGACGGTTCTGCTTGTAACAATGTCTTAACCATACGACTACCCCATTATTTTTTTTTTCAGAAGCCTTAAAGATGGGGGTTTCTGGGGCTTTCAGTTAAGCGTCTGCCTTCAGCTCAGGTCATGATCCCAGGGTCCTGGGGTCGAGCCCCTGGTCTGGCTGCTTCTTCCTCTCTCTCTCTCTCTCTCTCTCTCTCTCTGCCTGCCACTCTTCCTGCTTGTGCTCTCTCACTCTCTGTCAAATAAATCTTAAAAAAATAAAAAAATAAAAACAAATACAACCCACTCATCACACAATCGCTGAAAACAGGAATAGTAACGCTGGTGATAAGTGAAGTTTAAATTTGATGAGGCAGCACTGACTCACTCATAGGGTGAGGAGGGGAACTATCCTCACTCGGACACCGCCCTTGTATCCGGAAGCGGGTCTCCCTTCACATTGCCTCAAGTCACCGGCCTGCAGCCCTATGTGCCAGTGAGAGGTTGGTAATGCCCATTTGACAGGAGAAAACAGGTCCAGAGAGAAGACATTACAAAGGATTTGTGCTAGAGGCAAAGGGAAACAGGCTCTTCTCCCACATCTGGAATGGCACTCCCGGCCTCCTTGCGTGTCCAAACCACCCCCCAGCACTGCTCTGGAGGAAGTTGTATCCCAAGCTTCAAAAGGCAGGGTTCCGTCTCTTCTCCCGTCTTCTGCTTCTCCCGTCACCCCCCCACACACACACACCCTGCCCCGAACCTAGCACAGAGCAGACTGCACAGTGGGAGATCCAGGATAGAGGTTGTGGTCAGACATACAAAAAAGCCTCTCGAGTTCTGCCAAATACAATTTCAGCGTCAGGGCAGCAGAGGAAGGCTGTCAGGAAGGGGAGAGTGGGGATCTGCCTAGAGGGTTGAACACACCCCTGCCTGGAGGTCTGAATGTAGCAAATGTCTGTCCAGCTCCCCTTGAGCTCAAAGACTGGGATTTCATATTCGATTCTCTGCATTTAAGTGCTTATTTTGAATGGGACCAAAAAAAATTAACAAACAACAACACAACAACAACAAAAAATCAATGCACTGTTAAGCCATCCTAGCTGACTACCATTCCTGCAGCCAGTCCTCCGCGGCTGTCTCTAAGAGGACAAGAAATACAAAGCTCCCACCATTTGGAAGCTGATAGTGCAGTTTGGGAAATCAGTATGTTCCTAGGCATGAATTAACAGTGAGGTTCCCATCTGAGTTCTCAGACCCTAAATGTTCTTGGGGCATCCAGTTCAGATCTCTGAAAAGATGTGAGGGCACAAAAAGCCAGGAGGGCTTTGACAGGAGGTTTGAGTCGGCTGTGATGGGGTGCATGATGAGGTGAAGGGGGCCATCACAGGCAGATGCAAGAGCCACAGGCTGGAAGGAGTGCAGTTGGAAATGAGACATCAGACACTGCCTGACCAGAAAAAAAGGGTTTGAATTAGGAGAGAGAGAGAAATGATACTAGAGGGTCAGCAGTTCACATTCCATGGCCCTTGGACACCATGAGGAAAAAGCTGAACTGTTGATTCACTTGGCAGGGAAAACAACATCCGAGATTCCCATCTTAGTCCTTTGGCATTTAGCCGAAATGGAAAGGAATATATGCAAGATAAGGAATCAAACAAGCAAACAAAACAAAGAATTACCCCTAGACCCAGATGGTACCAAGGCCTAGTGTTGGACCCAAGGCACTTGCAAATGATCCCAGGACAGGGCCAGTCTGTCCCACAGTCACTGGGGTGGTTCTGGAAGCCAGCAGGGTGTGGATGCCAACACGTGCTTCCCCCCACACTCTCTGCGAGCACTTCTCAGATGGCCTTGCTGGGGCCACCTCCCACCATCACCCTGCAGTTCTGGAAGCACCTATTAGGAGGATCTGGACGCTCAGAGCCCCTCAGGTAGCTGTGGAGACAGGCTGCCCAGGTTCATGCGGGACAGCTGTTTATAGCCCATCTGTTAAACCTCTGCCTGTCCTGGGCTGATGATGTCAGAAACTGATGCTAAATACCCCTCTCCGGAGTAAAAAAGGGATAAAAGAAAAGTAAGACATTGAATATAAATCTGGTAAAAGAAGTTACTCATTTTTCACTTTAGTTTCATAACAGGAAATATAATACATAGCTTGATATTAAAGACTCATTGTAGGAGAAAGTGGTAATGCTCCCCGAGTTATTTGAGGAGCACCTGGATCACACATTAAAAACGTCCCCAGTTTACCTGCTCTAGTGCCTTTATTCCGTTTTTCCATTATTAGACCTTTACTGACACACAAATGCCCCATTAGAAACTCCACAATCTTCTTTTTAGGAGTAGCGTAGTTTCTTCTATTTTTTATTGAAATGAATTTGACGTATAACATTGTATAAATTCAAGATGTACAACACCTTGATTTGATACATTTATATACTATAATATGATTGCCATTAAGCAATTTAGCACCTCTAGCACATCACATAACTATTTCTTTTTTGTGGTAGGAATAATTAGTATCTAGTCTCTTAGCAAATTTGATTATTATAATACAATATTATTGTTTATCCTCATCATACTGTGCATTAGATCTCTGGGACTTATTTATCTGCTAGTTGCAAATTTACACCCTTAAATATCTCTCCTATTCTCCCGCTCCCTACTCCCTGGCAACCACAACTTTACTCTCTGTGTTTTACTGTTCTGGCTTTTTTAGATTCCACATGTAAGTGATATTCTATAGTATTTGTCTCTCTGACTTTTCTTACTTAGCATAATGTCCTCAAGGTCTATCCACATTGTCAAAAATGGCAGGATTTCCTTCTTTTCGTGGCTGAATAATATTCCACTGTATATAGCGTACCACACTTTCTTTATCCATTTATCTGTTGATGGGCACTTAGGTTGGTTCCATATCTTGGCTATTGTGAATAAAGCTGCAATAAACATGGGAGTGCAGACACCTCTCCAAAATTCTGTTTTTATTGTCTTTGGGTATATACCTAGATGTGCGACTGCTGGATCATCTGGTAGTTTCTATTTCTAATTTTTTGAGGAACTTCCATATTGTTTTCCATAGTGCCTGGATCAATCTACATTCTCAACCAACAGTGTACAAGGGTTCACATTTTTCCACACCCTCACTAATACTTGTTATCTCCTATCTTCTTGGTGAGAAATTCTACAGTCTGGTTCTACTGAGCTACCTGAGGTTTCCCCAACATACCATACTCCCCAGATCACCAATCCTCCTTCTGGCCAGAATACCTCCCTACCTTGTCTGCCAAGTGGACTCCTGCATCTTGACTCAGCTCGAACATAGCCTGGGCTGTTCCCACAGCACAGCATCCACCCCTCTTTATCACCAGCTTCATTGTTCTATGATTTTCGATGTAGATGTCTGTGCCTCTCTCCCCCGTACAAAGTATCTGAGAGTCGAGATCAAGTCTCATTTTGTATTCCAGGTCTTTACGGGATATACCTAATGAATGAGTCCTAAATGGAACCGCTAGCACCTTTACCACCTGGTTTGTCAAAAAAGGTAGGATTTGCGTGCCTGAGTGTCTCAGACGATTGAGCGTCTGCCTTCGGTTCCGGTCATGATCCCAGGGTCCTGGAATCG
The DNA here is from genome assembly GCF_017311325.1 of Ursus maritimus. Lineage (NCBI taxonomy): Eukaryota > Metazoa > Chordata > Mammalia > Carnivora > Ursidae > Ursus > Ursus maritimus. The sequence continues at coordinate 34,269,703 of NW_024424230.1, forward strand.
AGTCCCGCATCAGGCTCCCTGCTCCACGGGGAGTCTGCTTCTCCCTCTGCCCCTCCTCCCACTCATTCTCTCAATCTCCCTCTCCCCCCTATCTCCAATAATAAATAAATAAAATCTTTAAAAAAAATAAAAGGCAGGATTTAATGCAAAAGAATATCAGGAACCAGACAGAAAATCATGCCCTGGGGAAACGTATGTGTTTCTTTATCTTATCAATGAGGTTGGTGGCCAGATAGAAGATAAACTGGCAAGGGCTTAGGAAAGGTAGAATACTCACATGGAGACACCCTCCCAACCTGGCAAGTGATGCCCAAAAGAGTAATAATAGTTACAATGAGGTAGAGTCTTCTGATATTGACTGTCCATTTGAGGGCTTTCTGTGGCCCAGTGCTACACTAAAGCTTGGACACATCTGATCCCACTTAATCCATACAACAAAACCGAGAGGTAGGGTATGCTCATCCTGACTCTGCAGAGAAGGATCCTGAGACTCAGAGCTGACAAGTGACTTGCTGACAGTCACGCAGCTGGCCACTGGAAGAGTCAGGATTCAAACCCGCTCATCTACCTACCCCGAAGCTCTTACTCTCAACTGTGCTGTCAAATAAGAAATCAGGCTGAATCTGCAGGTCCCATTTGGTTGGAAAACTTGTTTATATACATCCACTCTATCTTCCTCAAATCCTTTTGGACCATAGGAAGGCATTAAATAACTAATTATAAATCAAAAGGAGTCTTAATAAATTAACATCCACACACACGTGCCTAAAGTCAACTCTCCCCTTAAGCGAGAGCCTGTCTGTGGGGTGAGAAGTGCATGTGTCAGACTCCTGAAAGAGGTGATGCTAAGGGACAGGAGGAAGGGTAACAGGAGAGGAAGAGGAGAGGATAGGCTGTGAGGGTGAGCTGCCCACGAAGGCAGCTCCCAGTCCTGCAGATTCTGTCTTCACAAAGCTCCTATGCCACGGCCACTGCTCGGTTCATGACACTGCTAATCCCCATCCAGTCACCTGCAACCACCTGGTAAGGACCCCCTGCTCTCAGCCTCTTCCACTAACACCGCCCTATCACCAATACAGCCTAACTTCACTGAAGCCCACCCCAGACCTGCTCCAACACATTCAGGGACTCCCATTGCCTTCTGACTGAAGTCTAAAATCCTCACCTCAACCTGAGGACTTCCATACACAGCCTCCAACCAACCAACCAGAGCCATCCCAGTTACTGGCTCAGACAACCCAGGCTTCAGCTTCAGGCCCAGAACATGACTCACTGCATCCCCAAATGAGCCTTGCTCTCCTTGTTCTACTGTTCCTCACTCCTTTCCTCCTCCTAGAGCACCACTGTCTTCTCTCAGGCTCCCAACACACACTTGTGGAGCACCTACTAGAAATTAGGCACAGTCCTGGCTTGTAAGAATAGATTTCTCTTTCAAAACTTGGTGTAAATGCGGACTTCAGTGTGAGGTGTTCATCATTCTCCTGATGAGAAGTAACCTCATCCCTCTCTATGTGCTCAAATATTTACAACATTTGGTTTTGAGCTACAGTCATATATCTGTCTCCCCCAGCCCCATAAGCTCCTTGGGGGCAGGAAATATGGCATTGATGGCAAGAAGCCCCATTGTTGATTATGGTGAGCTTCAACCCAATCTGTATTGGACTGATGGACAGTTCCAGAGTTCCTGGATCATTTCCCATTGGCATGGAAGTCACAGAAAGAATGTATGTTATTGAAACAATCATCAAAATATCAAGGAATGGCTTCTTTAAAGGATCTAAGTATTACAAAGACATAATGGAAATCACCCGGTGGCCTGGATAATTTTGATTTACCTGACATTTTTCCTATTATGTACCCACCCAATTAAACAAACCTTGTGAATCCTTAATACTTTGTGCTATCAGACAGAGAGGCTATGCAAGTCATGATGAAGTGGATCAAAAATATAGTATCCATTCCCTCTTGGGCTTAGCCTCTAGCCTCCAATGTTAAAAATAAAAGTGGATGTCAGGCTTGGGACCCATTCATTCCATCAGCCAGTTGGAAACCATTTATTAAACATCCACTGTCTCAAGTCCTGCAGTTGGGCTATGAAGCAAATGGACATAGTTCTTCCCTCCACGTGTTTCTGCTCTGGTCAGGAATACAAGACTTACTCAGATGAAGGAACCAAACTAAGGATTGCATTGGTAAGGGACAGGTAATATATATTATTGACATGAATGCTAAGGAAAAATCAAAGTAAATGAAATATCTGAATAAATTGAGGGTGATCATGAAAGATGCATTTGAGCCATATCACTAGATCAGTAGAGACTAACAATAAGCCTCAGTAAACCCTGTATTAACCATCTTAGAGTGTCAGGTCCAGATGGTTTTAAGGCATGGAGGAGCTCCAGTGTATAAGGAATCTAATCTTTTAGGTCTTTCATTTATTCATTAATTCCCCTATTCATTATTCAACAAATATTTGGTGAGTGCTTACCACATGTCAGGCCCAGAATATAGTGGTGAATGAAGGAAACACAGTTCTTATAAACTAGTGGAGTTTGGAACGTACTACAGGACAGAGTCCTTTTTATATTGGAACTTCATGCCTTCAAATGTAGGTTGATATTCAAGAGAATTAATTCCCAGGCATAGAATAAATGACCATCAGGATGGAGGGATGGTGGTTCCAGAGGCAGGATGGACATCAGGATGAAACCTTACTGAGAATAAATAGCAGTCATAATTTATAGCATTTCGAGGTTTAAAGGTTTAAGATGGAAGCTGGGGTGGGGGTGGGGGGGCAGTCATGGAGAAGAAGGGAAAAAAAGGAGCTTCTGCCCAGAAAAGGGTGGCCACAGAGGGTGCTGCACCAGGGTCAGGCCCCACCCCCAAGCTGAGATTTGGCATTGCTGACACGGATGAAGAGCCAAGAAGTGAAAAAACAATGAAATGGGGCTGCCATCAATGAGGAAGCATCATGCAATGCCAGCACTTGATTTGGAAAGTATTCATAGGCTTTCTTGGCTAGGATATTTAAGACAAAAATAGAAATATTCTCATCAATGATTTATAAGATTGCTTTAGAGAGATGGGGCAGAACCCAGTATAACAAAGAGCAGAAAGCAGCCTCCTAACTTATCACTGGGCTGGAGAGCATGGGCCAGGGGAAAGAGAGCTATGAGAGGGTGCTCCTTGTTCCTATCACAGAAATTAGAGCCGGAAAAAGCTGCCAATTTTGCTGGTCTGAAACTCAGACCCAGCCACTTTTTGGACACTTTGAGCTGCAATTTTATTCTTCTCTGGGGTAGAAGCCTCCAGATGTGGTATCTGAAAGTTGCATATGTATTGTGGAGGATAACACTAATATTAACAAATCAGCAGCCTATTGGGTAGGAACATTATTCTAAACAGGGAGCATCTGCTTCTGGATTCCACCCTTGGAAGAGGAGGAATGGGGACCAAGGAATGGAATAAGACCATATTTGGAAAGAGCAGAAAGTGGGAGAAAACCTTCCCACAATAAGGTAAGGTCATTTCACAGTTGTGCGCTGAGCTTATTATAAGCCCATTCCTGGATTCTATTCATTTTCAATTATGCATGAATTGACTCCATCTCTTGGACTCTCCATCAGAAGCATATGGGATGGGAGAAGGAAAGTCACTCATTTTAGAACTGCCCCTCATGGCTATACTGTTGCCAGCCCTCCTGGTCCCGCATACCACCTGCCTCCACCCCATCCTGCATGCAGCTCCCCAGCTAATCTTCCTGAAACTCAAAACCTCACCAATCACCATCCTAGTGGGGACAATCTTCTGTCCCTATTGTCCACTTACAGGATCAAGATCCTACTCAGACTGACATATCCGAAACCCTCCAGTCACCCAGTCAGACAACTGTATGCACAGGGTGCCAGGCTCTGGGGTGGAGAACTGGACAAGAAAGTCACAGTCACACCCTCAAGGAGTTTAAGGTCTATTGGGGCTAGGAGAACAAGGAGGAATCAACCAGCAATTAATTAAATAGTGACAATCATGCAGATGGCTGCAAAACACAGAGTATGGTATGAGTGCACAATGGGTTACCTATTTAGTCTGTGGGGTCAGGCAAGTAAGGGCTCCCTGAAGCAGTGATGTTCCAGGGAAGATGTGAAAACGGGCCACAGTTAATCAGATAAAGAAAGAGGCCGGTATTTCCAAGACAAAGAGCAGTGTGACACAGGCCCTAAGCAAGAGAGACCTTGGGCATCTGGAGACTTGATGGGAGCACAGAGAGTGAGGATGAGACTGGTACCAGCTGGGGCTGGGGACACAGGACAGGGGGCCAGGGGGAGGTGACAGAAGACAGGCCTAGAAAGGGAAGCAGAGACGAGAGGGAGGGTTATGAGGCTCCTGGAATACCAAGCCAATGAGACGGAGGGAGCCACTGAAGGTTTTTAAGAAAGGAATGGGCATGACCAGATCTATGTTACAGAAAGCTCACTCTGTGTACTGAGTGAAGTGCATGCGGGGCAGAGAAGGCAAGGCCAATGCAAGGACTCCAGCTGGAAGACTGTGGTAATAGTGTAAGGAGGACAAGATGAGGATCTGGTGGGGAGGAGGCGAAGATGCAATAGAGCTGGCAGGACTTGGTGACCAAAGGCATCTGCGGGACGAGCGAGAGGATACGGTCAGGAATGATTCACATCCTGGCTGAGATGACTGGGTAGTTGACGTAGCACTAACCAAAATAGGGACTTCAGGTGGGAGAGATTTTTTCCTCGTGAGAAGAGAATATCCCTAAGTCTGAGGGTCTTCTGATAGAAACCTCTAGAAGTTATAATAAGGGGCTGAAGCTCAATAAGGCCGAGGGGACTAGACATGTTCATGGGATCATCAGCATATGACAGGTTCACTAAACTGTGCAAGAATGTGGTGGCCCTAGAAGACGGCAAAGCATATAAAAAAGAAAAAATAGAGGACATGACCAGGGTAGCCCCAACATGTAAGGACTGGACAGTGGAGGAGACTAGAGGAAAGTAGACGGTGATCAGAGAGACAGAATGTGGGGAAACCTGGGTTGCTCAGTCAGTTGGGCATCTGCCTTCCCCTTGGGTCTTGATCTCAGGGTCCTAGGATTAAGCCCCATGTCTGGCTTCCTGCTCGTCAAGGGGGTCTGCTTCTCCCTCTTCCTCTGCCTCCTCCCCCTCTGCTCAAGCTCTGTCTCTCTCTCTCTCTCAAACAAATACATAAAATCTTTAAAAATAAAAAAAGAGACACAATGTGTTTCTTGAAAGAGAAAGACAATCTCACAAAGAAGTGGTTAATAGCATAAAATGAAGACTAAAGAAATCGCTACTGGTCTTGGCCAAGGGAGCTACCGATGACTTCAGTAAGAGTGATTTTAGTATAGTGGGAGAGGCAACAGCGGATCTAAGCATTATAGAACAAATGGGAAAAAGAGAAGCAGAGAAAGCCAGGGGAACCACCACCTATTCCAAGACCTTTGGTGAGAACAGAAAGGAGTGGAGGCGGCATCTTGAGAGAAATGCATGAGCGCAGGACTTCTTTTTTTTTTTTTTTTTTTTAACATATTATTCGTTCATTTGAGAGAGAGAGCATGAATGAGCAGGGGAAGGAGCAAAGGGAAAGGGGTGAGCTGAGCAGAAGCCCAAAGAGGGCCTGGATCCCAGGACCCTGAGATCATAAGCCAAGGTCAGCTGCCTAACCAACTGAGCCACCCAGTCACCCTGAGGGCAGGACTTCTTAAAGGAATGGCCTGGTGCCCTGGGTGGCTCAGCTGCTTGAGTCTCTGACTCTTGATTTCCACTTAGGTCAAGATCTCAGGATCCAGCCACAGGCTCCGTGCTCAGTAGGGAGTCTGCTCCAAGAGGATTTCTCTCCCTCTTCCCCTGCCTCCCCAACTCTCTCTCAAATAAACAAATGAATCTTTTTAAAAATAAAAAAGAAAGAAAGAAAGAAACTGACCTGTCCCTGGAAGTGGTTAGGCACACCTGAGAGTTGTCAGGATGCTTGAGGACAGAGTTCTGCAATGGGTGTAAGGGAGTGAGGGAGGGACCCTTAAGCTCCATTCCAAATCTGAGATTCGTGCCTCTCTGGGGAATGAGACATCAAAACAGTCGTTTCCACAGAGTCTGCTAAGGATTGGGAGCCAAACTTTGGCATCAGGATGTCAGGAGTAGAAAGGGATCTCTTTCCTGTGCCTCTTGGAGGCTAGAAGTGCATACATTTTCCCAAATGGGGTATCTGAACTGGAGACCACATGGCTATGCTAGAGAAAAGGACTGGGGAGGGAGGAAAGGCAGGGAGGCAAGCCATTCCCTCCCCGGCATAATGTCAGCTCCCCCCCCACACCCCAGGAGGAAGCCAGGAAAAGAGGATCAGGCTGAAAACAGATTGCGTAACAGTGGGGCCAACCCACCCTCCTTCCTCCGCGCCTTCCCCAAGGACAGAGGCACTGCTCCCCTAGGCTCCTGGCTGATGGGGAAGCAGGGAACACGCTGAGACTCCACTTCCCCCAGTACGAGGTGGGCCCTGGCCTGACCAGCTGCTGAGGCATCCGTCCTGGGAGCCAGCCTCCCCGCTGCCCTTGCCAGCCCCAGCTTCCCGCCCAGGGACACAGAGCAGAGAAGGGACGAAGAATAGACAGACTGACGGTCAAAGGGACGGGGATAGGGGGACAAAGAATGCTGAACAGTGAGGAAATAGCCATCTCTTACTACAGAGTGAGTGGGTGTGTGCCTGGGACAGAGAGACAGACCGGGGTTCTATATCTGCCCCTTGAGCAAGTCACTTGGCCTCTTCGAGCATTAATTGTGTAAAATGAGGAAAGTGGATCAGAAGATGCTTAAGGTTCCTTTCAGGTTGAAAATCCTGTGTTTCTCAAATTTTGCATCTGTATATATATAGCACCCCCAGAGGCCAACAGCATTAGCAGCACAAAGAGAATATAATAAACGCCAGTGAGGAAGACGCGCTCACACGTGTGTCCCTGACGATCACGTGCACGCCCACACTGACACACACGTGAGCGCACACACAGGAGGGTGCATGCTCTGTGCTGCCTGTCCGTGGGGAGGGAGGCTCCAGGCCTTGGAACACTGCACATAGAACTTGTCGGTCCGGTTTATGGTCCCACCTCTTCTACCTACCGATGCGCGCTAAATCTCAACTAACCTAAATATTTGACAAATGAATCATTTTACATTGTCAAGCTTCCTAAGCAGCTGAGGATTTACTCTCCCAATGATCAAAACTAGTTTTAAAAGCAACCCCAGAGGGAGGTATTTGGATTTTTTGTGTTATAAATGTTTAAAGCCAACTCTGCCGAACCCGACTCGACCATAGGTTCTTGAGGACCCTGCTTGTCCTGCTGCTCTTTCAATGCACGGCAGCACGCGGGGCCTGGGCTGGGCTCACAAAGTGACCAGCCAGGGCTGTAGGATCACCCTCCAATGTCCCTGGTGTGTGGTGGTAGGGGCGGGGCGGTGGGGGCCAACAGACTGACAGAAGCCTTACTCATTTACAGAGGAGAGCCAGGAATGAAGAGGAGGACTGGCAGGCATTCTTCTCACTGCAGGGCCTTAGGCAGGGAAAGGGGAGGGGGGAGAAAAAGGCACATTTTCAAAGGAAGCTGAAAGCTGGGGACTGGGCCCACCTCTTGCTTCGTGGTTCTGGGCAACCTGGGGCTACCACCCAGAGGGGTATAAGGAGAGTGGGCTCAGGCAGAAAGATGAATTTACACGAATTTCGTCAATTCTTTCCCTGTCCACTCTACCTGCCTGAGGTATGGGAGAATTCCAAAAGCTCTCTGGTTGACATCTGCGGTGAGAAACACAGGAAGAGAAGGAGGCAGGTGGGTTTAGGAGGAGCTGAGACTCAGGCTCCCTGTGACCCAGATGTCAGCTGGGGCCTCATGGGCAGGGGAGCCTGCCAACTCCCACTCTGGTGTCCCCAGGATGGAGAGCATGGCGGTCAGCCCCCGGGAGCCCATTAAGGCCCCAGATAACAGCACAGGGACAAGCCAAGGTCCCCTTCTCCCCACAAGGTGTGTAAGCTCTTCTCACCTCAGCTGGAGGGGAGATGGGGAGAAAACCCTCCCCAGAGACGGAGGATTTGCCCACACAAGGCTGCACTAGCCTGGAAAGAGACTGAGTGGCTTTTACCAAGCATGCTTGAAGACTTTCTGTCCCCTTGGCACAGGAGACACAGGGCCAGGGGGCAGGAGAGTGAAATGGCAGTTAGAGAAAATTAAGACCACAGTGTGCTCTCCCCTCCCAGTGTAAAGTCCCCAAATGCTATAGCAGGTGGCAGCTGGCATGGCGGGTTCTGGCTCCTATCCTCACCTGTCCTGTGCCTGCCTGAGGATCCCTTCCCAGTCCCTCCTGAGAGGTCTCACCCTGGGGCTGACGGCCAGCTGGCAGGGGCATTTCCAGACTGAGAGTCAGGGCAGGGCTGGGAGCGGCCAGGGAGAGGCACCAGGGCTGCGGGCACAGGGTGGGGTCTGTGCCAGGGCAGCAGGCTGGAGGCCAAGACAGAGGGCCCACTGCAACCCTCTGAACCGACGAGTCTATGGTGGCGTGGAAGAGGGAAGACTGGCTCCTTCCTGAGGCACCGCACAGCCCTCATGGTAGTTCACCTGCAGGCCAGCCTCAGACTTAGCCTGTAAGATCTGAGGGACCAGAGGCTACCCAAAAACCGTTTCCCAACAGTCTTCTTGCTGAGAATCTGTTCCCCAGAAAAAGAATTGAAAAATGCGAGCAGGTGTGAGGAACATTCACTCAAAGGGTAAGGGAGCCTGGAAGGGGGAAGGAAGTGTCCCTGAGCAGGCTGGGGAGGAAGATTCAGCCCAGGGCCTCGGCAGATGGGTTGACTCAACAAAGACGGCCACGGGCCTCCTCATCCTCCTCCATTGACAGCCAGAGCCCAGTGCACCTGCCAGTGGGACAGCAGCCAGGAAGGCCCTCTGGACTCAGTGGCCTTCAAAGCCTTTCAGCTCTCAGGCCCTGGGTCCCTCCAGCCTGACAGTCAGGAGAGTCCTGACTCTACTCGCCACAGGCCCCGACAGGCCACACAGCCCATTGTCGCCACCGTGCTCTAGATCCTGCCCACACCTGCACACACACATGCACGCACTCCCTGATCAACGCACAGACACATGCCAAGATAGCTGGCACTCAGGATAAAGGTCCTCACTTAGGGTCTGGACACCTTCTTTTGTCCCTCCAGTCATTGAATCAACAGATTCTGAATGGTGTGCAAATACTACCACACTTAGCCTCTGCCAACTCCCAGTGCTGTTCCCGGCCTTGCAGGTCTTTCACAGCCTAGGGCTCGACTTTTGTCATCACCACTATCAGGGCCAGCTGGAGCAACAGAGATTGGGTGAGGACCTTGTCAGGAGCTCTAGGAGAGAGGCTCAAGAGAATAAGAAGCGAAGTGGGGAAGGGGAGACTTGGCTGTATTCACACTGCACACAGCGATGCTTTGTGAATCCACACGGCAGAGGAGGGCCAAGCAGGGGAACGCGTGATCTGCCCTCCTGGGACCGAGGGTTGCAACTCCAGGCTGCAAGCATCCGGAGTACTGGAGACTAGTGGTACCACAGTGTAGAGACAGCTTTCCGGAGGAGGTAGCACCGAACAGAGCCACTGAGGTAGGGTAGGACTTGCGACGAAGAAAGCTGACAGCACAGCATAAGGATTAAGTGAGCTGTGGAATCAGCCAACCTGATTTGGAATCTTTGTTCTGTCACTTCCCAGCTGTGTGATCCTAGGAAAGTACCCAACCTCTCTGATCTTCAGTAGCCTGGTATGTAAAATGCCAAGGCCTCCCTGATAAGGGAGAGAAGGGTGCAGAGTGAAGGAAGTGAGCCTGGAACAGGGCTAGGGGTATCGCGAGCAGCCAGGAGCCATCAGGGGAAGGTAAACAAGGGCGCAGCTGCTTGAGACACATGAGACAATGCACTCATGGGGGCGGAGGGGGAGGAGGAGAGCTGAGGGCAGCCCGGAGAGCCAGGCTCCAGGAAAGTGGCACACCCAGGCTGGATGAGGCTGCGGCTGGAGTGGGCTGCCTCTGAGGCCCCATCTCTGAAGACGATGCAGCTGGAGAGGTGGCAGCCCTGCCAAACAGGTTGTCAGTCCGGCCCTTCAGGGGCTTCCTTCCCATTGGCCACGACTCTGACAGGGAAATCAGCAGGCTGGCGGTGCGGGTCTGGGCAGCGCAACAGACAAGGCCCTGGGGACAGCTTAAGTGGACAATAATTGCAGGTTATTATATACCGGGCTGCAGCCAAAAGCCAGGCGGCTATTAAGTGTGATTGGGAGAAATAATCAGGAGGAGGAGGATGGATGTGAGAACTGGGCTATTCTTTCTGTTCTCGAGGCTGCTCTGAGGCTGGGACTGTGCAGCGGCAGGGACAGGGTGGGTGGGGAAAGGAGGTCTGCACATGTGCAGTACAAACACGCTGTCCTCCGGGAAGCAATCCCACCCTTGCCTCTGATCCTCCCCACTCCCCACGAGGTGTACAGAGCCAGGATTACCATCCCCTTCTCATAAATCAGAGAACAAGGTCCAGAGAGGGGAAGCAGATGACCCAGGGGCACACAACAAGTCTTGCCTGAGTCCCATCAGAGCCTGGATTAAGCCCCCTCTGTTGTTTGATGGCCACAGAAGTGCCACCTGACATGAAATGCCATCAGGCCCTGACTCTGCACGCAGAGCTTGAGCAGGAATCATCTCAGAACTGGGACTGGGCGCAGTCACAAAGACCTGAAGGGGGCACAGATCTCACAGTATGGATGCCAGTTCATAGGTCAGGACAAGGGCAAGGGACAGGGAAGTGAGTGAGGGGCAAGTTTATCACAAGAGGCTTGCCTATTTCTTAGAGCCTTATGCATTCATTGGAGGCCTCTCTGGCGTAAAAAGAGAATTTGATGCCTATTGAGGAAACCAAGAGGGATTACATGACTTGCCAAGGTGGGACCAAGATGCTGTCAATAACAAGGCCCATGTGACAGTTGCTGGATAGGGGCCTATAAACCACACCCCAGATCTGTCTTTTCGAGAAAACCTTGCAGAGGTGACCCCTAATCCGCCTTCGGCCTCCAGGCCCGCGTTTGCGATTTTATCCCTGCTAGCCAGAGTTTCCCATTTCATCAGGACGAGAGGTGGTTCCTCTCTTTCTGGGCCAAAGATGGCATGAGGTTGAGCCCCAAGGGGTGACAAGGCCCTCGTGCGACGTGTGCATCACGAATCTCCATCCTCCTCCCTTCCATCCCTCAGCTTCTCCAAGCCCACAACTCATTTAGAAATAAGGATGACCACCCTTGTCCCAGAAGCACAAACACCATGGGCATCTTCAAGGAGGTGTCCAGAGACCTCCATGATTTCCTGCTGGCATTATTTTACAGAGACAGCCCTACCTTAGTGGGGACACCGATGGAGGCCAATGAGGGAATACATATGTTGGTGAGTGGTCAACCGACCCCTAACTCTTACAAACACACCTCAGCAGATAACCAGGAAAGTTGTGCACAAGGCGCAGGGCCATCCTCAGGTTCTGACAGTCTTCCCCTCCCTCCCAGGATTGCCTCTCCCCAGCCGGGCCTCCCCAACCCTGGTCTGGAAATGACCCTGCTTTGGGTCCCATGAGAGAGAAACCTGGCGCACGGAGGGATCAATTACATTGTGACTCAGCGAGAGGGCACAGAGCCAGAGAGTGAGTCACAGAGCTTGCCCACCCTTTCCCTTCCCAGGAAGGGGGGGCATGCAGACCTGTGTGGGAGCCTCCCACGTGTCTGGCTCCGACAATGTGGGGGAGGTACAAGGTCTGTGCTACAGTGTGAGCCCCTGCCTAAATCGGAATGCAGGTGAGCATCGCTGAGTTGCCATGTGGAGAGAAAGTCATGGGGCTCCTCCCTGACATGGGCTGTCTCCCCAGAACCCCGTCACACAGCATGGCGCCTACAACCAGAGACTTAGATTCCTCTCACCTCGACACAACGGGAGGACCACTGAGGAGAAACCTCAACTGCCCTCTTCCTTAGAAAACCTCCATGCCCTCTTACACATCTTTTAAATGCTATTTTCTGCTACAGCTCATATTTGTACCTGGAAAGGAGAGACTTCGTTTACTTGTGAAAGCACACTCTTGATAATCGTAGCCAACATTCTGGGCACATACTACGTGGCAGGCACTAAATATTACGTCTTTCAATAATTTATTATCTCTTCATGACAGTCATATGCAGTGTTATTATGCCCGTGTCTCAGAGGAGGAAACTGAGCCTTGGAGAGCATGACGTATATTGCTGGTAAGCTAAAGATCTGGCTGGTTCTATAGCTCAAACTATTTCTATCTTTCTACATTGCATGCACCTGTGCGCCTCTGTATAAAGAATACAACTTAAGTCTTATATACATATTTTAAAGCATTAAATGCCCAGTTGTATTTATAGACTGTATTTCTTTAAATTTTACTCTTTGAACAAAATTTATATTAATGTGTCTGTTTAGTAAGAGATCAGAATTTATATATATATATATATATATATATATATGCACACAACTTTGCATAAACACTTTAAACTTATTAAAAGAAGGCTACCATCTGGAAATTATTTGGGGGAGGGAGTGGTTCTTAAAAACCTGTGGCATCTTCCTTAAATGTTACTAGTGGTAGCAAACCTTCATCCTTTGAATGTAGAAATGATCTTTGGAAAATGGGCCCAATACAGTGCCCCTCCGGTTCGGCACATGTGTGTGTGTTGGGGGTATTTCTCCCTTCTCAGCCATCCTTCACAAATACCCAGGTGACTTTTTTGTCCCAGTCTTGTGCCCCTGATTACACTCTCCCGTGTTATCATCAGCAACTGGTTAGCATATGGGCATTGAGCCCCCACCCTGAGTCTTCCCTGTGAGCTGGTCCTGCTGTAAACCTCTCCCGCCAACCCCAGGGCTACCCGCCAGCCCCGGAACAAAAGCCTACATCCTCCCATGGCCTTCCGGGCCCACTTTGCCCACGTGCCCTCTCCATCCTCATCGCCAGCTTCTCCTTCCCTCTCTCCAGTGGACATAGATGCAGGCTCCTTGCCAATCTCTTGTCAGTACCCAGCTGCTGGGTAAGGATGCAGGAGGGGTCCACCCAGGAGGGCGAGTCTGAGCCCCCCCCCAATACAACCCTTGGAAGATCTGGCCTGGTGTAACTGTCCTGCCGGCTCACCTTCCCGAGCCCCTACCCAGTTGGGGTCTTCCTGTACCCCCAAAACACCTCACTCCACCATGTCACCTGCACAGGTTGTGGGCGCGGAGTCTCTTAACCCCCACACTATATGAAGTAGGGGTGTGCTGGACTTTGGGGGGCGGGGCGCTGGCTGCAGCGGGAGAATTATCATTAAAAAGCCCGAATAGAAGCCGTGTTTTCAGCAACATTATCAGAGAAATCGTGGCCATGAGAAAGTGACATTTATCCACAGCATTGTGTGTGTAATAAATACAACTTACTATTCCAGTTTCTAAAGTGAGCCCAGTGTCTGAAAACCTCAGGGCTCATGTACAATAAATTAACATAATTAAAAACTAATTAGTAAAACATCACAATTAAAAGGACTTTCTGCGGCAACACCTCTCAGGTAAGAAGAGGCTGCGGAGTGCCCGCAGCCAGCACTTAGGGCAGCCCGAAGAAGAGGCAGCGACGCAGGCCGCGCCCTAGGGGACGGCTTCCCGCCCCCAGGAGCCCCTGGAGAAATAGTCCTGCAGCAAGTGAGGACCCCCACGGCGGGTCCCACGCAGGCCCCAGCCGAGGGGCCGCCCCGCCTCCTCCGTCTGCTGGGGGCGGGGCCTCCGCAGCCCCTCAGACCCCCGGCCTCCAGGCCTCCGTTGGTGATGCTCCCACAGTCCTGGCTGGCCCAAAACTGATCCAAGCACTTTACCTGCATTTACTTATTTAATCCCCACAACAACTCCATGAACTAGGTTCTATTCCACTTCCTATTTTACAAATGAGGAAACTGAGCCACGAAGAGATTAAATTACCTGCCCAAGGTCACAGAGCTAGGAAGTAGGAGAGGCAGGACTCAAGAAGCCAAAGAGTCCCCTTCTGCCAGCTTTCCCTAAACGCAGCTGCAAGCCTGCTCCTGTCCGACTGAGAGCTGCCTGGCCAGGGCTCCTTTGGAAAACATGTGAATTCTTTGGGAAAGATGAGGAGTAAATTCCTAACCTTCCGTGAAACAAGTTAATTTTATCTATACCTTTGTATGGCCCATTTTGACCCTCAGTCCCTGCTCTCCCCTGAATTTTTTACACGAGACCGTGAGTCAGCCTCACAGACATGGCACTGTCTCACCTTCTTGGACGTGATGTGAGGAAGGAAAGGAGGGCGGAAGAAAGGACAGTGGTCTCCATTTTATGGAGGAGAGAGCTGAGGCCAGGAGAGCAATGACTGGGGTCCCTCCTGCCCTCCCACCCCCAGGCAGGATGCCTGGGCTGTGGGACTCCAGATCCCTTTATCCTGCTTCTTGGGCTGCCCTTCCATTTCCTACCTACCCTCAGCAAAAGTGAGGCAAAGCCCCGGTTGGCATAAAAGCCCGGAACAGGAAGATGTTCCCATGCCGGGAACAGGGCACATCCATGCTGACCCAAGGCCTAGAGACTTCCAAAGGCAGTCCACACCCACCATTGCCCAAAGCCCAGGAGCCCCCATAAGACCACAGCCACATGTCCCTGGGGCTCAACCAGCAAGGGAGGAAGCCCAAAGTCCCCTCTCTTGCCAGCCCTGGCATTTTCTGAGCTGTAGGAGGCAGCCCACGCCCTTCTGGGGAGTCTCTGGGTTTCCCAAAGCACATAGCATCCTAATTCCATTCTCTTCCCCCCTCCATGGGTTTGTTTCCTTGTCCAGGTCTGCCAGGGCAGGACAAGGGAGCCCTTCAATTGTCTTCTCTTGCTGGTAGGAGGCTGCTAATGTTGAGTGAGAGAAGGTAGGGACTGTTTTCCTCTTCCTTCCCACCTCAATTAGTGCTCCTTATATCACTAAGCCTTTCCAAATTATTCAAGGACACAGAAGTCCTAAACTTCTGGAGAAGACCAGAAACAGACTTCTGAGGCTGCTTTCGAAGCCACGTCTTGCCCACATAGGAGGCCCCTCTAGAAGCTTCTACCTTTTCACCATCACTAGAGACCCATTATTGCACACACCAGACCTGGCAACTCCACCCATTCCTCAACCTCCCTCCTCCCTCCCTAAGCTGACCCTGAGTTCCTGCAGGGCCAGATCAGGGTTCTTCTCCACCAGAGAGTCTTCCCAGGGTGCCACTGCCTACACAAGCTCCCGCTTCTCCAGGATCCCACGGCGCACATCATCAGCACCTTTCACTCTGCCCCTCAGTGGGCTCATGCCCTGTGTGTTTGCTCCTCTTGGAGTCAACCTCTTTGTCCATACCAGGCAGGAGCTCCCTACAGAGCGAAAGTGAGTCTCCCTGTCTCCAGCCTCCCCTCACTGCCCTCTGCAGGTCTGGGCAGAGCGATCACTCCACAAAGTCACTTCATTGGTGGTCTGGTCTCTGTTTGGGGAGCCTCAGGCAGACAGACCACAGCAGCTCGGTTTTCAGCTTGTTCTCAACATAGTCTTCGAGAACCAGCTGTTTCTTGCCCTCCTAGCCCTCAGGCCATCACCCAGCTCTCCCACCACCTACCACCTTCTGCCCCTACCTTCACAAGGGCCCTTCCTTCCTCAAGGCTGCTGCCCCCATCACAGATTATCCCACACAACTCTTGTTCTCTGTTTTTTGCATGTGAAACTCCTCAGGCCTGGAAGACTAACCATCTGTTGCCATTTGCTGTTCTGGGGCTTTTCTTTTGGAATGACTTTGGTCTCTCTAACTAGACAGTGGGTTCTGCCCGGGCCTGCCCTTTCTCTGCTGCTTCCAGTGGGAGCCTGGAAGGCTGCAAGTGATGGCTGAATGCAAGAATGACTGCGTGGTGATGCCTCCGAGCCCAGCTGTGGGAACTTGGGAGGCTACACTGCTGTGTGTGTTCTCATCCTGGGCTCTGAACTCCTGGGAGAGTGTCTGCCTGGGGCCCTGCAGCTCCCCATCATTAGGGCCCCGATGAATGAATACAGCATCGCCCCCCACCCCAAAGTCAGATCAGCCATAAGTCTAGAAACTCCATCCTGAGCACCTACTGTGCGCTCCTGCCTGCCGAGATTGCCTGCAGAGGAGGAGGAGGAGGGGCTAGATTACAGCTTCCTGCCCTCCACCGGTTCACAATCTAGATGGAGAGAGAAGATGCAGAGGCAGGACAGCCAAAGCCGGCCTCGGGGCATGGGGCCATGGCCAGGGCTGCAGAATGGGTTTGGTGGGTGCCAGAGGGGAGGAGAGTGATGGTGGCTCCAGGGAAGGGAAGCTGAACACAAAGAGGGCTTTCTCCTCCCTGGGGAGGGGAGCAGAGGGAAGTGAGGAGCAGGAGACGATGGTAAGGCCTGCAAAACTACACCATCTGAGCCAAGATCCCCACCACACAGGGCTTCCTGACAACCCCACAGATGAATCAGCAACAAAAATGTAAACCCTAAACACGGAGAGAAAATGAGAAGTGATTGTTCCCAGCTCCCACTTCCATTTGCCGGCCTTCCCCCTTTCAGTGGATAGAATCATTGTGGCCATGAAGTGGCACTTGAAGAAAAAGTTTTAAATCTGTTTAAATGTCACAGTGAGTAATACTTTGCCCCCATCTTTCCCTAGTTACATTTCTCTTTGATGATCTAAGGTTAAAAAAAAAATAGCTCAAATCTTTCTAGAATATCAAGGGCAAGGATACCAACGAGGCAACCTAACCATGTTCCTTATTATTATCTCTAGGGTCCTGCTCCTTTATTACATTAGTTTGAGACACCTGTCTGTGTTATTTTATCCCCAATACTCTGCTGTGCCAAAGCAGTGGGAGCCTAAGAGATCCAAGCTCTGCGCCTTTAAGAGATCAATGCCTTGGCAGAAGCTGCTTCTGCTGCTGTTTACACAGGGTAGCTCAGTTATATGGGGCCTGGTGTCCTGGTTGCTTCGGCCCCAGCAAAGTGGGGACTGGTGAGGCATTTCACCACACACAGGCTAGAGAGCTGAGCCCTGAGGCATGTGTTACCCCCATAAGGGAAGACAGTCCAAATCCAAAATAAGCCATCCTCAGGTGGGAGGGAGGGGAGGGTGAGGTACCTTCCCTAGGGAAGAAGGAGCTCTCCACAGCTTTGGGTCCACTGGAGAGACACAGGGAGAGGGCTGTGGTGCAGGGGACAGAGGTGCAGTCGGAGGGAGGAGGGAGCTGATGCTGCACCTTATGGCTGGTGTCCGGCATTTGTTCTCGAAGGCATCAGAAAGAACCAGATGCCCCCTTCCATTAACAACTCCACTCTCCCACTCACTCCTGCCCAGGGACTGCTTTTATTTATGTATTGGCTATTATTATTAATAATAATATGAATAATGAAACACCTGTGAATAATTTACTTGGACCTGGGCGGGGCTAGGGTGGTGGCAGGAAGAAGTGGTAGATAAACCACAGCTGCCCTCCCCTGTGCAGGCCCCTCCTTTCCCAGTCCCTGACCCCAGCTCACTCCCTTCTCTGCCCCCAGACCTAGCTTGGCTTTAAGGACCATGGGGGGCAGGGGGAGAAAGAGAGACCTCAAGTAGGAATTACTCTCCTACACTCCCCTGTTATGGCAGAAAATAGATCCCACTCCATTGTGAGATCCTGGGAGGTAAGCTCCAGCACCACAAGATGATGTTGGAGGAGATATTTTGGACAAAGATATTGGCCTCTGCTGATGTGTCCTGAGGGAAAGGAGAGGAGGAGGTCTCAGCCTAGTGGGTACACACACTCACACACACAGGCAGAGTGTGGATACAAACGGGGTCTATGTACACATCCACACAAGTGCCCCCAGTCCTGATCAGACATATACACGCACCTCCAAGCCACCAGCTCAAACCCTGGGTGTGCCTACCAGGGCCATGCCACCCCATGACAGCACTTCACAGGCACACCAAGCACACCGCTACCCTGCAGAGAGGCTCTATACGTGTGAGTTTCTGTTCGAGTCCATCAACGTGTGCGATTCTTAGGCCATCATATAACACTGGATAATGTAAGCCCAGAACCGAGTTATGAATCAACTATACTTACACACGATTCCATCAAGAAAAGACAGGAGAATCTTAAAATGAAAGGATGAAGTTCCACAGTTCTCAGAATTGTACTTGCTGTTTAGTCACTCGCCCTGGATCCTCAGGGAGAGGTGTCCCAGGTGGGCTCGGGGCCTGGGGCTGCGAACCTCGGGGCCTCCTCGGGCCTCCTCCTGGCGCTGGAGAGCTCCTCGTTGTGGTTGTACCAAACGGGCTTGGTCTCGGTTTTCAGGCGGATGGGGTCTCATTTCTTTAAATAAAATTTTAAACATACTGTCTAATAACGTCATGTAATCCGAGGGCAAGAAAAGAGAGACCCAGAACACCCGAAGGGGCCGGTGGGTGTCCGGCCAGGGTCAGGCCAGCAGCTCTGCCCCCGCAACTCGCGGGGGAGCGGGCGCGTTATTTTAATTTGCCCGGCTTCTGAAGCCGTGGAGAAGAGGCTGCCCTGGAAAAGCAAATGTGGGAGAGGATGAGGGGCAGGTAAATATCATTAAAATGAAAATCTGCTCTCCCAACCCAAGTTCACCACCAGCATTCGCCCCCAGAGGCGGGGCTGCTTGGACCGGGCTCCCGCGCCGGCCACTCCCTCTCCCGCGCAGCGGAGGTTCTGGCCCCGGAGGGCCTGGTGGGGAACCCGGCAAAGTCGGGCTGGGCGGCCGGACCCTCGGCTCCAGCCCGCAGACGCGACTCCCAGCCTCGCACTTCTAGAGAGGGAGGCGCTGCCAACGAAACCCGCGGGGGCAGCGCACACCGTGCGAGTCTGGGTCCGGTCGCAGCCCGGATAGCGATTCGGGGGCTTTATTTCTTTGATGGTGGATTAAGAAAAAAAATTCAATTTGAACCAGTAAAGCAGCCGAGGGCAAAATTAAGCCGGTCCCTCGCGCTGGCTCACCGACCCGGCACGACACCCAGAGCCTGCCTCCTTCCCCGGCGGGCGAGCGGGCCGAGGCGCCCGGCTCCTACCTTCCTCCCGCCAGCCGCCGGCCGGACCAGCCGCTGCGCTTCGGGGCGGGGGAGGCCGTCCGGGACGGAAACACCCATCTCCAACCTTGCAGGCGGGCTGGGACAAGGGTCGGACCCCGAATCTCTACCCCCCGTGCCCCTAGCCAGGCCCAACTGCTCCCCAGTCCCGACCTCCCAGGTGGCTCGGGTGGCGGTAGATGCCGTGCGGTAAGGCGAAGATTTGGGGCTGCTCTGGCAGGTTGGGAATTCGAGGAGGAAAAAAGCAGAGAGACACGGAGAGAAAGAGAGCGCGCGCGAGAGAGCTCTTGTCTATAGATTTATCCACATAATATATATTTATGTAGCTTTTTTTCTCTCGACACTGATCAATGCGCACTCGGATCGCTGGGCGGACTCCCTCCAAGCCGACTCGCTTTTTCTAGTCTAAGTAAATAAATAAAGGGAACCAGATGGGAGAAAAAAGCGCCCATTCCACCTCCGCCGCCGCCTTCGCCGCCGCCCCGCCCGCCATCCCTGCCTTTGCTTCGCCCGCCTGGCGCCCTAATAGAGCGCAGCTCGGTGGATAATGCCCCCCCCCACATACCCACACGAAAATGAAAATCAATGTTTTAAAAATACAAAAAGTTGCACCTGCTGTTATTACAAAAAGAACCCCCAAAAGGCAAAGAGGAGGCCAGCAGCCCCGTTCCTAACGGGGACCCGCTCCCTGCGGCCGCCGGGCCCGGAATCTCAGCGCCTCCCAAAGAGCCATGCGCCTGGCGCTATTTATAGCCGGGGGCTGTCTCGGACTGTACCACCGCTGCTCGCCGGGGCCGCCGACGGGGGAGGCGCGGCGGGGCCGGCGCCGCCCCACGCCGTCCTGCTCCAGGCCGCCGCCCGCCGCCGCGCGGGAGCCCCCCCCCGTCTCGCCCTCTCCGGGCCCCTTGCCCCCCTCCTCCGCGCGCGCTCACTCGCCGCCCCCACCCCTGGTCTGACTGGGAACTTGAACCGGTCCAGCCTGTTTAAACCGAAAGGACAGAGATCCTGTCTGTTCAATGTAAAAAAAAGAAAAAAAAGAAAAAAAAGAAAGAAAAGAAAGAAAGAAAAGAAAAGAAAGAAAGAGAAGAAAAGAAAGGAAGGAAAAGAAAAATTTAAAAAAAAAAGGAAAGGAGAGGAAAAAAAAGAAAAAAATCAGATCAGGCCGAAAAAGAGAGAGAGAAAGAGAGAGGGAGAGAGAGAGGAGAGAGGGAGGGAGAGAGAGAGCGGGGAGAGGAGAGAGAGAGCGCGAGCGCGAGCGAGCGAGAGAAGAGAGGAGAAAGAGAGAGAGCAGAGAGCGAGAGGAGAGCGAGGTGTAGAGAAACCGAGGGGGAGAGAACCCGAGTGTGTGTATGCGTGTGCGTGTGTGAGCGCGAGCGAGCTTGCGAGGGAGAAGAGCGAGAGAGTGCGAGCGAGAAAGAATAAAAGGAAAGAAGATTTTCTCTATGTATATAAAGATGGCCACGTTAGCAAACGGACAGGCTGACAACGCGAGCCTCAGTACCAACGGGCTCGGCAGCAGCCCGGGCAGCGCCGGGCACATGAACGGATTAAGCCACAGCCCGGGGAACCCGTC
This sequence comes from Ursus maritimus, assembly GCF_017311325.1. Lineage (NCBI taxonomy): Eukaryota > Metazoa > Chordata > Mammalia > Carnivora > Ursidae > Ursus > Ursus maritimus. The sequence goes on from NW_024424230.1 coordinate 34,290,421, forward strand.
GACCATTCCCATGAAGGACCACGATGCCATCAAGCTGTTCATTGGGCAGATCCCCCGCAACCTGGATGAGAAGGACCTCAAGCCCCTCTTCGAGGAGTTCGGCAAGATCTACGAGCTTACGGTTCTGAAGGACAGGTTCACAGGCATGCACAAAGGTGAGTGCACCTTTCCCTCCCAACTTTGCCGGGGAAAAGGAGCGGGCGGGCCGGCCGGCCGGCGACGGACGAGCGGGAGACGGCGCGAGAGGGAGCCTCGGGCGGACGCCGAGGAGGGAGGCGCTCGGGCAGCAGAGACCAGGACTGGGGTGCGTGGGGAGCTGTTCGCTGGGGCAAGGCTGGCTTTTGGGCGAGGAGCTGATAGAAGCGGTGCGGTGGGGAGAGCAGCGGAAGCAGAATATGGAGAGAAAGAGAGAGAGGATCGAGGGGAAACGGGGCTTGGATTTTTGGGTGCAGCGACTTGAAAGATTGGGACGGGAACAGCTGCACCGGCCAAGCCCGGGACGCTGAGCAGACTGGCGGGCGCTCAGCGGGCCAGGGACCTAGGGTGCTGTCCATCGCCGTGGTGCTGAAAATATTAAGAGGAGATGGTCTCTTCCTTCTCCGCTCCGGGCCAGAGTAGCAGGAGCGCAGCCGTCTAAAAAGAAGAGAGGTGACAAATTCAGAGAGATATTTTTATTTTGCTATCAATTTAACAGTAAACTCTCCCTGTCGAGCTATGTGCCTCAATAATTTGGTTGTGGTGTGAGTGGTGGGGGAGGGGGTGTTTGATGTTTGAAGGAAGGAGGGACAAAACCTAAGGCAAGATTTAGCAAGGAACCAGCCATCCCCTGGGTGGAGTGGGGGGTCGGGGAAGCCTGAATGATCCCCTTCTCAGGAAAGCGGAGCTTTGGGGGAAAAAATCTGTGTGTGCAAGAAATGCATTTTGAAGGGTGTAGCCTAAATTATCCCAAACTCACCATGCAGAGAGGTTTATAGTACATTATTGCTCTCCTTCGAAGCAATCATTGCTAGTGAGTGCTTGGGGGAGGGGAGACAGAATAATCAAAGAATTAAAAGCCAGCAACTTTTTAGGAAAGTGGTCATGAGAATTGTCTGCAGCCTGCCTGTTTTTTCCTTGTTTTATTATCTTTAAGGCAGATCCCCAAACGTGTTCAGTTGTAGAACGTGTGTGGGTGGCTGGTGGGTGACGAAATTAGCCCAGTGCTCCGCTCCCTAACAGTAATGTATAGGATGTGCAGTGGGGATTAATCTGGGCTGGAGCTGTGTGGGCAAGTTAAATGCTTTCTGAGAGAGATTGATCGTCAGGCAGGGAAGGAGCACCGGGCTAAGGAAGTTGTAAGGGATGTGTATGGACATTCCGTTTTTAATAAACAGTAGTGTGGAGAGCCACTGAAGATGCTGTGTTAGAGCTGGTGGTTTTAAAGATGAAAACACACACACACACGCACACCCACCCACACACAGAGAGCAGCCTCATCCTTGGCCACAAATGGGCTATGAACAGAGCTGATCCTCCGGCACATTAGGTGCAGAGCGCAGAGCTGTCTGGCTCTCTAAGCAGCAGTGGTTTTCACTATCACAACCTCCCTCCCTCCTCCAGCCCTCCCTTCATCAGAATACTAAGCAGAGCTCCAAACTCTTCATAGTTGGAGTCCCAGAGAGCAGTTTTTATTGGCGTTAGCATCTTGCAGCTTGCCTGCTGAGGAGTAAATCTTAAAGTTAATGGCATGTTGAGTAGCACAGAAACACAGCAGAATGGAAATATACTGGGTTTGCTGGGGTGGGGTGAGGGTGGGGGCTGTAATGGAGAGACAAACCAACCTTTCTCCAATATGGAGAAAATGTCTGTCTGATCAGAAGAGAGACTGGAAAGGTGAAACGGGGAGGCAGTCTTTGAAATAACATTTGTTTCCTTTTCCCCCCTTCTTCTCAAGTCAACCGTATCTTTGTAGTTTTTCCTTTTCCAATCAAGCTCCCTAGAAGCTAATCAAGGTTTGTATCAAACCTGTGTCATTCTCATATGTCCCCAGATTTAAAAATAGTAATAATGAAAATTTAAAAAGCATAAATAGGGAAATCCTTTGCCCATCTTGGTGATCAGTTCTTGTGGTGATTTAAGCTTTTAAAGTTAAAAAAAAATCAGAACCCCCCAGAGGCAAAAGACAGTTGTGGAGAGCTGAGCTTCTCAAGAGATCCGGGTCTGGAGCACTTTATTTACTTCTTTATTTCAAATGAAGATAAACTTTAACAATATTCCTTGGTTTCTTCTCACAATCCCTTGCTGGGATCATCACTATGTTTTTGATGTTATTTGGGCTCCCTTGTATTATAGCAAAGAAGTAGAATTATCATCATTTGCGTCTGGAAGCTAGAGAAGGTTATGTTATAGTTATTTAATATGTATCATATATATAATACACATATCTGGCCAGGATTCCTAGAACAAGCAAAACTTCATTTTCTAAATGATTCTTCCTCTAAACTGGCTCAGTCAGTGGCAGGCAGGCCCGTTGGCTCCGGCATGCTGGGTGTCTCGTTGTCGCAGCTCACCCTTCAGAGCCTGAGCACATAGATTTTTCCCTATGAAACTTCCTACCTCTCTATCCCCTGGATTTTTACAGGCAAGGTTGGGCCACAACGTCTCGAATAGTGCCTGGAAGCTCCAGGAGAGCTGAATAAATGAGACAGTCTCTAAGGTCTGGTTTATTCAGTCCTAGAAGAGTTTGAACTCCTCTTTCAGAAATACAGCCTGATTTGTTAGCTAATCCTGATAAAATAAGCCTCCAGCCACCTTAAAAAATTACTCCCTTGCCATTGGTGATTAATTACTGTTAAGTCAAAAAGCATGATGAGGCTTGGAGAATGAAGGTTGCATTTGACTTCTAGATTTTCCCCAACTCTAAATTGACAACATGAAGCTAGGGATAGAAACATGCCTTTGTTAAGCCTGGTTTCAGGGCATGTTTGTGGCTCTTTCTCTCCCCTTTTTGAATTTCTAACTTCTAATGAATCATACTGGGATAAAATTGAGAAACATGACAGGATACTGGCCTCCAGTGTGGATGGCATCTGCATGTTATTGGCAAGAAAAAAAAAAAGAAGAAAGGGGGGGGAGAAAGAAAGAAAGAGAAGAAGAGAAAAGAAGAGAAAAATGATTAAAAATTAAATTAAATGCATGAGATTTCAGGTGGATATGCATCTGTTGGCCACCTGCCATTTCAGGTAACTAAAGAAGGAAGGAGTTCTAAGGGTTAATGGAATACCTGCCATGCGTAGAGTGAACCTTAAAAGGCAATTACTCCAGTCAAATTGGGAGTCCGTGGAGGAGGGAGTGGGTGGTGTTGTGGAGCAAACCCAGCCATAGCAGAGAAAGGCTGTTGGGCTGGGGAGGCAGCAAATAGCAGTTGTGGACTGGGGTAATTACTGTAAAGGTAAATTCACCCCCTGGAGACCAGAAAGCACTTGGGCGGGGGTGGGGGAGATCTGGGTGCTAGGCAGAGAAAGAAAAGAAGAAAAAAAGCCCAGAATTATAATTCAAAGAAATAACACCCAAAGAAGAAAACCCAGTTTAATGCAAACTCCCAGGCTAACTCAGAGTCTTCTTTTCTCCCCCCATTAGAAGCACTTTGAGAAAGATTGTTTTTTCCAGGCTCCAAAGAGAAAGACATTGTACTATTGATTAGAGAGGAGAGAGGCAAACTCCCTGGGTAGCAGCAGAAGTGAGCTGAGGACCAATTTTGCCCCTTCCTATAGAATTTTTTCCTCTTGGGGAAAGGAAGAGGTCACCCACTAGTCTAATTCTTTCCTTCTCTCACTTTACATTTATTTCTCTTTTCTTTTTTTTATTTCCTGGAGAACAAACAGAAGCAGTGACTGAAAATACATACACACGCATACCCATGCCTGCTAACACACACACATACACAGTCGGTGGATCACACATGAACAAGCCAGCAATCCATTCATAACTTTGGTCTTGTCTAGCAGGATAGGAGGCAGCAAAGACTGAGTTACTGGGAGACATAAAGACTAGTGCTCTCTGGATAGCCATATTATAATGCATTATCTTTGAAGTCATTTAAGTCCAATTTAAGTGGTATTTAGTATAATATTTATGAATTAATGTAATCTAAACATAGGGCTGTCCCCAAAGGTTTAAACAGCCTTTACTACTGATGTGTGCTTGTTCCCGGAGCCTGCGATGCATTTTAATCTAAACAGCCAAGCCCATATCACAGTCCCTCTTGTTAACCAGTCAGAACAGATCTGTGCCTGGGTAACCACTCTGCATTGAGATTTTCCCCCACTGCATGGAGGAAAATAGAGTCTACTGGCAGCCCCAGAGTGCTCCCAACCCAGGATCCACAGCTGCAGGGACTTCAGCCCCTTATACTTCCACACTACATCCAGAGGGAGGGTGGGGACAGAGTAATTGAACCTTCTGTGGGTTGAACTCCGGAGAGTGTATCATTTTAAAATATACTCATCACCAAATATACAACCTCTCATTTCAATGGTACCTGAGTAAGAAGTGCCCGAAGCCCCTTGGTTTGGGGTGCAGCTGGGAGAAAGGGAAATGCAAGTGTTATGGTTGTTTTGGTGATTCTTGACCATCTTCATAAAAGTGTGTCTCATATTTTCATTTAAGATGTAGCAATTCTCAGAACATCGAGTTTCCACCACTTGACTTTAGCCGAGAGGGCTCCTTGTTTTGTTTTGTTTTGTTTTCCTTAGATAGGTGAATTAAAGCCAGTGAGTCTCTATCTGATTTGTGTTTTCAAATGAGTCTAAGAGACAGTGAAGCTGGAAATATCAGCATGGGTATCAGCTCAATTAAGGCACTTTCAAAAAAAAATTTACTTTGAAAAATAAAAATTCAGTCTGTCCAGGGAAAGACACTGGTAGAATGGCTGGGCACACACCTACAGTTTTTAAAAAGAAAGATTTACCTTGTGAGAAAGAGATGAAAAATGAGGTAAGAATAACATTTAAAAAAATACAAATTTCACTAAGGAAAATAAGCAATAGTGAACATTACAAAACTAATGTAAACCAAAGCCACAGCCCCCGTAGAAAACCTCCAAACCCCAGATGTTTGTAAGTATCCTATGTAGAAGCAAAGAAAAAAATTATTGGGAAATAATTGATTTATTGAAGAGACTGGTGGTTATTTGCTGCTTGTACAATATTCATTTATCTTTTAAAGAGACTCCCTCGGAATCAACACACAGATAAATTAATATGCACATGTGCCGTCTATGCACCCATGTGCAAGCATGACTAAGCGCATCCCACACATATGGGAACCAGGGCTGGCCTAGATTTCACTGCAATTCGACGGGGAGATGTTAACACTCTTTTCCCCCCTCAGCTTTAATGGGAATTCTAGATTGGGTTGAAAGAACCCCCTTGGCATACTTTCACTCTCTCCACCTGCTCCAGTTGGCTGGATGTTTGTGGCTTCTCAAACACAAAACAAAATAAAACAAAAAGAAAACCTTTTCTTAAGTAGAGTCACAGCTTGGAAAAAAAACAAAACAAGGGAACGCAATTATAAAAATGTATGCCGTAGATATGTGCCCCATAACACATGCATATTATAAAGTTGTCAGAGTACTGGTTTCCAGCAGAACCAGCAAAGAGCTGGTTTCCAGGGGCACTTTTGATGCCCAGTGACCACACCACACTCCAGGGACCTGAGCGTGGCCATCACTCTCACTGTTATTAGTATGATCATCCACGTTATTATAATTCATGGACCAGGATGGAAGAGGGGCTTCTAAGTGATGCCTGAGAAGAAACCCAAGACACCACATCCTTCACTGAGAAAACAGCTGGTCTCGCTCACCTCAGATGGTTTTGGGGGAAACATTACAGAGCTCACACATCATCAGAAGGTGGTCTGTTTCCAAACTGACCCAGGAAAGATCTCTTCAAAGGGGATTTGGAGTGGGCAGGCCGTAGAAGAGAGGGAAATATAACCAAAAATGAAGCCCCAAATCACAGGCAGAGCAAAAGGGAAACTGAAAGTTGTAGGGCCCAAATGCCAGTCGGAAGCTGGGAGTGCTGGTTGACAGCAGCTGAAACGCAGTGTTTCTGAACTTGGAAGGGAAATCCCACGTGACATGCAGAGAGAAGCGCTAGAGAGTGTGAAAATCTGTGTGTGTCTGCGGGTCCTGGAGGGTTGGGGGAGGGGAGATGTTGCAGCCTGTGTGGGTGTTGGTGTGAGCATGTGTGTGTGAACTTCTGTTTGTATGTGTGTTTGTGTGTCCAGGAAAGAGATGATAAATGCAAATGGCACTGGAATGATGTCAGGGGTAGTTCCAGCTTGTGAGGCAGTATGCATGAGCAGGGAGATGGTTCATGGAAAAGGGGAGAATTTGACGAGGCTGACGCTGTCCTTGTGATTACGTCCGTGCTCCACCTCAGAACCCATAGCTTGGATTTGTCAATGATCTAAGTTCCAGTGTGCAGGTGTGCTCTTGTGTATCTGCCTGATATCTCCACCCAAAAGTCCAGGCTTAAAAAAGGGTTCCATCTCCCCCCACTCATCACCCTTCAGATGCTTTCCTGCTTCAACTCACCTATGGACTCATTTCAGAAATGACCTTCCATCTGGGAGCTGAGTGGCCAGCCACAGAACCCGGCTCTCTGCAGAGATAATTCCCTCCACCCACTGCATTTCCTACCCCACCCGTTGCCCCTTGGCATCCCAGCCCTCTTGTGGTGTTTAACACACACACACACACACACACACACACACACACACACACACGACTTGACCAAGTCAGTCAAGCTAGCCCCTCCAAGCAGAGTGCTGTGTTTTCCCTCAATGCAAGCAGGGGGTGGCAGGGACCAGAATGCCCTCCTTTTGGTCTCTTCACAACAGAAGCACATTCATCCCCTCTACCTTTGCCTTTTTAAATTCACAGATTCTCCAAGAATCACAAAAAGCATCTAATCTTAACCAAATAGCCTAGGGCAGGGGAACAGAACCCCCAACTTCGTTGTAACCCTTTTATCATCAGCCTTCATCTCCCCCCTTTTCCTTCTCCTCATTGCCATTAAGACACCCTCAGAAATCGCAAGGTGGGGCCTAAAAAGAAAGATCCATGTTCCACTTGACAACGTAGGTAGGGTGCAGTTAGAAATGCCAGGACAAAAAGACAATGATAAGGGTAGAAATGATGACAGAAGAATTTCCAGAGTTGTGCTTGCCCTGAGGGCTTCCTTGTCTCCACATCCGGTGGCCACTGGATGGGTGTAAAGCCTCAGCCTCAGCCTTGCCGGCAGGAACCAACTAGGAAGCCAGGTGGGCAGCCCCAGGGTCACTGTCCTCCTTTCCAAGTCCCTTTGGAAGTAGAAGGGGATGTTTTCAGGACCATATGCTCACAGGCCTTCTCCCCTTCTACTTGCTCCATATTTGGTTTCTCTTATCCTCCCTTGTATCTCCCCCCAGCGCGAGCTGACTGAGGCTCTCAAACAGAGCGATTCCCAGCAGCTCAGCTCAGGAACAAATCCTACGTGACCATCTGCAAAATGTAAATAAATGGGTGCCCTCATGGAGACAGACGTAGTTCTGGTTCTGTGAGGACAGAACAGCCAAAAATATTGATCAAAGCTCAGGAAAAAAAATTGATAATGAGCTGGCCTCCAACAACAGTTTAATTGACAGAGACTTCCGAAGGCCGGCTCTGGACAGCGCATACACTGACCACAATGTTACTTTATTGCAATACACTCTGCTTTAATTAATTATCACCTTTGTTAAAAGCGGCTCCAGATCAAAGGTTTCTAGATACTTAACAGATCTTACTAACAAAGCCCCCCGTGCATTAGGCTATCCCCCGGCTCTCCAGTGAGGCAAGTGAGTTTCTTTCCCATTTTCCTTCCCTCTTAGCTGTGAGCTTCTTCCTCTTTGTTAAAGATAAATGGTTCCTGCTGCACAGCCTCCCTGTCCTGGGACAGGGATTTCGAGGGGTGTTGTCTGCAGAGGGCAGTGGCTGCCATTCTGCAGCTATTTCTAAAATGACACAACTGAGACTAGATTCACCTTTGAGTCTTTCTGGCTGAAATGGGGAGTGTCAGTAGAGGAAAAAAGAATTCACAGAAATGCAAAAGGTATGTGTGTGTGTGTGTGCGTGTGCACGTGCACAAGCAACAGCGTGCACATCCACATAAATATTATGGGATCGATGCATTTCACATCCACTGCTCACACCTCTTAACTTCTCCCTCCTGTCTCTTGAGCACCTGTGCTACTGTCATATTTCACTCTGAGAAATGCTCGCAACTGAAGCGTGCATAGATGATGCTGTATCGAACCGAGCCATTGTTTGGATTCGGTTGTGGAGTCCGGGTGCCTGGTGAAGGATTATCCTTGCCTGGGGTAGGTGGTGCCTAAAGAATTCACTTCTCAGGACAGGACGGGAACCTCACTCTCCAGAGTCCCCAAAACCTACAAACTGACAGGTGACTTACTTGAAAGCAACCCTTGGAGTCGTTCTAGGCAAATTTGAATGCCATACGTGGCTGTTTGTTCATTATTCTAATTTAATGATGCAGTCACACCTAATTAATCCATGTCTGGTTTATTCATACACTATGTCTGAGGATCCAAACGATTTCTCTAGCTAGCCGGCTTCCCTTTACAGGGGCAAGTAAGGGGCTCCCCTGACAAGTGATCATGTCTGGGTCTAAACAGGAAGAAATCCGTGTTGCCTGACTTGATAGAGGCACTGTCCCTGACACCACTGTCCCTGCAGGCAGGAGTAACAGCAACCACAGAGAGATGCCGCGGTGAGCTCTGTGTGCCCATCCTGACACACATGACCACACAAAGCGTGCATTCTACCACAGAACCCTTCTAATAGGTAATGGGCCACACCCCTGGCGTGCGATAAATAACCAAGTGTGTGAAGCAGTCCTCTGATCAGGAGTTTCAGACGTAGAAGGTGGAGAAGCCGAGCTGAGTCAAACTCCTCTCTCTGCCCTTAAGAAAGTGGAGCCCCATCCGTTGTTGCCATTGCACAGATAAAGAGACTGAGGCTGGAAGCATCATGCCCCCAAAGTCAAGCCTGCAGCATGGCCTTCAGCACACCTCCCTGTGGCTGGCTGTGGCCAGCCTGCTGCCAGCGACCGTTGCCTCTTGCCTGGCAGGTACATTGAGAGAACGAGGCATCAACCTAATAATATCCTTATAAAGCCAAGCCTCCTGCACAAGTCCTAGGAGACAAGAGGCATCCAAAGATCAAACACTACATCACAGTGTATTTGTAGGAACTCTCTGATTCTGCTACCTCCTTATAATGCTCTAATTGACTATTTGATCAGCTCTAAAAGGGCCAGTATTCAAGACAGACTCACACACACACGTGCATATGCACATCCACGTGCACGCTCACATATACATGTGCACGCACACGTACATACGCTCCCCACACAAGCTCCTGCATGCAGACTTTGTCTTGCACGCACTGCCGTACCCACAGCAACTCATCTAACAAGGGTAGATTCTCACAGGAGATGCTTGAAGGTGAGTGAAAAGCACACACCTAAGATTGTTCATGCCCTTCCAGTAATGGGCTTATCAATAGCTCTTAAAGAAATGTGACAGCCAGCCCAGAGTGATTCAGTTGTGCGGACAAAGGTCAGCGTATAGATATCCATTATTAATAATATCAATATCTTGGTTGACCAATATAACCAGAAACTGTATCATGTCGCTGCTGATGGGTGAGGCTGGGAGGGCTCCACGGCAGCAGCAGGAAATTATACCCATGTAAAATTAATCATATTGACTGCTTCTAAGAATATACGGAGAGGCGAAGATGTTGGTAGTGTTTGCCATGGTGGAAGAGGGGGACCTTATTCCCAGAGGCTTCATGGTCTTGAACTCCTGGAAGGAGCCCAGGGGGAATGGAGGCGTCCCTGGGTGACCGATGAGAACACTCTCCCTCATCCGGCCTCTGCTTTCCAGAAGGGTGAGACAGAGGAGAGGTGTTCTCTGGACAGGAAAAGAAAGAAATAGGATCCCCTAACCATTATCCACCCAACATATCCATATCTTCCTGTCAAATCAATACTTGGCTTGGCTTTGTCTCACCGGATGAGGCACAGAGAGCATCCTTGCACCACTGTGTGAAGAGGCCCATCTCCAAAGGGCTGTCATGAGGTAATATTCCCAGTTATGTGGTGGGATACTGGCCCCGGGAGATGCCCGTGTGTACTCCTCAACTTAGAGGTCCCAGAAAGAAAGGCACACAATCAAATCACTCACCATGACTGGGTTCTTGGGACCAGAGCCAAGGGCTTAGAGTCTGGTGGAGTCAGGAATATTCTGGACTTTGGAAAGCCATTGCTCGCTGAGGCTCACCTCCTGTCACAGTGAGTAGGATTGTATCCTGGCCTTGGAATTCCCTTCTGGCATGCCCCTGACCCCTCACTCCCTTGCCTGCCAGAGTTGCAACTCAGGATGTTTCTGACTGTCCTTGGCAGCCCTGGGCAGTATCTGGAAGGGAGGGAAGGAAAGGAGAGGATCCCAGTGGCTTGGGGCTCCTCAGTGAGGAAGAAAGGAAACAGGGCTGGCAGGGAAAGCCCACTAGCCTTTGGATCATTCCTCCTCTCTGCGGAGGCAGCCGGAAGGGAGCCTGCTTTAGAGGCCAGGTCCCATAGCTGGTGACGCACTATTGGAGATGGACCTTGAAAGTGCAAGGGAGAGAGCTGCGACTGTAAAGGAGGGTGACCAGTGGCGCCTGTGGCTGGAATGGGAGATGGAACTTCTGAGGGCTGGATGCGCCCCTTGCCATAGGGAACATTTGGGCCTCAGCCAACAGGCCGCATCTACCTTCCTCTGACCTGCCTCCCCTCCCCTAGCTCCAGACACACTCAGAGTTCTGCCCACGTGCTTACACCCAGCCCTCCGACCAAGCGCATTGGCCAGACTCTCTGCTCCCTCCCCAGTGCTAGTGGCCCAGCCTTCCTAGCAGAGGCTCAGCCCCCAGACCACCCAGAACAGCTCCTGGACTTGCTCCCAAACCAGCAAGACTAGGCACAGCCACAGAGGGCCTGTGGGGAGGATAGGTCCCGGCGCCAAGGTCGTTCTCCGTCCACAGTGCCGCATCCCCCTCCTGGACCCAAGACCTGGATCTAAGAAACTCTAGGAGAACAGCCAAGAGCCCAGAAGCCAGGCCCCTCCTCTCGACCCTTCCCCTACCTACTGTGCATGCGGAAATGCTCCCCTCTCCACCAGCGGTCGCCTGCCATCTGACGGTGAGAGGGGGAACTTCCTGCTCTCAAGCGCGGGGCCCCTGACAAGGAAGGCTGTCCTGTCGCAGTCAGGCTGCCCTGGAGGAGCTGCAGAGCAGACCTCTCCCTTGCCCCTGTCCTTCCTTCCACCTCCCGGGATGGGGGGGCACTCCTCTTATGCATGGGAGCCCCCTGCTCGAAGGGGAGGCACAGGACCCTGGGCCAGACCCCTCACTGGGCCCCAGCGGGGGGAGCCGCAAAACAGAGCCACACAAAAAAAGAAAGGAGAATCCAAAAATCCAGAAAGTATTGTAGTTTCAATGGGTATGTGAGTTTTGTTGCATTTCCAAAATGAATAATTAGTTACAGTTTAACATGGGTTTTATTCTTTTTTTTTTTTTTTTTTTAAGATTTTTTATTTATTTATTCGACAGAGAGAGAGACAGCCAGCGAGAGACTCGATCCCAGAACGCCGGGATCACGCCCTGAGCCGAAGGCAGACGCTTAACCGCTGTGCCACCCAGGCGCCCCAACATGGGTTTTATTCTTAATTCCGTATGTTGGGCACCAGAATCTTTTCCATGCTTAGGACCTGTAACGAGTCTAAATTGAAATTGCTATATCCCTCAACTTTTGCAAAAGCCCCCCACAGGACACACACACACACACACACACACACACACAAGCGTGCACACTCAACCCTGTGCCTTATGAAACAGATTCGGGCGGAGGAGCGATCACGTAGGGGTTAAGGGCCCACGGGCCACCCAGGTCCAACGGAGGCAGGGACGCCAGTCACGTTGGTCGTGAAAGTGAGGGAGAACAGCACAGAGGTACTGACTTATGTCCGTGCTTCATTTTTGTCCCCATGTTTAAAAGTATTTTTGTTGAAAGATAAGACCTTCTTTATGCTCATTGTAATTATTTCAGTAAGTAAACTGTTAGGTTTATTTTATTTTTTAAAGATTTATTTATTTATTTTAGAGGGGGGAGGGGCAGAGGGAGAGAATCTTAGGCAGACTCCCTGTCAAGTGCAGAGCCCGAGGCAGGGCTCGATCTCAGGACCCATGAGATCATGACCTGAGCCAAAATCACGTGTTGGACGCTTAACCGACCGAGCCACCCGGCACCCCTAAGCTATTTATTTTAGAGTCAGTTTTATTTTAGAGTCAATTCTGTTGCCATTGTGTTGAGCAAGTTTGAAAATCCACTGGAATGAGGAGGAAAGGGTGAGGCCCGGGACAGGGCAGCTGAGTGTGTCCCTAGAGAGAGGAGGGTAGCACGAATTACAGGGCAGTGTCTCCGTGCAGGGAGAGCATGCCCTTAGGCTTCAATGCATGGCCGCTTGGCAGATGTGGTTGCAATGACAGCAGAGAGGGGAGGGGAGCGTGCAGGAGCAGGGCCCCAGGCCACACCCAACGAGCTGGAGCCAGGGGGCAGCCAGACTCCTGCTCCCTTTGGTCTGAAACCCCTGTCTGCCCCTCACACTGTCCCTAAGGCCCTAGTTTATTTCTCCCTAGTTTCTCAAGTTCCTCTGCAAAGCATTCATTAACTCTGAACGTTCTGAACTGTCTCAGCTGAGCCGATGCTTAAAAGTGTGTCCCCCAGTAGTAGCCACATAGCAGGGAGGACAGGGTCCCCGAGGCCAGCGGAGGCAAGAGGAGGAGCCTGCTGGGCCAAGAGCAGGGGCATCATTGACCCAACTGCAGTGGGCCTTTGCAACACCCCCAAATAGCCCTCCATGAGGCAGAGGCAGGCTTCTGTAAAATAGAGCACATGTAAGGCATTCCAGTCTGGTGGGGGAGACATGCCACGCCCCCCACTGGGAAGCCCTGGGTCCCATACTGCAGATGCAGGCCTCCCTCAAGGAGACACAGATTCACGTGCAACTCAGGGGCTCTGGAAGTCGAGCCCTCTTCTTGAAGGGTGGGAACCCACCCTCACCACCACCAAATAACTGGATGGGGCAGAGAGCAGCAAACCCACAAATATAAAAGTACCTAGTGCCTAGGCCCTGTATGGGGAAAGAAGTAATCAGATAGGAGTACAGCCTTCCTGCCCAGGGGAGCTTGGCCCTGAGCACCCAGGTAGTGAGGGGTGGCAGAAGCCAAGGCTGGCGCACAGGAACGACACAGAGCAGGGAGGCTGGATTGCTGACGGGCCCCATCGCTTTGTTTCGTCTCGTCATTACATTTTGGTTCTGCCCCACTGCAGTGAAGTCTCCTTCTCAGGCTAGTGGACAAAAGACTTTCTCACTTGGAATAAATCGGTACCCAGTACGAGTCTGGCTGAGGGAGGAGTGGTGGGGGTCAGGACTAGATGAAGAGGCTACAGTTCTGTCCCAGGAAGTTAGCGACACACACAGGACCTGCAAGGGCTGGCCTCACTTGCTGTGGGGCTGCAGTGCCCTTCAGCTGCCCCAGCTGCAGCCCACTTGGGCCAAGAACTTAACTCGTGGAATAGTTAAACCTGTGGCCAGTTTCCCCGCCACCAAGGCAGGCATCCAGATTATCCCCATAGGCTCACTCAGCTGAATGTCCCAGGATAAACTATGAGATTCTGGAGGTTAAAATCTTCCCATGCCCTCCACCCTTCCCCTGTGCCCACGGCTGGGGGCAGCCAGGCAGTGGGGATGAAGCCAAGGAACAGTGTTTCCTGGGATGACAATGGTGTTGCAGTTAGAGGCATCTTGGGACATCCCAGGAAGAACTGCTCCCTGTGTGGGCAAGGGTGCGAGGGCTCCTGGGCAGCCCATTTACTGCAGGGGAACAATTAGGTTGCCTCTCCATCACTGGGAGAGGAAGCCAGCCCAGAGGAGCAGGAATAATGAGGTGACCTTTGGGGCCCCAAACAGTCTTGTAGCCGACTTTCTAGGGGAGGCAAACTCTCCTCTTTAGGCCTTCCACAGAGCTTGACCCCTGGCATCTTCCTGACCCCAGGGGGGTCTCAGAGGGTGGGCAGAACTGGACTCTGTCACGGAGCTGGAGTAGCTGGACAACTCCGCTTCTGGCAGGGTGTGGGAGGCTCCTTCCAGAGACCCCCAGGGACCCCCAGGCCACGTACCCCAAGCCCCAACGCTCCCAGGCCTCCCCACCTTCCTGGGACAATGGCCCCCATCCCCGAGTGACCTCCTTTTCCTATCCTCTCAAAGTCCTGCCCCCTGCTGATCTGACAAATCAAACTGGGCAGATGTGTCCCTGGCGGCTAATGGACATTAATGTGTTACCATCTCTGGTGACACGTGCCTCGTACAGGGATCTTTTAGAGCCTGGGCTGTAACCATAAGAAACATCTCCAATGGGGGGATCTGGGCCTAGGCCAGGCTAGAGGGAGTCACTGTGAGGCTGGGAGGCCCCTGGCTACTCGGGTCTGCCTGGCCTAAAGCTGCATCGCCAGGGACGCAGGATTCCTCCTCCCATGCCGCAGTGCCAGGGGGACCCAGGCAGCTGAAGGGCTCATCACCCTGCTATCCCCCGGCAGGAGGCTGCCTTGCCAAAGGTCTAATCAAATATTAAACATGGTCGGTAAACTTAAACCAGCGTCATGTCTGAGTGCGAGGCTCTCCCCGACAGCGGCCCAGCTTGGGGACGTTTCTAGCCAGTTTTGCCTGGGTGCTGGGGTGAAGGCATCTTCATTCAGGCCCCACTGGAGGCAGGAAAAAGGGAGACAGACGGGGACCATGGCAGGGAGTGAGGCTCCTGGCTTTCCTCCTCCCTTCTGTTATTCATTTCCTCTGATTTTTATCTAATCTCTCCTGATTGTTCTGGTGAAACTTAATAGACAAAGTGAATTTTTATTACATCATCAATATAATCTCCAGCTAATCAGCAGACACAGGGCCACCGCAAGCCCTATAGCTCCTCACCTGGCTTCATAAATAGTGGGAACAATCACCGCCAAGCGAGACTCTCCCACCTCCTCCCGAGAGGGCCCTCTCCCTGCTTCTCCCTTTCCCCAGACCTATTCCTGGAGTTTCTGCCTTGCCAGGGACCCCCCTGCCCAGTGGGCCCCATTGCTGGTCCATGGAGATTTCTTCCTCCTTCCTATTTTTCATTTTCTTCCTCCCAGCTCCAGCGGTTAAAATCACAAATCTGGGGCTGGTGTTTCGAATGCCAAAATAGCCTAATGTCAACTGATTTTGATCCTACTTGCCTCTGTGCTAGCAATATGACATGTCGTAAGATATTATGTAATCCTATGGCTCACAGGACATACTATAAAACACATTATATGCCAAATTAAGTCGTATGTTGCACGTTACGTATGTAACCTAGGCACTAAGGTGTTTTGGGCATTTAAAGTCAAACCATGCATATTACGTACTGTATCATAGATGCTAAATTATATATTTCATTTATATTACTCTATGCCTTCCATTTATATAGTATTTTAATCTGTAAAGTGCTTTCTTTTATATTACCACTTTTTATCCCTATTGCCACCAGGTATAGTTGATACCTTTTTTATAAAGAAAAATGGAAAAGGGATCATGAAGGAAAATTACAATCTGGTCAAATCCTGCCAGGATACAGCAGAGCAACTTAGGCTCAGACCCGGTGCTGGCAAGCCCAGGAAGGGGGCAGAGGCCAACCAGAGGGGACAGAGTCCTGGCTGCAGAGCAGCTAGGCAGGTTCCCGAGGCTTGGCCTCCTGGGCAGCCCCCGGCCAAAAGGCAAGCCTAATTTAAGAGATGATTTGTTTGGGGCTCTTTCCCCACAAACCTGCCCAAAGTTAAACGTGAAATGGAGTGTACCCTTTCTGAGACATCGCCTTGAGAGGCTGGGCCCGCTCAGTAGCATGAGACCATCTTCTCCCATAATCTCCTGGGAGCCAGGCCATGCCGCTCTACGGTGGTCTTGATTTCAGAAACCAGCAAACATCACTTAGAGTCAAATCTCTCATAAGTAAGGTGGGTGATGAGGCTAAGGAATCTGGCTTTGGGTGTCCACTCCATCAACTTTTGGGGGGAAGAGAAATCTGCTTCGTGCAGGCAGATCAGAGCTGGCCCTGGGAATGACCAGCCACCCTTAATGAAGTCAGACCTGCGATGTCTGTGCAAAGGGCTGACTCCATGGATCTCTTCAGAGAATGGTCTGCGTGCACCTGGGGGTCATAGGCAGGCTCCTCTGATTTGAACTATCATCGCCTGATAGTTCAAGAGAGGCTTCCATCCTTGCAGGGGCCCCTGGAAGCAGGCAGTGTTTGGTGCTGTGGACGCCGCCAGCTGCAGAGGTGGCTGGCGCCCCACGGATGCCCTGCCTCCAGGAGCTGGACACCCGCGTCTCTGCCCCGCTCTGCTGCCTCGCTCAGAGGCTCAGCATCCTCCTCTGCAGTGGCCCCTGCTCATCCCACCTTTTAGGGTCATTGTGTGGATGGAATGAGTGGGGATGAGGGAAAATGTGATGAAAAAGTTAAAACCTCTGGGGTCATCGTCATGTGTTAAGTGCCAGCACCCCCATCAGACCACAGGAAGCTCTGACAGTCTTGCTGTCTTGGAAATAGGACGGCAGGATGACATCAGGGCTCAAGGACGGACGCGAGGGAGCCCTGACCAAGCGCCCGCTCCATGACACATACACGGGGCTCTCGCTCATTCTATCTCATCCAATCCTCGTGACAAAACTACGACAGAGATGTCAGTGTGCCCCTTTGAACGCCTAGGGAACGGAAGCTCTGAGGGCAGTAACTTGACCCAGGTTCCGTGCTAGGGAAACATGGAGGCAGAATTTGCTCCCGCATTAGTCAGTGTTTCTGAGCCCACCTCATTTCCATGATTGCAGCTCCCTTTACAGATGTAAATAAAGACCATCCCCTGCGTCGCCTTCCTTTTACAGACGGGAAACTGAAGCCTGGTGACATTACAGGCTAGTGTTTTCTTAAAGCTTCCACACTGTCTTCTATGGCTCCGAGCACAAAGACACACTTGTGCACACATGTAGACATGTCAGAGATAACTGACACACCCTCATACAGAGACACATCTACACACACATATAGACACACTCACAACTAGAGACACACTCAGACACATGTAGGAACATGCTCAAATATGGACATTCAGAGCCATACTCATGCACATAAGCACACACCCTCTCAGAAATACTGCTAATACCAACACTGCAGAGTTCACGGACACACACGCATGGAAGCGCACTGACACACACACATGCACGCAGATACACACGTGAGCATACACACGTCTCCTAGACCGGCACACTCACACAGCACTCCGTCATAAGGCTTCACCGAACAAAGACGCAATTTAGCCACATCACGCTAGCAAGAGACGTGAAACCGGCTGGTTTGGAGAAGGGAGGGACAGGGTCCTAGGCCAGGGGCCCGAAGCCCTATCACTCACACCTGTGTGGCCGAGGAGCCCCACGAAGGCCACGGCCAAATTCTCCTTAGAAATCAACAAATACACAGAAGGCGTTTGCCGAGAATGCTCACTGTGCAATCTCCCTTCTGCGTCAGCCACACGATCCCAGCCAAACTTCTGCCCGTTTAAGACCAAAGGCAGGTTCTGGAGAAATGTGGGGCAGGCCTTGCCAGGGCTGCCCAGTCCCACAGTCGGCCACGGCCAGGTCTCACCTAGGTAAGGCCGGGCCCGCGAGCAGAGGGGGTGCCTCAGAGAAAGGCAAGGGGAACCGGGAGGAGAGGTGCAGTTTCACAGCCAGTCTGTCCTGGAGGCTGGAGCGCAGGCTGCCTCACCTTCGGGGCTCAGAGCAAGCGCGGATGTCTGCACACCAAGTCCTCCGGTGTCCCCTAAGCTGCTCTCAGCCTGCAGGGCTCCTGTCATCCCCGGGACTACACCTGGCTCAGGCTTGGCAGAGAAAGTGGCTCTGTGCAGCTGTCCTTAGAGAACACACACACACACACACACGCACACACACACATGCACACACGCACACGCACACAGAAAAGGGTTAGCAATGGCAGGGAGCTCATCAGAGAATGGGAAACCTATGGTTTTCTTTTCTTTAGAATAAAACCCTGAGGATCTGGGAATGAGTTCACCCAATTTGCACCGCTGAAAGGATGAGCAGACCATTTGGGAGGTGAGGCTTTCCTGAAACGAGGGGCAGGGCTGCTTTGCCACGCACAGACTTGAGCCACACGTGCAGGGTTGGCTTTGGGTTGGCTTTAGGTTGGCTTTGGGTTGCTGTTGGCTGTGGCGCATGTGTTGTGCCCTCTCCCCCGTGTACATGCCGTGCTGACAAGTTGTGAGGGGTGAGCTTTGTGGGTACCTCTGGGGACTATGGCAGAAAGAGGGCTGTGAACGGGCATGTGTGGCTCATGCTCCTGGCACGTGCTGTGCCCATTAGAGGCATACAGTGTGGTTATCGCTTGTCCCTTTCTTTTTGCATTTAGGCTGTCTTGTGAGTTTCTTATGTGCATGTGTGTGTGTGTGTGTGTGTGTGTGTGTGGTGTCCTGTGGTTCATTTATGTGTGTCAGGTGTAGGAAAGCTATGTGTTCTGCCCTGGTTCTGGAAAGAGAAGGGAGGATGCAGGTAGGGATCTCTCACTGTACCACCAAGGCCACAAAGCTCCCTCGTACTGGCATTTGCTTTCAGGTGAGCCCCACACTTTCTTTCAGACCAAGGGTATCTCATGCGAGGAGTACCCTTGTCCCCATCCTAAAGCTCTGGGTCTGAGCAGAGCTCCAGAATCATCTGCAGCCCTTATTGCAGCCGCTGTGAGAACAGTGTGCACGCGCACGTGTGTGTGTGTGTGTGTGTGTGTGTGTGTGTGTGTGTGCGTGTGCGTGCGCGCACATGCACGCACACCTCCTTCCTTTGAGCACACTGCCATCCCAGCCGGTGAGCCACAGGCAAGGACGTGTGTGCATGTGTGTGCTCATACGTGCTGAGCGTATGCAGGCATATGTGGGCTGCAACAGGCTCGGGTGGGCCAGTTCTTAAGTGACAGATTGTGTGTATATCTATGACTAGAGTTTCTACCAAGTGCACGTAAAAAACAGCAGAAAAGATGAGTCCGACTCCCTGGGTGGGCACTCCTGCCGCTCTCTGCCAACGTATGTGAGGATGGGGGTCTTTCTGAGGGGGTCTGACCAGGGTGTGGAGGAGGTGTGTGGGAAAGGCCTGTGGGGAGGAAGGGTTCTGCACACGTGTGGTTGTGGGCAGCTTAATTGAGTGGGACACTGAGACTGTGTCCCCCAGAGACCTCGCTGCTTTCCTGGATGCACGGCTGGGCCATCTGTGGCATTTTCTCACATTCTGCCCACAGATTCCCCTGGGAGACCGGAAGAAGAGGGGGTTGGGGTTTCTGGGCTCCCCAGAAGGTAGCCCTGAGCACCCAGCTGCCCTTGGAGACAACTGTAAGTGCAGGGCCGTGGGTGTGTGCGTGTGTGTGTGTGTGTGTGTGTGTGTGTGACAGAGACAGAAACAGAGATAGAGTCAGAGACAGAGACAGAGACAGAAGAGGGAGTTGCGGGGCGGGGCAGCCATGGGAAGAGAGAGCTGGCCCTCCCCACTGCCTCCATCTGGGTGGGAGCAGATGGCGCTCAAACCTGAGCAAGGCCAGAGGCAGCCCTGGGAAGCAGTGTGTCCTGAGGGAAGGACAGTGCAAAGGAGGGCCAGGGTGGGGCTCCTGAGAAACGCTCTCTGGCTGAACGCGTCTCTGCGCTTCTGGATCTGTCCTTCCATCCAGACACACACAGTCCCTGAGCCCAGGCCACAGATCTGCTACAGGTGACCGGTGCCTTTGCCTCATCTCCAGGTATCTGGGGGCTGATCCTGCTCCAGGGGCAGACATAAAGGACAGGCCCTCCCCGAGCCTCTCCCATGCATGGACTCGCTTTGTGGGAAGAAAGCCAGTCCTACCTGCTCCCAAGGATCCTGGGGTCTCCCGCACAGAGGTAGCCGTTACCTCCTTCCCTCGTCTGAAGGGACCCACCACGCTGGCCTCTAAGTGCACTACCCTGTGCTCGAAGCCAGGGCTGTCGTCTGTGCTTTCCCTGAAAGTCCTCCGCAGTCAGCTTGGGGGGCACTCAGAGCACTTAGACGAAGCCTGTCTTGTCTTCCTGCAGCCGAGGCCAGACCCCGAGCCTCCCCAGCCCTTCCGAGGGTCGCTGTATCAGAATCCCCCAAGAATCTGGCGGGAAATAAAAATCCTGGGCTCGGTCCCTCTTTCTCAAGCCTTGGAATTCCCTGAATATGGGTCACCCTGCCGTTGGAGAACAGCTCGGGGGTCTCAGTGCACAGCAATACCTGGGCCCCAGAGCCCCCTTATTGAGGCTCCCCACGGTCAGCACCCAGTGCCAGCTGTCAGAATGCTGGGGCTTCCCCCTGCCTCAAGGCTGGACACCGCCCCCCCAGCATCCTGTAACTTCCTGTGCCCCACCGTGTGGACACTGGCACTCGGCCTTCTTCCCCAGGGGAATGACCTCCCACACTGCCACGACCATGTGCTTGCACCAGAAAACGCCTTCCTCAGGCTGTTGTCAGAACTGCCAGGATGGACCTGTCCCCACCTGTAGGCAGAGGGCCCCGATCCCGCTCTCGTACATGTCACCCTCACCTACCAGCACACACAGACACTGCATGCAGATACACACACACACAGGTACACACAGATGCACACACGCAGATACACTCACACAGAGACATGCACACAGATACACTCATACACATACCCATGCATACAAACACACATGGATGCACACACAGGCACACGCTGATACGTACACGGTTCAAGCTATTCTGTTCCCACCTGCTCAGCACCTCACACAGATTCCTGGGCCTTCCTGGACCGTGTTCAGTGGGAGGTGAGGACTCTGGAAGCAGCACAGGGGCTGTGGGACAGGCAGTACTGAGGTTGAACCCCAGCTATTCCACTGAGCAAATAGGAGACCTTGGTCAAGTCACTTTACCTCCTGGGCCAGCCTCAGTTTCTTTGTCTGGCAAATGAAAATGTGCAAACAGCCTAACCAGGTTTATTCTGAGTCTGAAATGCAGTCATCTAGTCAGAGTATTTGGCACAGCGCCTGCACCATGGTAAGCCGGCAACCAATTGTAGATATATCACACATGAAAAAGGAAAAGACGTCAAAAGGGCTCCCAACGCAGACGCCTCCGGCCCTGCTGCTCTTGCTCTCGTGCCTCTCTCACTGGGAGATCAGCCCCACCTGGGCCCCTCTGCTCAGCTTGCACTCCATTCCCTTCTCCTTCCCCCAAACCAAAGCCTTCTCCTCTGCAGAGGCTACGGTGAGCCTCCTCCAGGAAGCCTATAACGGCTGCAGCCTTTTTCTTCATCTCTGAGGCCCCTCGAGCCTGAATCTCCCACCCCAGGGCCTTGGAGTCTCTGTGCAGCCCGGGCTGCACATACGCATACGCTTCTCCTTAGACGCTCCCCAAGGCAAGACCTGTGCTCCTGTGTGCCCCACAGACTTCCCCACAGGCCTCAGCTGGGCACACCCAGGCCCAGATGGAGCTGCCTTTACTCACCTGGAGGGACTCTCACTCCGGCCCCAGCAAAGACCAGTTGCTTTTTAAATATTGAGTTGATTATAAATGTTTTCCACTGTGAGCAATACTCATCATAGAAAACATAAAGATGGGAAGGTAGCAAGCAGAGAAAAGCACCCCCATCCCCACCTCTCAAAGATAACTACTGTGAATGTCATGGTCATGTTCCTGAGGTCTGGCCGGCAGGTGCACCTGGGAGCCCCCTGCCATGTAGTCTGAGCTCCTGCTCGGCACCGTGCAGCCCAACACTGGGCTGCACAGTGCATGAGGCATGGAAGGAGGATCCACACCCCTGCCTGAGGAAGCTGACAGGCTTGAGAGGCCAACCCTGGGGAAACCGGCGCCCCAAGTGTAATTAGAACACAACCTACCCTCACCCGCCACCGGTGGCCTGACTTGGGAGCCCTTGTGTGCCCTCACCTGCTCCTGTGGGGGCCAGGGAGATGCCTGCCTCTGGAGAGGTGGGTCAGGCTGTGGCCAGGACTCAGAAGGAGGTGGAAATCTGGGTTCTAGCCCGGAAGCTCCCTGAGTAAGTCACTGGGCTCCTCTGCTCTCCGTTTTCTCAACTGAGAACAGAGATGAGAGACGAGACTAAGCAGCTCGAAGAAGGCTTCCCGTTTCATGGTCTAGCACCATGTGATGTGAAGTTAGTGCTGGGTGTAGAGTGCACGGTGGACAAGCGTTAGGGACTCTTGGAGCGTGGGGGCGAGCATGGAAGATGTGAGGGCTCGCTCGGAGACCACAGTGGGGGTTGGAGGTAACTGGAAGTGGTGAGACCACATAGGGATTGACGAGTGCGTGACTGGGGCTTGGCCATGGGTCAAAATGGAAATGGGGTGCGATAGTTAGCTTTCATTAGCTCCAGGTTCTCCCCAAGAACAGGGGAGGCAGCGGTGGTGCCATGCAGAGAGCACTGGATCTGGAGTCCAAAGCCTTGAGATTTCATCCTCGAGAGCTGGATGATGACCACAAGCATCTTAGTCCCTGAGCTTGGAGTTCTCAGCCTATAAATCAGGAATAACAACCCCGACTCCATGGGTTATTGTAGCAATTAAATGAGAACATGTAGAAACACCTAGAATAGGCTTGTATAATGGCAATAATCGTAATAACAAGAGAAGAACGCCTAACGTGTCTTTATCATTTACCATGTGCTCAACGTGATACCAAGCATTCTGATGTGCTATCTCATTTAACACTCCTGGTTCCCCAGGAGGAGCCTCGGTCTCTCTATTCTGCAGACAAGGAAACAGAGAGTTTAAGTAACGTCCCAGGTCACACAGCGAGGAAGTGGCAGAGCCAGGAAGCCAAGCCGTGCCCCCCGAGAGTCATGCACTTGGTCGAGTATTGTGCCAGGTGTGGTCGAGTCCCTCTCTGGGGAGGAGGAAGGCTCCATGTCGGTGAGCAATGAGATAGAAGATCAGAGTAGTCCGCTTCAGAAGTTCAGTGGATACACAGTAAGCACTCAATAACGAGTGTTTATTTATTGCTTCTGTTTACAGCTCTATTCCCAAAGTGAATTGTTTGTTTAAGTAAGGAGCATTTACCTTTATTACAGTCATTGGTAAATAAAATTATATTTGCATTTCCACAAATATGTATGAGTTTAATTAGTCTTGCAATTCGTACACAAGAGCCAGTCCAGGAAACACATTCATGAGCTCACACTTCCACCCCAGGCAAAAAGCCTTCTCAGACAAACATCATCAGGATTAAATAATTCATTCATTCACAAATAGTTATTGATCACCCGCTCTGTGCCAGGCACGAGTCTAGCTGCTGGAGACACAACAGTGACCAAGGCAGATAAACTCCTGGCTATCGGCAGCTTATATTTTCCTGAGGAGAAGTTGGTGATAAACTTAACATCAAAATGCTAGTTAGGTGCTGTACTGAGGGTCCAGCTGTACTGGTGAGGCATGGAGTGACTGGGGCGGCTCTGTCCTGTGGGACAGGGAGGTCTCCCTCAGGAACGAACACTGAAGCTGAGATCCAAACAAGCGGAGATGGAGGGAGGGAGATCTTTGGGCAGAGGGAGCAGCAAGTACAAATATCCTGAGGCAGGAAGAGGCTTCCTGTGTTCAAGGGACAGGAGAAAGCCCAGTGTGACGGGAGCATTGTGGGGTGATGGGGAGAGAGAGGTGGGAGGAGGTGGGGTGGGAGTTGCGTCAGGCTCGGCAAGTCAAGAGGGGCTCTGAACCGCATTCTAAGTGTAGCAAAAAACTGGAAGTGATGCGCCGTTAAGTGTATTTCACAAAGATCTTTCTGGCTCCTGCGTAGAACCAGCCGCTATGGGAAAGCAGAGGTGCAGGTAGGCAGCAAGGGGAGAAAGGATGAGCATGTGGATTGGGGGGGCAGAGAAGGTGCAGGAAATACGGAGTTCTGGACTCATTGATATATTGGATGTGGAGCGAGAGAAAGAGGGGAACCTGGGAAGCTCGGAGCCTCTCAGTGGTGAGTGGTCCCATTTACTGGGAAGGAACACGTTTTAGGAACGGGAGATCACAACTCCGTTTTGTTTGCGCTGAGAGTGGGATGCCAGTTAGAAGGGCACGTGGAGACATTAAGAAGGCAGGGGGATGTGTGACCCGGAGCCGAGTGAAGATCTGGGCTGGAGGGGTAAATGTGAGAGGCATCCATGTATCATGGTTTTTAAAATCATTTATGTTAGAACAAATTAAACAGACATCGTAGACATGATTACTGTTCTTCCCCAGTGTGGTCCGAACGTCAGTGAGGTCACAAACTGTGCGAGACGCGCTAAGATGTCAGGCACGCATGAAGCCTGAGACAGGATCCAGGGAGCCCTCCCTTCCCCAAACCCTGCCCCCACCCGCAAAGCTTAGTTCAGGTCTGTCCTTCTCACACTACCACCTAAATCCCTCATGCTGCAGTTTCGATCCCTCTGGCTTTTGCCTGGGCCACTGCCCTGCCCTTTCTTGCAGCACCTCTTTCCCAGGATGCCAAGGTTGCATTCTGCCCAGGAGGGAGAGCGGGAACTGTCCAGGGGTGAGTCAGCCAGATTCACAGTGGAGATGTAGGTCGCCCAGCTCCCTCCTCCCTGCTCTGCGGTGGCTGAGGCCTCCTGCCCTGCCTGCCCCATCACCCCTGTCCTTGTGGCTTCACTCCCCTGGCCCACCGCCCCTGCCAGCCTGACCCCACCAGCTGGGTCCTCTGGATCCCCAGAAGAGAAGCACTCTGCAAGGACTTCTGTTTGGCCCCCAGAGCCACCACCAAATGCCTGAGGCAGGCTGCTGGCCCTTTTCTCTCTCTTTTAAAGTAAAAAAAAACTAATAAAAGCAACACACAAAGAAATAAGCTGATGTTTTACTTAGAAATCGCAGCCGAAATGATTCACCCAAGCACCCGGAAGGCTCTGGGAGGCTGGGCTGGGGCAAGGGATTCCAGGCAGAAGGTGCCCCCAGGGCCCCAGGCTGACCTGCAACACCCAAACTGCTCTCCCGGGAGACCTAGAGCCAAACCCTCCTTCCTTGACACCATCGTGGATTCGCCTGGGTCAGAGCCACTGTCAGGAGGGTGGTCTTCAAAAGGCCCCCGCAGAGTGGCAGGCAGCTGGGTGGCAGGACAGATGGAGATGTGGGGAGGACACACAGGCATGCATTCACACTGTCACTGAGCATGCAGGGACGGTAACAACGTGTCTGTTGCTGAGGGCTTTGACTTGCAGCTGTGTGGCCCTTGTGGCCGCACGGCCTCTCTTCATGCCCACAACCGTCCCGTGATGCGGCCCCTTGGACAGCCCACAGCCATGGGTGGCTATTTCTATGCACATGGAAATCAATCTTATGTCAGTGTGCCTAAAAATTCAGTTCCCCGGTCTCCTAGCCCTGTTTCAAGTGCTCCTTAGCCACAAGTAGCTCGTGGCCACTGTGTAGGTGCAGACATAGAACATTTGCTTCATTGCAGAAAATTCTATTAGCTAGCGCTAAAATATCACAGACAGGTAAGGCCCTGAGAGCATCACGCACACACGTACTAGCGTGAGTGTGTATGTGGAAACATGACGTGGGCAGGTGTGGGCTTCCCTGGAATGTTTGCTTACGCACGGCACCTGGTCTGTGTGTGCGAGTGTCTGTCTGTCTGTCTGAGAGGCGCCTAGCCCTTGTCCACCATCCCAGGGCTGAAGGAGAGTGTTACGAACCACAGGCTCTGGAATCAAATGGCTTGGGTTCAAATGTTGACTCTCCCACTGGCTGGCTGTGTGACCTTAGGCAAGTGGCTTAACTTCTCTGTACCTCAGCTTTCTCTTTATAACATGAAGATAATAATAGAGCCGCGGCAGAGAGTTGTTAGGAGCATTCCGAGAGATAATACGTGCAAAGCTCTCAGCGTGGCTCCTGGCACATTGTGAGCTATTAATAACCGTTAGCTGTTACTGTTGTTTTCAGGAGGTAGTGTTTGCTGTGCTGTGCGGGGGCAGCCTTGGAGAAGAATCACATAGGGGAGTGTGCTGAGAACTCTGATAAGACACGAGGATCGCCTCATCCTCATGCCTGGAGTTTAGGGGCTGGGATGAGCTGATGCGAAGCTGGGGGTGGGGGGGCAGGCACCACCAGCCCACTGGGGTGAAGAGACTCTGTGGGGCCAAGATGGGGTGCTGATGAGTGGAGGGGCACACGCAGGAGGAGGGGAGGAAACGGAGAAGGAGTTGGGCCCTGGCATGGCCTGTTCTTCACAGCCTTCATCTTCCTGGTTTGCCCTAAAAATGTACTTGGTTCGGGGCCAGAGTCATGGGCATAGTGCTGTATTAGTCAGAACTGCTTTCTCTGTTCGGGAAAGCAGCAGGACGGTTATTCCCCGACATCTTGCCCTCTAGGGTCTGAAGTCTCACCTGGGAGATGAGACCAACCCACAAGCGACAATTAGAATGAAAAAGAATCCGAGCGGTGGAGGCACCTGAGGGAATTTCTAGTCCAAAGCAGCCATTGTAACACAAATCATTTCAACAGGTATTTGTTGACTGCCTGTTGTATGTAAAGACAGCATCGTGGGCGCCCGCGGTGCCGATTCAAAAAGAAAAAAGATATGCAAGGGTCTCTGCCCTCCAGGGGTGGAGAGCCCGAGAAGGAGGCCCAGGGCGGGGGGCAGCAGAGCCGGAGGTGGCCGTCCCACACTGGATGGGGTCCCGTGTGGGAAAGATTACAAGTAGGAGCTAGTACTTGAAGTGGGCTCTGAAGGATGGGTCCGAACAAAAGGAGGTCCAGACTGGCTGGGCAGCTTGTCCAGGACCACACAGCTAGCAAAGACCAGAACCAGGCATGAGGTCCTTCCACTGTGGAGAGATGAGGAAAGGGGACCATATCCCTATGCATACGGTACAAAGAGTGGGGCCCTCAGGGGTGCACACGGGGGGAAACCCGCGCCACCTCCCCGCAGCCAGCACCGTCGGTCCTGAAAACCTCCGGAAGGTCCCGCCCAGACGCGGGCTAGAGGCTGCCTGTGTTTTCAGATGTGGCCAGCAGAGGGCACCAGGAGCACTGCACAGCTTCAACCATAGAGTGGCCGCCCCCCGGTTCTGGATTCAGAGCCTCAGGCCCTCAGGGCACAGGGCACAGACATATGCACACTCACACACCTGCACGGCGTGAGGCAATTATGGGATGCCAGATGGGAGGGCTACCTGAGCAGCCGCCGTGTGGAGGTGGGGCTCACAGGGCCACGTTTGGGTGGACAAGAGGAGTCTCGTGGCCCTCCAAGAATCAGCACATCCAAAAAGGAGGTACCCGGAGTTGAATGAAAGAGATTTCTCCCATGACGGGCCTGAACCCGGTTGTGACATAAAATGGTGTGCTTTCTGTCGTTTCCATTCGGAGAAGTCAAAGGGAGGGGGCTCTCCATCTGTCAAAACCTCTGAGGTTCGTCCCTCAATCCCCCACAGACAACCAACGGGATAGAAAGCGCTCCTGTCAGTCCATGCGTGTGGAGTCAAGGTGGAGAGAGCAGCCTGGAACAGTCCCCAAAGACCGGCAATTTTCATGTCCTTTTGCAGATGCATGACAGAAAAGCTGTGTCCTTTTACACAGACCTGACCAGGAACCAGCCTTCCTGCCTTAATGATAAAGGCCACTCACAGCTCTTGGATCACCCCTTTTGCAGAAGAACCCCCCCCGAAGGACTTCCCAGGGACTCCTTCTCTTGAATAGAAGCCCCGTTCCCAGCAGCCCAGGTCTTCAGAGCGTACACAGGCCTGCTTCAAGCCAGCCTGGGTGAACTTTCCCTAACTCCAAAGGATGTGGGTCTGAATTCAGTTTTTGTCCTTGCCCTGAGCACCAGCATATGTCTGGTTTGGGAGACTCAGATGACGGTCACAATCAAGGTGGTGGCAGAGCAGGAGATGAGAGGGGACGAGAGGAGGGAATGGATGGAAAGGGATATGCGAGGGAGGAAGAGATGGGACAGCCGGGGCCGAGGGTGGGTGATCGGCAGCAGCAGCCCGTCCCGCTGTGGCCTGTTGTGTGTGGCCGTTGACAACTAAGCCCCAGGGTGCCACATCAGGGCACGTCTGTCCCTGGTTCTGCGAGTATGAGTCTTGTGAAGTCAGCCAGCTGGCGCACCCCGGCAGGGTGGGGATCCTTCCCCCCGTGGCACCCAGCCCGTGCCAGCCGGGAGGTGTCGTCCTTGTCTTCCTCCAGGCCCTTGGAGCGGTGTGCATGAGCGTGTGAGACGGGTGGCGAGCGGCGGTGTGCGCGAGCCGTGGCTTTGTGAGGCAGATGGGCACGTCTGCAGAACCTGTGGGGGTGCATGGGGGCGGGGCAGAGCGCACCTGGGGGTGAGGACCCACAGACCTGTGTCCGCCACTAACTCACACCACCGTCTCGGGGGCGGGGGAGGGGGTCCCAACCTCTCTGGATCCACGTCAGCCTCTGCACGTGCAAATGGCAACTCCTGCCTCACTTACCTCGAGCGGCTATTGTGACCCTTGAATGAGGCAAAGATGCATAGGAAAGCCCACACAGGTGCCCAGTAGAGCCCTGTCGCTGAGACACCGAGCTCAGGCTGGGGAAATGGCTGTCGCTTGGCCGATTCCCTTAGAGAAGGGGTGGGCACACAGGCTCCAGGGAAGAAACAGTTCCTGGTTGTCCATGGTCCAACCCACTTGGGCCCTAAAGCTTGTTCCCAGGGGCTCCCAAAGACCCCCAGCCTCACCCCACAGCCGCACTGACCTGTGCGGCACTCAGCTTTCCCTCGGGAAGCCTGTTTGCCCCCCACCCCTCCCAACACCCCTCCAGGGAATATCCTCCCACCTCCCCCCCATTGCTGCAAACACTGTGATTCAGAGAGTCATTTCCAAGGAAACCAAAAAAAAAAAAAAAAAAGATTCCAGGCGTCAGGGGAAATTTCAGCCACAAAGCAAGTGGTTCCAGAGGAGCCTTGACAGCACCCAGGACGCAGCTCGGGGCTCCCAGCATTGTCAACACCGTTCTCAGAGGACGGGACATAAACAGGACATATGTGCAGAGGCGTGGGGAAGGAGATGAATGTTTCCCCAAAGTGGAAATTAAAGTTATCAATAACATTTTGTTGTCGTTGTTTAGCCACAAGGCCCTCGCGGCTAAAGGAAACAAAAAAAAAGAGCAAAGCAAAAGTTAGCAAGGGCCTCTTTGCAAGGGACGAGGGATGAATCCAGCATTCTGCGTGGCTAGTGTGGGTTCATATGGGGCTCGGCTCAGCCAGCGCTGTGACAGCAGGGCACACCTGAGGGGGCTTCTCGGGGTCCCCCTGTCCTGCTGGCTGATCCCCCTCCAACTGGGCTCAGGTTGGGGTCCTACACACTGGATCCAGGTCACTGACAGTCCCCTCGAACTCACGGTACCTGGATACATCCTGAAATCATACACTGACGTGAATTCTGTCGGGCGCACACGCACGTGGAGTGTGCACCACACCGGGGGATGGGTTCCGGTCACTTTTCCTGCTATCCCACTGCTGTTCTCTGCTACGGTAAAGTGAGTTGGGGTGAGGATCTTGCCAAGTGCAGGCAAGTGACATGGGGACTGTTGCTGGGTGGGAGTCTAAACCTCAAAGCCACAGGACCGCTGGTCTTTGGAGAACAGGAACAATTGGCTTCAGAATTTGTTCCAGACGGTGGCATGGGTCTTATTTTTAGCATTTCTGAAGTGACCGACTAGGAAAAACAACAAAATGACGTAAATTAACCCAATAAGGTATGTACCGTCTCATAGCTTTGAATATAAAGAGTTGGATTCGGCCTCCTCCGAACCGTACAGAGATGTTATTTTTAATTCTAGAATTGGAAATCGTAGGCAGCAAGAATTGCCAGCAGGGCATTCCATGGGAGGAAAAGGCCTGGGTGCAGGGAGGCAGACCCAGCCACTGGGGCTCCAGGGTCAGCCCTCCTTCCAACAGCTTCCCAAGGAGAGGAGTGCAGAGGGCAGCTTTCCACCAGCCCGCGGTGTAGACAGCTCTGCCTCCCGGATGCTGGCCCTCAGGCTCCCCTTGGTTCGTACAGTGTTGTGAGTGGCCTGGCTCCTGCCGGCCTGCAGAAGGGGCTCTGTGAGGCTCATCTTCTCTCGCCAAGGCTGCAACCGCGTAGACAATAGGCCAGCACAGAAGTGTCTGCATTCATATTCAGTCCTCTGCCTTCCCTTCCCTGTCTTCCCCTCCCTCTTCTTCCCCTCTGGCCCTGGGGATGTATTTTGCATCCTTTAAATGATCTTGTTTATTCTATGTGTCGGAATATAGTTATCTGAATATTAATTATGGCTTTAGTGAAGTTCATCGGTTGAATGCAGGAATTGAGAATTCCTCCTTCACTTTCAGCCACCTGCTTTGATTTCTCTGTTTATCTGCTTGACTGAGCTGAAATCAGTTTCTGTAAGTGAAAGTCGGCTGCTTGGAGCAGATGTTAATGCTCAGAAATAGTGTACGGTCTGCTATTAGCATAAGTAGCATGATGCTAATAAATAGAGGTGCCCAGTGCTGGTGGCGGTGGTGGCAGCAGGAACCGGGGGACAGCAGCCGGCCCAGTGACTGAGCCTGGGCACTGCCCAGAGGAAGACAGAGAGGCCCGACTTGGGTGCTGGGCCCATTTCTGCCCAAGCTGGCCCCACCCTCTCCTCCCCAGCACCCCCATATGAGGCCGGCTGGGGGCCGATGATTAATGACGGTGAGGGTTGTAACCAAATTGTAGTGCCATTAGCACCAAGTCACGACTGACAACTAGATACATCATCTCTGAGGTTCCTATCCAGCTAACTAATTTAACTATGTGAATACGGGAAACGCTGCTCTGATGCCATAAAGCAAATATTGCCAAAACCAGGAGCCCCCCCCCCAACCCCGCCGTGCCTGTCAGGAACGAATGAGAGAAGAGGAATCCATCAGGACCCAGCGGCCAGGTCCACAGCCCTAGGGGTCAGAGATCTGCCTTTGGAATAAGTCCACCATCCACCCCACGGAGCCACATCTGGATGGGCCGCTAACAGTGGGGAACTGGTCGATCGCGGCCCCTGCCTCCAGGACCTCCCCTGCTCACTGCCCCCTGACAGGGGGATGACAGGCGTCCTTCTCCATCAGAGAAGGACAAATGGGATCACGGCAATGCCTCTATGCCAGCCCCCCCACCCTTCCCCCGTCTCTGCAGCTCCCCACTTTCTCCAGGAGAGGGACTTGCAGGCGCTTTGATGAGAAACAGGTGGGCCTCACATCTCACGAGAGCTGCTCCTGAAATAGGAGGCAAATTGTTATTACCTTCGGTTTTGTCTTCTTCTCTCTCTCTCTCTTTTTTTTTTTATAATGAATCCTATTGAAATGTGCTGTGTTTGCTCATCAGAAGAGCCTTATAAGGAATCCTTTTAGAAATGAAAGAATCCTCTGCCGTGTGAATATTTGCCGTTTACTTCATCTGGTTTGCGAGCTTGGGAGTTCCACCCAGCCATGTCCCTTAAAGCCACCCCTTGAATTACCAGGTGACTTATTCTCTGAATCAGAAAGCCCCCCACTAGGTCACCCCGCCCCCACCATAGGGGGCAGTAGCTGGGGAGGTTAGGGGGCAGGAACACCAACTCCATGACGGAAACCCTCGATTCTCAGACTTCTTGCCTGCCATGCTGGAGGCAGAAGGTCTAATTAGCTCTCTGTGGCTCAGCAAATGTGGCCTCCTCTCTGTGGTCCCCAACTCTCATCCAGGGAATTGGGGATGAACTCATGGAATAACGTCTGTGAAAGCAGAGATTTCAGAAAACTCCAAGCACTCTGCAAGGTGAAGGAGACATTTGTGCACAAGCACATGTGTCGTTCTACAGGCCCCCAGCCCCGACCTAAGCTAAGGGCGTGGCACCTGGCGTGGCTGAGCCAGCTAGCTGGAAGGCTCCACGCTGGAAGTGGCAACCCACACCAGTAAGCTCAGAAAAAAATAATGGCGACAACCCAGATAATTCTGGGAAGTTTACCTTCCATGAGAGATAGCCAGATAATGGAAACAGAAAGACAGACTTTGGCCCCTGACTAACTGTACAGTGCCCCTCTTTCTAGAAGATGCACTAAGACAGTAACTTTAGATCAACAACGATTACCTAAATAGATAATACATGCCCCATGCACAGAGCACTTCCTCTTTTGCAAAATTCTTT
This sequence comes from Ursus maritimus, assembly GCF_017311325.1. Lineage (NCBI taxonomy): Eukaryota > Metazoa > Chordata > Mammalia > Carnivora > Ursidae > Ursus > Ursus maritimus. Next base: position 34,322,766 of record NW_024424230.1, read on the forward strand.
CTTTGCTTTTCTTTCTCGTGAGGTTTGTAACTGCCCTGAGTGCAGTGGGATAGGGATTGTTATCCCAATTGACAGATGAGAAAACTGAGTTTGCATATCCTTGTCAAGGGAGGAGGGCAGTTATTTCAACAGACAAAAGGCTAGGTTCATTTTTGTCAGAAAATTAACACTGGTCACTTGACTTTTTTTTTCTTCCTTATCGTCCAGAAAATGAAAAGTCGAACTCATGACCATGTGCTCTAATCTGCTTATCTCAAATGGGAAAGCATATTTTTCCTTTGCATCCCTCAAAGAGGCTATTACCATTTCCCTTCAAGATCTGTGCTTTAATCTGAAAGCTATTTCAGATGTAAATGGGGGACAGTCTCCCCAAAAAGTAACAGCCACCCCTCCATCCATTATTCCACACACCCTGGCCAGGGGTCACGAAGGCAAGGCAACTGAGACGTAGCCCCTGCCCTCAAAATACCTACAAAGAAATAAACTACAAAGCCGCATTTTCCCAAACTGCCACAGGAAAGCACAAAGTGCAGGGAATGTTCCAAAGAAGAAAGGCTGTCTCCTGAGGGGATGACTTGGGGAGCCGCTCTGCGGGGTGTCCTTCGATCTTTGCCTTGATGAATGGATATGATTGCAAAATGCAAAGATCAGCAGAAGTGCCCTCTGCAAGGAGAAGGCGATCTGAGCGACGGGGAGAGGAGCTGGGCCTGGCTGGGCCAGGCGACAGGCCCTGGCGTGGACCCGGGTCAGTGCTCGAGTGATGCGAGCCGCAGTTGGTGGCCAGGGACCACATGCCCAGGCCCTTGCTGGAGGAGAGTTCCTGGGGTGGACGCCCAGGAGATTAAGACCAGAAGTAACAGATCCTGATGGGAGCTGGGGATGGTCTAGATCATGCACCACCCCGTAGTGACCAAACAGTGCCCTGCCCTCCTGACCTCGCGCTGGCCTACCCTCCAGAACTCCAGCCGCACTGGCTCCCCTCACTTGGGGCTGCATCCCACATCCAGAAAGCCCCACTGGCGTGGCCTCCAGCCTGGGCACAGGACGGCGCCAACCCCATGATGGAAAGCCTCCATTCCCAAACTCCTCAGTCTGAAGACCCTCCGATGATTCCCTCCCACCCCCGAGTTCTCTGCTTTCTTAAAGGTTTTGCCTTTAAAACAAACTGTTATTAAATAAATAATTGATTTCCTTCCCCATTTTTTATTAATCAAAGGCTAATCAGAGCTGCAGATCGGCATGCAGCAACCAGTGTTAGCCACACTGAGTGGATGGAATTCTCGCTAAATGCAGCGAGGTGCTCTTTTTGTATCCCACCCCTCCCCCCACCCCGCCCCATGCAGCCTCATCAAGGGGACATGTGTCATTACCACTCGGTTTTATGAAATACCCAGAAAAAGCTTGGGTTCTGGGACTCCACATTGGCAAACTCAGCTCAACTGTCCACACCCTTGAGGAATCCTGGGGACCTGGAAGGAGGCAGTTGGGGGGATGTGCTCCCACATGGTGAGGACCAGCTGCTGGAGAGAAGGGGCTTCCGGCACATGGTGGGCTGTCAGGACAGGCAGCTCAGGACTCAGAGAGCCTTCCTGGGCCAAGATTCAGGCCGGAACGTGCTCTGGCCTGAGGCTGAGGTGTCCAGGGGGGCCCCCTCGACAAGCCTGTGACTTCACCCAGCTCCTGCTGTCCCACAGGCACCCCCACCCCAGTTCCCAGTCCAGGCAGATGAAAAACCCTTGGCCCACCCGCCCCTTGCCTGCACGGCCCCAGCCGAAAGATACTACCAGCAACATCGTGGTTCTGCGGTTCTGCGACCAGGACCAGATTCTTATCAGTCTTTTCTTTTAATCCTGCTGACTTTTTTCCTTCCTTTTTTATTTTTTTTCCTCTCTCTCTCTCTGTCTGTACTTATTGATCCCAAACGAGGAAAAAGTCTATTAATCCTAAACCCAGAGAAGATTAGAGATAGGGCCGAAAGGGCTTGTCAGGACAGAGCCGCGCAGGCATTATCTCCTGGGAAGGTGACCACATCACCAAAAGAAGGAGGAAGGGGAACAAAGGAAGTAAAACAAAGCGGAGCGGCCCCAGGGGGCAAATGTGATACTGAAGAGAATGCTCCAGTCTCAGCTTCCCCCCTCCCTCAGGGATGGGAAGTTGAGAGGGGGTGAGGGGCATTTGGTCCTATGGCCATAGCCCATGCCTGCCAAGCCCTTCTCTGTGCTCAAAGCACGGGGGTGTTTCAGCTTCACTGATGCCACAAAGACTTGAGACCGTGCATGGGATCATGGGATCACCCACAACCGGGATAGCACCAGGGTGGCAGCCCTGCCCTGTCCGATGGGGGAAGCCTATTTGGGACTGCAGGACCACTGCAGTGGCACTTGGCAGGGGTGCCGGGGAGCTGGATGACCTATCAGAGACCTCAGGCAAGTTCCATGACCTCTCTCTGCCTCAGTTTTCTCCCCTATAAAACAGACACGATAACTGTAAGAACCTCACAGGGTTACCGTGAGAATTCTAGGAGATCATGTGTCTGAAGAGCCCACGTGTTAGTCTTATTATTAATGAATAATTACTATGACACCTTCACTCAAAGTTCAGGAAAGGAGTCTGGCCCACTGTCCTCTGCAAGATGGACAAGGGGTGCGGTCTTTAGGGACAATGCAACCAGGAGGCCATGTGCCAATACTGAGGTAACGAAAAGACCTTGTTTCTGGGCAGAATCTGTCATCTACTCTGTGTGTGGACAGCATGAAAAACTCACAGATCAGTCCAAGGCAGGCCCTGGGGACCAGGGCTGTGGGTCTCTGCCTCCCTCCACACCCCACTCCTCACTGACTAAATCACAGTCCTTGGCGGTAAGGCCCAGGCACCCTTGTTTTTCAGGTGTTGACGCTGAAGCCATGGAAAGTCCTATCTGTGGCCAAGCTGGGGTGGCTGTTGTGTGGTGACTTGGTGCCAATCTCCTAGGAACAGGATCTGGGTCTCTGTCCTGCAGCCAGCACCACACCACAGTCTCCCTCAAAAGGTCAGCCCTAGCTTTTCCAGAAATTCACTAGCTGCTTGCAGAGCAAGTCCAGAAGCTTCTTTAAGAAGGCAAGGCAATGGGCTGTCTCATGTCCTAGAATGCTTTTTCTCCCTTCCAGTTCCCCAGACTCCATTCTTCTCCCGTTTCCTTGATGTGGGAGCTGCTGCCGAACTGTTTGGACGCTCCCTTGTTTATATACTTCCCCATAAATCTCTCTCATGCAATGAGCGTGCTGTACTTCGTCCAGCCAAGACCAGGCTCCCCAAGGTCAAAGACAGTGTCTGCAGGCTCGTGGGCACCTTGACCCACGTCATCCGGGACGGAGCATCCGTCAGATGGGGAGCTCTGGGTCCTGCTTGCCTCTCAGGCGGGGAGCAGGTCATTGGATGAGAGGAAGAAGTCAGGGTCATCCATCTAAGCACTTCCAGAGGACCGGACCCATGCATTGTATCATCCATTCTCCTACGAACAGTGGGAGGTGAGAACTGTTACTATTCCCATCTTACAGATGAGGACAGGAGGCACAGGGCACTTGAGGGACTTGCCTGGTCAACGATAGTCTTGAGAGTCTGGTTCTTAACCCTGTGCTGCACCCCCTTCACATGTGGGGTTCCTAACTTAAAGCCTCAGTCCCCTGGGAAAGCAATTGTGGGGTTAAAAAAATAAAGGGATGAGCTAAGAGCAGATGGCTTGTTTGTTGTTTATTACCTACTTGAAATTTTGTCAATTAGACTCCAAGTTACCGATTTACAAGAGAATAACATCACGAGAGGTGGCTCGGTACAGTGGGGGGGATGCTGAGCTGGGAGACTGCAGTGTTGAGGTTTTAAATTATTATTATTATAAAAATAATATGCACATGGTAAAAAGTGCAAAGGGGTATACAATGAAGTGTGATTCTCCCTTCTATTCGAGACCCCATCCCACTTGCCAGGAGTGGCTTCCCGGGTATCCTTCTGGAAATATGTCAAGTACACACAGGCACATGCAAACACACCCACAGACACTTCTGTTGTGAAATTGGAATATGCCCCCCATGATGCTATGCACCTTGACTTTTGACTTTCCGATATATCCCGGATCTTTCCAAATCAACTCACTCCATTTCGTAGCTACAGAGTATTTGGTTGTCCAGATTTGCATTAATTTATCCGAACCAGGTCCCCATGGATAGAGAATTAGGTTCTTTCTAGTTTTGCTTTATTTCGTTACAGTTCACATGCCGTCAATATCTCTGTGCACACCCACTACACACAGGCACGAACCCACCTGTAGAGTAAATTCTTCCACGTGAAATTATTATAGTAGATTTGAGCATTCTACATTTTGACTGACATTAACTTCAAAGAGATTCTATCAATTGAAGCTCTCATTAAAATCTTTTTTGAATCCCCATTCTCCCAAACTCTTTACTAACATTGTGTTTAACCAGAAAATCATTTTTGCCAAGGCTCGGGTTTCAGTTCCTGCCCTGACGACACCAGCCTCGAGGCCTTGACCAAGTCACTCTGCAGTCCTGGGCCTTGGTTCCCTCCCCTGCAACCTGAAGGTTGGACTCACAGATCCGTAAGGACGCTGTTAGCTCTCCCTTGTCTGTGACTTTAAGTATCTACCCAGGGCCTGCGGTGTGTTAAAACTGCAGCAACCCATGAGATCTCCTGGCCTAAAGGAATCTAAAATCTGGTTGGGGAGTAGAGTACACCCAAGAAGATTTAAGGAGTAACCCAGGACAGTCTGAGATCTAGTGCAAAGCTGTGTGGTTGAGTCCACAGGCGTGTGGAAGGTCGGGGAGAGCAATGTCAGGAGCCTGTGGCCAGGGCAGCTCGTGGAAGGAGCAGGAAAATGCGCTGAGATTGTCTGTTGGAGATGACAAATGACAATAGGAAACATTTTCTCCCCCTCCCTCCCAGGGCCTGGAAAGCCAGCTGGTATCCCCCCTCCCTGCATCTCCCCCACGATCCTTGTTGTCTCAGAGGTACATCGGGTTGGTCCCCCAGCACCGTCTGACGTTTCAGTTGCAAGGTTCAGGTCCAGCCCCAGTGGTTTCACTAAGTACTGGGCTCTTTGTGGAAACGTCAGTTCATTTTACTGTTCTGGAAGGAAAAAAAAATGCTACATATAAACCTTGATTACCCCAAGTTTTCAGAAAATGGAGGATTCTAATGAATTCAGTTTTCTGGGTAATAGAGGGTAAGAAAGGGTTTGGAGGAGGCTGGAGTGCCTTGTCTGCTCCCGTGGATCTCGGCCGGTGACCCGGGTCCAACAGGGTCCGCACACTGGGTCCGCTCTGCAGGCAAGGCTTCCTGTAGCCAGAGGTCCCAGGCTGGAGCAATGGTGACAAAGTGTCAGGGAGCTCAGGCTGCGTTTTCGGCTATCAGCCTGCCCTACAAAACACAGGGCTTGCTGTTTTCTTCTTAACAATTGCACTCATTTGCGAGGGAATTGTGCTCATCTTCCTGAAAGGGGGTGGGGACAGTGGAAGGACTACTGCAGTGGGTTGAGAGTCCTCCTAATTGATGTTATGCTATTCGGGGCTTACATACGTTAATAGTATTAACCATGGTTTGTTACAGCCGGAGAGCCTTTTAGTTTAAATTTTTGCTGTATAGATGGGGACACTGAGGCCCAGAGAAGCAGACTGGCTTGTTTCTGAGCTACGGCCACAGCCTACTAATCAAGGTCTTTCAGGATGACCAGGTTACATGACTTGCACATAAAGGGCAGACCTGGGGTTCACACGCTATCCACTGGACACCAAACCTTTCCCCAGGAGGTTCCCAAGACCCTAACAGTCCCTTCTCTCTGGGCTTTGGAACCCGTTTGTCAGGAGGGGGATCTTGGAGTCTGTATTTTAGAGGGTGCCTGGCAAAACCCCGAGGTGAGCTGTTGGGATGAAAGATACCCCTCTACAGCAAGCTGCGTTCAACGGTCCGATTAAAAAAATCAGTCTTAAACAATCATCCTACTTTTCATGCAAGTCGCTCTACCCCAAGTGCCCCCCCCCAAGCACTGAACACTGGCTAGAGGAGCTCAAAAATCCTCACCAGTCCCTACAGGTTATAAGCAGACTCCCAGCCAGACAAATGCCAGTCACCTCCCCAGGTGTCATATTTACCTCCTTTGAGGGGTGCTTGTGAGTTGAAATAAAATGTACCCTCTAACACCCTTAAAGGTTGTCTCACCCTAAAACTAGAAATAGTCCTATCCCTGGCCATGCTGTGGTTTTCTGCCACTGCTTCTCCAGAGGTAAAAAGAAGATAGAATCATTTCCCAGCCACCTACCTTCCAGAGCTGCCAGGGGAGGGGGGGGGTTATAACCCAGGTCAGTGGTGCTGTAACTTCAGTGCTCTTTAGAGCCCCCCCACCAAGGGCTGGTTATACACAAGTGGCCCAGCCGCTCCCCAGAGTTTCTGATTCAAAAATGGGTGAGGCCCAAGGATTTTGCATTTCTAATGTATTTCTGGGTCCTGCCCACCAGCCCGTCCTGCAGGTCTGGGGCCATGCCTGGGGCACTGTGAACAGGGAACCTCGCCAAAGGGAATTTATTATTATTTAAAATTCTCTAAAATGCAAGATCCTTCTTTAAAGTAAAAAAGTACTGTTTATTCCCTCCAACACCATATCTGAAAAATTTAAGATTTCCTCAATCCCATTTGCTTATCTAAGAACCCACGGAAATTTTAGGAGCTACTATAGACCAATCAGCCAGTCACCAAATGAGCCCACACCTGACAAATGAGCCTACTCCCTCCCCACCCCCTAGAAATGGTCAACTCAAGAAACCAGAAGAGTCTCTCCCCCAAAGGAGAAATGTTAAAAACTTGTTCATGTCCAGCACCTGTCTGGCCCCGACACGCACCTCCAGCTGCACAAAGCTGGTCACAGACCCCCAGAGCCCACACCCACACAAACATGCGAGGTTGCTCCCACTCCCCTCTACACACCCCAGAAACCCACCTGCAAAGAGACTTTGTCTGCCATGAGCACAGCTGGCCCCCCATCTAGATGTGGGGGTCCTCTCCTAACATAGGGCTGTGGTCTGAGTTAGAAGGAGCAAATTAGAAATGGAAAGGATTCCCAGAAGTCATTAACCCCAAATCAGAAGGGCCTGATGTTGGTTCCTATTGGTGAAGACATGTGTTAATGGGAAATCTGGAGGGAAGGCCATCGGCCCAGGCAGTTGGTGGTGACGGGGGCAGTCCCCACAGTGCTCAGAGCACACTGGGGGGACGGGAAGCAGGAGCCACCCAGTGGCCAGCTCAGGAGGGAGGCAGAGGCAGAGACACAACAGAGGGGTGGTCCGAGGAGCAGGAGGCGAGGAAAGAGGAGAGGTTGTAACAAAGAGAAGAAGGAGGAGGGCAGGATGAGAAAGGGAGGGCTGGAGATCGAGAAGCCCCGGGGAGAGGAAAGGAGGCGCAGACAAAGACAGCGGCAAGCCGACAGCGGGATGGGCCCGCGCCGCGGAGACTGGAGCGCTCCCGCCCCGGCCCCGGCCCGCCGGGGCTCCCGTCACGCGGCTGAGGTCACTGACAGTGACCGCCCGGGGCCACGGCCGGAGCGCGTGGGGAGCGGAGTGCAGGACGCAGCTCGGCACCCCCGGGGCGGGGGACGGGGGTCAAGGGGGTGGGAGGGCGATGGCCGGCTCGGGGAAGGGAGGTGGAGGAGCCCACTCTTTTTCTTTTCCTCCCCGCTCTCTGCCCTTAATGGCTCGGTAATTGATTGGCCCCGCGTCCTATTTTCACCGCGGGCGGCCGGCGCCAGAGGTCGGCTAATATCAATATTTCCCGCGGCTGCTCCGCGGTCGAGATCCTCCTGCTCCAGGCCGCCCCGCCGGCCGAGAATTTACCTTTGGTTTAACAAGAAGTGGGAGCTGAGTCAGGGATTAGGGCTAGTCAAGTCAAGTCAACACAAATAAAAAAAAAGGGGGGGGGATGGGGAAAGGGGAAAGACATTCGTCAACGCGGGGAGCAATCACGACAGCCTGGGGTTAATTGTGGGGAGGAGGAGGGAGGAGGATACGGAGGAAGGAGGAGGCGAAGAGGCCGGGCTGGGAAGAGATGAATGAGGAGGGAGACAGAAAGGGGATGTTAAAAGACCATGGAATCCTTATTCCTGTGGCTGGCATTTGAAGCCATCTGTAATTGGCCATTTCCCTTCTTCCCACCCACCTTGTCACCCCACAGCCACCAGCACCACTAGCACAGGCACCCCTGCAGCCTGACCCATTTCCTTACCTTTCCCTCCCCCGTAATATTTTCTGGTCCTACTTTAAGTGGCTTTTCCTTTCCAGCCAGATGTGACTCATTCAAGGCAGAGAGAAGAACTAACATTTATGGAGTATTGCTGCATTCCCGGCACTGTGCCAGGGATAATCCAATATTATCTCATTGAACCTCCTCAACGCCCCGAAGACGGGCTCCATGGGTGCAGGGCAGGGTATGTCTCCTACGCTCAATGCGCAGCACCCAGCGGCGGCGCGCCCGAGGCTCATTCCCAGTAGGAGTCCGCTGAAAGATGGTCCGACTGTACAACCGAATGGCAGCAGTCCGTGCAGCGCAGGCCTTGTGGACGCTCAGCCAGCCTGAGTGAGTTGCCCAAAGCCACGCACTCTTTCCCCTCCTCCACTCCTCTTCTCTTCACCTCTTGTGGACTGATTAATTGTAGATGATTGATCCGCAGTTCTCTGTTAGAGACAGCATAGAGACTCATGTTTCGAACTGGGGTGAGGAACCGGAACAGGTTGGTGGCAGGAGGCTTTGGGAGGCAAAGAGCTGGGGGAGCCAAGAACGCCCTCAAAGTGGGAGTCCTCTCAGCAGACCACAGGCGGGCGTCTCTCCCTCTCCCCAGGACCACTCAAAGCCTATGCGGTAGGAGTCCGTTGATGAAGCGCCTGAATTTCCCAAAACCACATTGGGCAGTTGCCTGCTAGTGGTACTCCCCCAGCTAGCCTGTCTCCCCGGGCTGGGTCCCCAAACTGCTCACCCTCGGTCAGAACTGCAGTTGGGTGTCTCAGGGAATCTCGGAGCTGGGGGCAGCCCAGGGATGGGAACACATGGCGGGCATGAGCAGTAAACATGGAACTTCCTCCAGGACCCTGAAGACCCCTGTGGGGGGGAGGGTAATGAATGGATTTCCTGATATCCCAGAAGAACATCTAGGGTCCCTCTGAGCCCTGCTCCTGGCCCCCAAAGAGACCAGAGCGTGAGAGTGGATCCGAGTCAACTCTGACCTTTCAAGAGATGTCCAACAAATGAAGCCCTAAGGCTTCACCAGACCCACGGAGTCCCTGTGTCTGTTCCTACTTTGATCTACGGAGGGTCCAAACCCAGAACGGCACCTGTGCCCGGCCACCCACACAGTAACCCTCAGGGAAACAGAAAGAGGAAAACTAAAGAGGTTCCACCCTCGCGTTCTCAGTCTAGTTGTCGAGAACAACCCTCTGCAACCAGTTACAGGACAATGCAAGAGGGTGTTACAAAGAACATCACCTTGTGGGTCTTCGCACTGGGAATTCAGCAGAGTTCAGAGACAGAAGCGCTCAGTGTGGCTGGACTGACTGGGATGGTTTCGTGGAGGAAGGGGTGAGTGCAGTGCCAGAAACTAGAGGCATATCAAACTGATGGGGAGACCAGGGAGACTGGATGTTGCCCTGTGGAGTGAGCTCAGAAAGGCTGGAAAGAAGCCAGAGATCACAGATATGGCCCCAGGGCCTCTGGCGGGCCCTGCTGCCTAGTCAGCAGGTGTAAAGGGAGGATGGGCCTCCGTGATGGCCCGGGGGCTCTCAAAAACAAACAATCCTGCACCTGTTGCAAATTCCTCTGCGCCCTCCCTCAGCTCTTCTCTCCATCTCCCTGCTAATGTGAGCGAAGAGCGAAGAGCGTCCTGCCTTTTACGGGCTGGATTCACCGCCTGCCTCCAACACACACACACACACACACACACACACACACACACACACACACATCTAGTCAGATCTGGCAGAGTCTCGGTGGACAGATAAGTAGATCTCCCCTTGTGGCTGATTCCTGAAGCCCAATCTCAGTCCATCCTCCATCCGTGTTGGCTCTCCCTGGGTCCTGGTCTGGCTCGGGGCATAGGGAGACGCGTGCTTCCTGCCCTCTGGAGCTCACGTCTGGCGCAGGCCAACAGAGAAGAAGCCAAGGTGGTCACTGTGCTAAGCAGTAGACTCCGCAGTTATGGCAAGGGCAGGGACACGGAGACAGGAAGGAGTTGCAGGGGTCAGAGGGAGCGGGACCCATTTAGAAAATATTGGAAGAGCTGCCCTTTCTTGAGGTATCACTGCGTATGCTGGGCATCTGGCTTGCAGGAACTCAACTCAGTCTTCACATTTCTACCACAAGGGAGGCACCGTTTCTCTTCTCTTAAAGATGCAGAAACAGAGGCTGCAGGAGGTTAAGAGCAGCAGTTAGTGGCAGAGATGGGTTTTGACCCCAGGGCTGCCAACTCAGGAGCCCTAACTCTTAAACTCGCTGGGTGCAGAGTGATGATAACCTGCCGTTACCAGGTGGCTGGAGAAGACAGCCATTCCCTTTGTGACTTCAGAAAAATAAAGAGGGAAGCTTGATTTTCCTGTGTTCCGGAGGGTACATGAGATGGTGTTCCCTGTTCTCCAGGACTGTCACTCCTCAGGCCCTCCCGCCCGCTTGGCAGGATGAAGGACAGGTTTTCACAGGCAGACAGGAGAGGCCAGGGTCACCGCCGGCAAAGGCGCACCCCGCGCTGCTCCTGCCGCCCAGACGTGTGCTCTGATCCTCCGCTAAAAATGTCACGCAGGAGACAGGCACGCTCTGATCTTCAGAGAGCTGTGGTGCATCTGTGATGACATGTGGGCATCAAGATTTGCATATTTATTATAGATAAGCTGTCAAAATGTATGTTGTCAATTTCACCTTATACTCCAGATTTAATGGTGCGCGTAAAGGACAGAAAATCTTTAATATTAATATTAATATGATTTTAGATTATAAGACCGCATTGTAGATATCAATCAGCCAACCCTTAAGGACATGTCACTCAAGTTGATATAGTTTATAGAAAATTAATGTAATCCATCCTGTATGATCTATTACAGGGGCATGAAGAGAGAAAAGAGCGTGTGTGCTTGGGGCGGGGGCAGGGGGCCATTATTACTTGCCACGGTTCTCCATACGTGCTCATTTGTGTTCGTGCCTGAAACATCAGAGAGGGGATTCGGCAGATTTCAGACTTGGCGTGGACCTCGGAGATCAGCCCTGCCAACCCTGTCACTTTGCTGTGAGGAGAGGAAGGTCCAGCAAAGGGAGTGACAGGGCCACAGTCACTCAGCTAGTTGGTGGCACTGGTGAGCCTGGAGTCTGGGCTTCTTGAGGACTCTCTCCTCACTCGGCACACTGTGCCCCAGGGCTCCCTGACACACTCCCGTCCTCACCCCCATCCCCAGTTACAGGAGGCTGCCTGGGCAGGGGGCTGCTTCATCTGTTTCAAAAGATCCCAAGGATCCCCTGGTCCTTCAAAGGACTCCTTCCCATGATGAGGGGCCTGCAGGGCCTTGGCAATGTGCAGAGGGGCTTTCCTGGTGATTGCAAAGGTGCCAGGAGAACTCCAAAGCCCCCACTGCCCAGCCCCCCTGTGTTCTGATGCCTGTGTTCTGTCACTGACACTCAACTCACTTAAGTCATGGACTGAACATCTCCCATGGACATGGCAGGATGATGGGGACATTCTAAGACTGTTGCCTCTGCGTGGGAAGGGATAATCCCAGAAATGTCTTAGGACCTGGCCTGAAGCCCCTGCCCCAGCCTGAGGTGGTACTAGCAGCACTAGGCAAGCCCGGGGTTTTTGAAAAGGGCTTTTTTGTTCCTGGGTGTCAGCCAGGCTAGATGGGGCTTCCAGAGAGTGCCAATGACCCTTGAACTCCCAGTTCTGCTCTCAAGTCCTGTTATCCCCCCTACCTACACAGCCCCCCCCCCTTCAACGATGCAGGGGGAAAACATCCACTTTATTCTCCGTACAACCACCTGAAGCCTACCGCCCTCGGCCATTGGGTCAACAGGCAACTCAAAGCCCTTCCGGACCATAGGGGAGACCAGTTCCAAAATCTATTCCCTGAATAGCGATAAGACAGTGGCTGCCCAAATAGTCCCTCTCTGGGCCTTCGTTCCTACACCATAAAATGAGAATGAAAAGACAGGTCCTGTGTAACTCTCACATCACTGGGCAGGTCCTCTGAAAGGCGCCCAACCTACCTAGCACTTAGGCGTGGCCACCCCTGGTACTGCTGGCCTTGCCCGAGGGCCCAGGGTGAGGGCCAAAGGAAGTGGCTGTTCCCGGGAGCTTGGGTGGGGCAAGGGGGACAGCCCATTCTTCTGGAGTCAGGTTCAGCTAATTCGGTTGCCTAGGGCTTGAGGAGAGAAAGTATAGACTAGGGAACATGAGGGACAGTAGCCCTCGTCTGCAGGCCTCCCCTCCCTCCCCAAGGGCCTCAAGCTCTCTGGAAGCTCGTATCTTTCTAGAGGGTACAGAAGCAGGAGTATTTTGGTGCCTGAACGTCCACAGTGACCCCCTCACCAGGCTTCAACAGAACCCCTGGTCTCCCCCCAGGCCTCCAGCTCAGGAATCTGTCCCCTCAGTCCAGTCCCCAGTCCCTGCTCGGGTTCCCTGGCTTACTCCCTCTCCCTCTTAAAGAAGCAGGCAAGTCCTGGCCGGGGTAGTTCATGACCGTGGAGCTGATACACCTCCCATGCTTCTTATCTGAACTAAGACCAGGCCTGGCAGGGCTCCATAAATCACAGAGGCATAGATGGGCAAGGCCCAGGCCACTGGGGGGACCCGTAGACCCTGATGGGCCCAGCCAGACAGACACTGTCTGGGCGGCACGCAGATCTCGGCCTCTTACTTCCACACCGCTGCAGACGATGAACACCTGAAGCATTTTTCATCCTGTTCAAACTACAAAAGCTTCCTCGGGTGCTTCGGTGTTAGTGATTGCGCACAACGGCAAAATGCTGATAGGAGGGATTTCTCTTTTTCTTCCTTTTTTAATCTTCCGCCGAAGGCTGGGAGAAAGATGACCCCCAGAAGGGGGAGGCAGGTACAAACAAAGCCAGACACAATGAGGAAGGTACGCCATCCTCGAGCATGCTTCTTTTCCCCGGGAAACGCAGCAAGGCATGCGAGGGTTCGATGTGGGACAGCGTGGCCATCTCTGACCCTGCTGGCTCAGAAACCCGCCGGCTCACCTCATACCTCTCTTCTCGCCAGCTGCTGTTCTGGGGCCCAGCTGGTAAAGGTTTAAAGTGGAATGAGTGGAGACAAGCCTGAACATTCAGGGAGACAGGAGACACAGGTGGGGTCGAGGGGGCATCCCCAATGTGGCCAGGCTGGCAGGCTGCCCACCCCTCTGTGGGCTCTTAGCACCTGCAAGGGGAAGTAACAAGAGACAGGTCTTGGTTCCATCAAACTCAAGGATTCTTTTTTTTTTTTTTTAAGATTTTATTTATTTATTTATTTAGAGCATGGGGAGAGGGGCAGAGGGAGAGGGAGAGAGAGAGAGAGAGAATCCCAAGCAGACTCTGTGCTGAGTGCAGAGCCTGACAAGGGGCTCAATCTCACCACCCTGAGATCATGACCTGAGCTGAAATCAACAGCTGATTGTTTAACTGACTGAACCACCCAGGCGTCCCTTAATCTGATGCTCTCAGTTTCCTGTGGATGTGGCGGAAGGGGGAGCTGGGGGTGGTCCACGATCTGTTTTCAGAGATCTACTGATCCCCTGAAGTTGTTTGAAAATGGCCTGTGTGTGCGTGTGTGCCTACACGAGTGCGTATATTCATGCCTGTGTGTATACTGGAGACGTTTCTCTAGGAAGAATGCCTTTAGTGTCCGTCAGATTCGCAAAGGGCAAGGGACTCCTCTAAAGCATTCAGGAAGCCCTGGGCTGTCCCCCAAGCTGCTCCGCTGTAGAGTCAGGGCCTCGTGAGGCGGTGGGCTGCCCGGCCATGTAAGTGCACAAACCAGGACTCTGCACTTTGTAAATGAAACTCCAGCCAGAACAAGGTTGCTTGTGGGGGACAAGGGTGGGAGGTGCTCTCTAGGACCCAGCAACCATTGGGGGGTCAAGGGGGCTCTCTGTGCTGGAAGGGAGGCCAGAAGGGCATCCAAGCGGGCTGTGGCTCTGAGCACATGGCTTTCTCGAAATCTCTGGTCCTTTGTGCCCCGTTGCCCACCCGGAGGTTGGCGTTTTCTCTCCCTGACCCTGTCTGTTTATCTCCGTGTCACCAATATCTGTTTTTATGTATTCTTGAGTCCCCTTTCCTTCATTTTCTCCATTAATACTTCTCGTTCAGGGGAGGATAAACAGGGTCATAATCACGCCATAAAGTGAGCCACGGGCTACGTGTCGCTTATTGCCCAGGGCTCTGCTAATTGGAATTTATAAAGTTCAATAAAAACTATAATCCAATAAGGGCTGAAAGTCTTCTTCATTTATCTTAGGGGTAATATTCTGCCTGCCCGCCCACCCGCCTCCTGCCAGCCAGCAGTGGGAGGCCAGGGAGCAGCCACCAAAGGGCTTTCCTCAGGGGGTCACAGAGTTCCTGAGAGTGGCTAGCACTGAATCAAGGCCAGGGTGAGGGAGAGTGGAGGGCCTAGTGAGGGCAGCTCCCACCCAATCAGACATGGTAGCCACACCTTGGAAGCTGAGACCCCCCCCCCACAATCTTAGCATTATCTTTTATACCATTACAAACTCTCCCTAGTTATAGCTCCCCTGACCCAGGAAATTGCCTCCCCCTACCACCCAGCTTCTAGAAGCACTCATGATCTACTGTAGGGAATCCTGTGTAAGGGGGATGGACTCAGACCTGGGATTGAAGGTGCCTTTCCCGGCCTGGGAGGTCCCACAGAGCAAGGTGTCACCACATGGCATATACCCCAGCCAGAACTGGAGTTGTCTCAACCACCCAACTGTGTGCTCTATCAGGCACCCGCACAAGCCATTTCCTAGACCCCACAGTCAAGGAGGCAAGAGAAGGTGGGGAGAGGGGTGCCCAAGCCAACTGAGGCTCTGTACCCTGGGGACAGTTAGAGAAGTGTGTTAGACAAGGTGGTGAGCAAGTGTCCTGGGTTACCGGAGACAGACGTTTCCCAGACACGTGAACTTCTTGCTAAAACTGCAAAAGGAGAATGGCACTGAGGCCCCCGTCCCTGCTGTGGGCTGAGTGCTGGGGAAGGCGGGTGGAGCTCACCTCTGCCAGGCACCTCCTGGAAGGGCCAATTCACCCTGCCCTGCACCCGCTCTGGAAACATCACTTCCCCCTAAATAGCTCCTACAGAAACCAGGGAGTTTCCCATCACCTTCCAGGAAACCCTCATTTGAAAAAAAAAAAAATGAGTGCCCTCCAGCAGGAACACAGCTGCACCCCAATTCCAAATGCAAACAGCTGGCCCGCGGCTGGGAGGGCCAGAGCTCCAGGCACGCACTGGGTGGGAAGAGAGGCAGGGCACTCAGCCGCCGATGCCAGCCTTCCAGCCGGAAGGAGGAACGGGAGTGACTCACCCCCACAGTTTTCCTGGCTTATCGGGGACTAGGGAGGAGGCCGAGGCCCATAAAGCCAGCTGCCCCCACAAGTCCGCATGCTGGGCTGGAGTTTGTGCGCGTGTGTGATGCCAGAAGTAGATGGTGCTGTCCCCATGGCCTCTCAGGGCTCTGCAGTCTCACATGGGGACAGCACAGGCCATATTAGTGTCCTGATGCAGCTCTTGGGGGAGGGAAGGTTGGTCAAGAGGTGAACCAGGGAGCAGAATCTCAGGGACGTACCCCAGGGGCTGAGCCCTCAGTGAAGGAGTGTGGCAGCAGAAGCCAGCCACCATGCCACACCAGCTGTAGCGTGAGCCACCCTGTCTGAGCCCAAGCCCCTTGTGGCCAGTAGAGCAATGGAAATGGCTAAGGCTTTGGAGCCAGACCTGCCTGGGGCGTAAATCGGCCTTCTGCCTTGTCCCCGGACTTTAGCCTTGAGCAAGTCATTCACCGTCTCCAAGACGTGTCTTGAATCATGCCGTAGCTTAGACGAAATGCTGACCGCGGTGCTTGGTCCGTGTGCACTTAATTCTAGCTGTTGTTGGAGTCATTTATATTTAGTGTGAAATGCGCAGATGCACGTAAGGGTCCGTGTGTGGCCAGGGTTAGGGCTCTGTCTTCTCTAGGCTCCCTGTGCTGGCCAGGAACTAGGTTAGGGTCAGCTTGGGGACAAGAGTTAGTGTGGACTGAGGCCCTCAGGGGGCCTGACTTGGACTTTGGTATCAAGAAGGAACTCCAGGAGGAAGGGACGTCTAAAAGTGACAGAAGAATGGTCTAGGTGGGTGGGGCAGAGCCCTCTGGCAGAGGGAAGAGCAGGCATGCAGGTCTCGAAGGGGGCAGAGGGGAAGGCCGGGTGCACGAGGCAGGCAGGGGCTGGGGGCTCTGTGCTAAGCAGGGTACAAAGTCAGGAAATGATTTTTTTTTTTTTTTGACCAGAAGAGGCATTTTACCACCTGGAACCAAAAAAGTCTGATACCCTAAACCCTCCTAATCCATCTCTAGCCTCTTTATCCTTTCCTTCATACTCACATCCTGCATTCGTTCTACCGACGCGCACCAAGTGTCTCCGGGGACCCAGCCCAGCCCAGGTGGCAGGGGCACAGTGGTGAAGACAGCAGACCAGACCGCTGCTTTCCCATGGGATTAAGTCCTCTCATCCAGTCTGGCTCCTGCCTCTGCTCAGGCTGTTCCGCTGCCCTGGACCGCCTTTCCTTTTCTCCAGTCCAGTCTTTCCAGGGTCGGGCTGAGGTCCCCTACTCCCTTTATGAAACTCTGTCTGTTCTTTCTGATCATCGTGTCCTCGCTTCTCTTGGTGGAGGAACAAGAACAACAGCGTGCCAGGCCCACTGCCCCAGAACTCTCCAGGCCCCAGGCAGGAGGGCGGCACCAGTATCTCTAACAGCCTTGGTTTACTGCTGAGGCACTGATCGGGCTCCAGCCTTCTCTACATTTCCCTGTAGACTGTCAGCTTCATGAATGAGGGGTCCCTGCCTCCCTCCAGCGCTGTGCTCACCATGCCTTCTCCACTAGTTTAGAAGGGAAGAGAGTGTGACTCGTGCTTTAGGCCCCCTTTGGTGGGTGGGCCAAGAAATGCCAATTCCTACCACTTCTGTGCAGAAGCCTTGGTCAAGAGAGAAAGACCTCGAGAGGGTGAGACTCTCAAGGCAATTAGGAAAGGTAGCAGGCCGGCGGGGGTGCAGAGAGAGGCAGGTAGCTGGGGGAGGAAAGCTGGTTGCATTGGAAAATGATGAAAAACAAAAACAGAAAAAAAGGAATAAGGGAAGTCACTGGGAGAGGCAAGATGGAGTGTAATCTGAACCACAAACCCACCTCCTCCAGGCTCTGTAAGGCTTTTACTGTACTATAAAAACCACCGCCGAACAGCAAGCCTGCTTGATGACAAAGAGAGATAATTGGCTCTCATGCAGATTTAAGCCCCAAGTTATCAAATAATAATAGCACGCAGAAAGAGACACAGGCAAATGGGCCTGGAGAGCCCGCTTCTTCCAAAGGATGAGGATTTGTTAAAAGTATCTAAATTATGCTCCTGCAATGGAACAGGGAAATGGGGCATTTTTTAAAAAAAAGATTTTCTTTTAATGCTTGGATACATTTTTAAAAGTTCCTTTATAATTAGGGTTGTAATTTATATAATTTATTTTTAAAATATCCTTTTTTTAATTTCCACCCGGTCCAGTTAAAGTTGAACTGAAAAGCCCACAGTAAATGATTTTTTTAATAAAACCGTTTAAAGG
Source organism: Ursus maritimus (assembly GCF_017311325.1). Classification (NCBI taxonomy): domain Eukaryota; kingdom Metazoa; phylum Chordata; class Mammalia; order Carnivora; family Ursidae; genus Ursus; species Ursus maritimus. The sequence continues at coordinate 34,340,626 of NW_024424230.1, forward strand.
AGCCCCAACCTGAAGCGGAATAGATATGTGGATTTTCAGAGGAGAGGGGAAAAATCATATATTGAAAAAATAAATTTCCTAACCCATTTTACACCCCAGATTTTATAACCACTGGAAGGTTTTTAAAATTCTAATTCCCTGTGCTTTTCTTAAACTGTTTGTTTACCGCGGGGGCTCCTTGGGCTTGGGACCAAGGGCTCAGTGGGTCAGTTTCAGATCAGTTTCAGATGCTTGGTCCAGGAAGTTTCACCTCCCCCTGATTCTTCATGTGATGTGTGTGTTTCTGTATCTACCTCCCTCTTCAAGTGAACTCTGAGATCCCTGAGATCAGTATCACGCCCCAGGAAGAAATCTCCCTTCTCCTCTCTGTAACATCTAGCACAGTGCTCTGCATACAGTAGGTGCTCAACAAATGTTTGCCAGTGATTTGCCACACTGTGGAGAAGCCCTAATCCACTGACGAAGGGGAGGCCAGAAAACCTTCACAGGCAGCTTTGGTTCCTATGTTATAATACCCTCTTCCTGAGGGAGTGGGAAGGGGGTCATCGTTGCAGTGCTGAATCAAGGACCCGCTCAGAAGAGGGGAAGAGGAACAAAGAGCAGATGATTTGAACACCAGGGACAAAGAGCATAAGGGCTGTGGTTGCTTTGGATGGGTCAGGTAGGGAAAATGCAGAAAGAGGTACCAAGAGGAGCTGTAAACTAGATACACTGATGTCATCATCTTTCCAGGGACTTGCTCTGGGCATCTCTTATGTTTGCTGGGTTCAGCAGAGCCATAGCCTCAGAGATGCCCGTTCCACACCTATCAGAAGGTGCATGAGTGCCCACGCACACCATCCTTGTGCAAGGGATAAACGTAGGGCCCCATGAACCAATCAGAGGACACATGGGAGAGGTAGTTAGGACTGTAACTGCTGTAGCAGGACAAGGGATGGAAAGGTTCATGAACACTTAGGCTCCTCCGTAGAGGAGGGGGCATTTGAACTTGGCCTGAAAGCACAGGTTGGATGAAGGGAAGCATCAGGGCTGGGCAGAGTATTGGTTCTGGAGGTGGGGGACAGTACAAGCACAGGCGTGGTGGGGGGGAAGGAGCGGGGGTGCCTGAGGAACAGGACGAAGCACTACTTAGCAGAGCCTAACAGGTGTAAATGAGAGAGCAGTTTGGTCCGGGTTCAGGAGGGCCTGCGAAGAACGTAAAAATGAAGACAGTCCAACCTACTCTGTAACAACAGCCCATGCCCCTGTCCACTTGTTCTCAGAGGCTTTCTCTTCGAGAAGTAGAGCTCTGACCGCAAGAATCCTCACTGCTGCCCACCCACTGGCACGCACTTGCCGAACCCTTCCAGGACCACAGAGAAGCCCATAAGGATGAGGCTCACTTCCGCTCTTGGGGGGCTCCTACCTGTCTGGGGGGCTGCCCCACCTCCCAGATGCCAGACAAGCCCTGAAAGAGAGAACCTGGCAGGCAGCAGAGAAGGATGTGGCATTACAGTGGGCGCAGCCAGGGAAGGTTTCTTGGAGGAGGGGAGACCACAGCTGACCCCTGGAGAATGAAGGGATCCATAGTGGAGCATGGAAGGGAGGGTCGGTGTTTCATTGTGGTCTCCACGGCAGGACCATGAGCAGTCAGTCCAGGTGGGTGGTAGGCGGTGGGGCAGGGGGACGTTTTCTCCTCTCTTACGGAACCTCTGGAGAAGGCATTTCCTTTGTCTTTGCCTGGGATCATCTGCCATTGAGATCCCGGCCTCTGCAACCCCCACATGCCCCAGAGCTCTTATTCCTCCAGCTCCCGCTCCTGCCAGTACACACCCATGGCCCCCAAGAGCCGACAAATCTTTCTGCAGGGAGAAGGGGGTTTCCTAAGAAGACCAGGGCAGAGAGGAGGAGAGGAGGAGGAGGGGGATGAAGAGGGAGGAAGAAGAGGAGAAGTTGAAGCTCCTTAAAGGAAGCTCCCTTGGGAGGGCTTTCACGGGGTGCCCTGGCTCGGTGGTAACCCGTCCTGGACCGTGGGTCCTCTGGCCAGTGCTTTGGTGCACGCTTCCCACCTAGATGCCCAGCTCTTCCTAGCGCCTGGGGCGCTTGTCTGCAAAGTAAGAACTGCAGCTGAGAGACACGGGGAAACAATAAAGGGGCTGAGCAGTGACTTGAAAACAGATCCTTCTTCAGAGTGCCACTGGAGGGTGGGAAGCGCCTTCCCCCCAGGCTGTCCCTCGCCTTCCTAGCCCAGGGAAGGATGGAGAGCACAGGTCCCCAGACTGCTGCTTCGTTGCCAGGGAGACAGCAATTACTCTGAGAGTTGTGTAGGGTTTTTCTGCCTTTCCCTCTTTCTTTCTTTCTTCCTTCCTGTGTTTAAATTCCGGGCCTGATGAACTGCAGTCAGCCTGGCTGCCCCCTCCTCCACTCCCCACCTCCGCCCCCAGCCGCTGACTCTGCATGAAAGGTCAGAAGGGCTGTAAACAGTCGCTTTCCAAAATGACAGATGCCCCTGCTTGGGGTAAGCATGGCAGGAGAGAGACCATTTGTCAAAGTATTTATAAAGTGGGTGGAGATGCTGAAGTTGTATTCCCTCCAGGTTAAAAAAAGAAAGAAAGAAAGAAGGCAGAGAGCCACAAGGGAAACAGGAATCCAGCAACTTCTCTCACGACCCACTCTCCTTTTTTACCAGCCGGAGATGGTGATGAGTGTTCTGTGCCTATGGAGATGAACAGACCCGTGCTCCTGCCCTCTGGGTGTTCGCAGTTTGGGGAGACAGACTCACACCTGGGCAGTCAGAGACAGAGGACAGGGTCCGGAGGTGTGTCAGATGGGTGTGTGAGGTCAAGAATGTCACAGGCCGAGTTGGAGGAGAGCAGGTGTGGCGTGAGAGAGTCTGGGCCTCATGTCCTGAACTTGCTCTACGGCTGAGGGAGGCCTGCTGGGGTCACCAAGGAAGCCTGGAGGAGGATGACAGCCCCAGAGGAGCCGAGGCACCCTGAGTGTCCAGATGCCATCCCTGCGCGCAGACCCAGGCCAGCTCGGGGGAAGAAGGCCCACGCTTCTGCAGTAGTCTGACCCTCGGGGCCTGAGTAATGTGCTGTTGGGTAGGGGCAAAAATGGCCTGGTGCACCCTGAAAATCCAGGCTAGAATATTCTGCTCATGGGTGGGAGACAGAGGGCAAAGCTGGGTGCTTTAATGTGTTAATTTGCCCCTGATGCTTTCTTCCCTTTCCTCTTCTTCTTCTTCTTCAAATTAACCATTAACCATTTTAAGATGTGCAATACAGTGGCAGTTAGTACCATCCCTGTGTCGTAGAGCGAACACCTCTATCAGGTTCCAAGGCACATGTATCAGCCCAATAGGAAGCCCCATACGCAGTAAACAGAGCATATGAATTAATCCATTCCTACCTCCTCCCAGCCCCTGGGCAACACTAGTCTCCCTTCTGTTTCAATGGATTATGGATTACATATTCTGGATGATTCATATGAATGGAATCATACAATATGTGACCCTTTGTGCCTGACTTCTTGCCCTAAGCATGTTTTCAAGATTCGTACATGTTGTGGCAGGGTCAGAATTTCTTTCCTTTTTATAGCTGAGTAATACTCCATTGCATGGCTAGATCACATTTTGTTTATTCATCAGTTGATGTAAATTTAGATCGTTTCTACTTTGGGGCTATCGTGAATAGTGTTGCTGTGAATATATTTGTACAAGTAGCTCTGTGGATGCCTGTCTTCCATTCTTTTGGGTACATAGCTGTGTGCGATTGCTGGATAATATGACTGATGTCTTATTTTTTTGTAAAGTTCCAAGCTGATTTGTCTGTTTCAAAGTCTCCAACTTGATTCAAATTAACTCAACCCTTACTGAGTGTGTACTGTGTATCATGCCTTCCCGGATTCTAGGAGCTACCCTGTCTGATATATTCTATCCCCATTTTATAGATGACAAAGCTGAGGTTCAGATGAATTAGGTCTCAGGCCAACCAACTGAGAGGTGCCAGACACTCAGATGCTGTTTCCTGGATTTTTCCACTATACCGCACGTGGCTCTCCCACATCACTGGGGCACCAAGTGCCTGGATAGCCCAGCTTCATGGTACTTATTGCAGAACTCAAAATGTCCAAGTATTTAACTCCCTGTGAAGTCAGTACCCTCTAGATTCTACTATAGACAGGCAGGTGGAGGTGCTAATATTTTTTTAATTGGAGGGGAGGACCTCAAATTGATGGCATTCTTCCATTACATTCATTTTTGTATAAGTGAGTTGGGGAGAAACAAGCTGAAGTCCATTGAGTGGCTGAACCCTAAGCCCTGCCGGTGGGAGGGAGACTGGTGTTATGTCAGAAATGTCAAGATGGGGCTCTAGGGTGGGAAGGCCACATCAGGGCAGGAGCAGTGAGAGCAGAAGGCTCTGGAGGCAGAAAAACGGGTCGAGGCAGCAGGAGAGGTGGTTCTAGAAGCAGGTGAGCTGCAGACTGCAGAGACGGCTGCTCTCTTGCCAAGCCTGGAGACGAATCTTAAGCTTTGTGCAGGCATACGCAGGGTGACATGGCTTGTCTCTGAGGGACAGGACCCGCCCCCTCCTCCCACTTCTGCTTACCTAGCCAGGAAGAGATGGTTAGCTAAGAGGATCCGCCAAGGGCGGAGAGGGGCTTCAAGCCCCCAGGCCACCAGACCACTTGAGCTCACAGCATGACCTTGAACAGCACAGGCGCAGATGTGATGGGAGCAGCTGGCTTGTGTCCCCTGCGGCTGCACCTGTGGCATTTGCCAGCCTGGAGGACAGGCGTGCCCTACCTTTGCATACTTAGTGCCATCCATCAGCCCAGCAGGAGGTGGGGGGGCACCACTCCACACTTACCTCCCTAGCACTCCACATGACCCCCACCCCTCCAAAGACCTCAGCGGCTGAGTGCACGGTGAGACCACAGCCCAAGACCTGGACAGCTGCCCTGTAATTCTGTCAGGCAATTAACGCAGCAAATGGGCCCAGAGGGGCCTGCCTGTAGGGAGTCGCCCTCCTGCCTCCAAATGCTTTCCCCTGGCTCGTGCCATGTGCTGATTCCAGCCTGACGGTGCACGCATACTGCTCCCTCCGCGGGGCTTCCAACCAGAATCTCCATCAGCTCCATTGCCTCTGATGTCTTAGGCTGGCCTTTGAGGTCCCCCGATCGAGCCCGCCCTGTCTCATCTGCCAGGGCAACTGGGGACCAGGTTTCAGCCCAATCAGGGACACGAAGTGGGAGAAGGAGAAGCCCTGAGGAGGCCTGCCCAGGAACTCAGGGGCGGTGGCTGCTGTTGGGAGCCGCGGGAAGGAAGTCATGATGAAGTTGCACGGGGTGGGGCGGGGGGGCGGGTGGAGAGGAGAAGCCCACTTTGGAGGTGTCTGTGGGGTAGGTGAGTTGAAGGAGGAGAATGTAGAACTCCCAAGTTTCTGCCTTGGCAGTGCCAATCACCTGCGTGGGGGAATCCAGGACACTGGGTAGTGGACAAAATAATGGGTACCTCTTTGCTCAAGTTCAATGTAAGGCACCATGAGCCCTCCAGGCCGCGATGGCAGCAGGGAGTCGTGTGTCTGGGAGATGAACACCAGGCCACCGTGGCTGGAGGGCCACATGGGAGCCACTGTGAGGCCGGGTGAAAACAGAGAGGGGGAGGAACAACCAGGTATGTACCCTGGTCTGCTCTCGATGAGTTGACTTCTCACTGAGGAGCCGACATTTAAAGTAATTCCTCGGACACAGAGACCTGACTGAGGGGGATGACAGAGACCCATGTCACAACGGAGGCAAGTCTGAGAAGCATGTGCTGATTTTGGAGGAAATAGGAAGTCACAGAAGGTTTCAAAGCAAGGGAGTGACAGATCAGAAGCTGGCCTGAGACTGAGACACTGGAGGCCAAGGGACAAATTAGGAAGTCATCTAATGGCCCAGACAAGGGAAGATGTGTCAGGAGATAGCAGACAGAAGCTTCTAGGGAGAGAGGTGAGACTTCTGTCCTTAAGAATAACCTTACAGAGCAGATCTAAGCAAATGCCAATGCCCCTCATCTACGGGGAGAGCCCAGGGAAGAGGAGGCCTCGCCCCCAGCCCAGCTCTCATTCAGATTAGAGTCAAGGGCCTCAGGGGCCGTGGGCAGGATCCCAGGGAGCAGAGGAGTCATGCTAGACTGGGATCCACCGAGGTGCCTCGAGCTGCCAGGCCAGTTGTCCAGCAGGGTAAGGACGTCAGCCCCAGATCAAGCCCTGAGCCCTTCCTGGTGACTGTGACCTTATTGCGTCTCTCTGGTCCCTCATTCCCTTATTTTGAAATCTTCCATTTAGGAATGTGGAGCTTTCCTCATTCCTTTGCATCTGCCCTATGGAAGTAAGGGCGCCTGACCCTCTACCTCCCAGAAAGTGAGGAGCAGTGGGATGGAGAATAGGAGAGAGCTTAGGAGCTGGAAAAGTGCTCAAGGAGGTAGCAAACTTGTAAAAGTTAGAAGGGCCATAAAGCATGAGGCCCGGATGTTTTCCCCACCTCCTGGGAGCTCCATATCCAATGCACTGCTGCTCTCTGATGGGTGGTGGGTGTCTATTAGGGCGAGGGAGTCTGAGTGGCAAAGGCAAGCAACGGGCCACAGAAGAACCTTCCAGGCCTGCAGGGTACAGGGCCTGTTACCCAGACCCAGCTCAAGTTCAGGGAGAGCACCAGGCCCATTTTGGGGCCTCATACTATCCCAGGTGTCTGGACCTCTCTCCCCACTTCCCCCGCCGCCTGCCCACCTGCCTCCACGGGATGGCCTGAGATGAGGGTGTAGATGTGTTTTGGGAAGTCGCCCCTGGGCCCATGGCTCCGGCACCAGTGGGCCCCTCCTGGAGGCTAGGGTGGAGGAAGCTGGTCCTGATCGAGGGCCTTTCAAGGGACCCTGCCAGGTGATCCAGGTGTGGCCTTGACCTCCAGGGAGTTGGTCTCTCTGTCCAAACTTCCCTACACAGTGGGTTTTTTGGTCGGTTGTGTTTTCCCTAAACAAGCTTATACAATTAGTTTCTTCTTGTTTCCTAAATTATTTTTGCTGCTGCTAATTATTTCACACTCCATATACAAGAGTTATTGGGGTGGGTAATGGGAAGCAAGGGATCGTTTCGTGGGAGCATCACGGGCTCCAGGACATGCAGGCAACTTTGATTTGTTTTTCTGCTCATCCACTGCCTGAGAGAAGGAACAGAGAATGCCGAAAGAACAGGGGGGGAGACACAGAGGGGCTGAGGCATAGCCTGCCCACAGCCTGGGAGAGAACACCTGCTGATGTGGCCAAGGCCACTGCCCTGCCCTCCCATGGAGAAGAAAGGTTCCAGGGCAGCTCAGGGAGGGCTGCACAATTCACAGGACACCTTTGCTTAAGAACCTCACAAAAGGGACCCATGTGGGGCCTGGTACTGCCCTGGGGGTTCCACATGGGTCATCCCAGGCCTGCATCAATTCTCTGCTACAGTTGGAAAGTGGGGCTCAGAGAGGTTCAGGAACTCACCTGAGATCACACAGCCAGGAAGTAGTAGAGCCGAGATAGGAACCTAGGTCTCTCTGATGCCAAAGCCTGCATCTCTAACTGCTCTCTGCCTGCTCCTAGGGCCCTCTTTGTTCCCAAGGATGCTTCTTGGGGGTGCTTCCCTGGGAGGAGGGTGCTTACCTTAGTCAGGGAGGGCCTGGCCCCCACAGTCACCCCCATGTAGTCCCCAAAAGCCCACAATACCTGAGCTCCAGCCAGAACAGGTGTACCGACTGCCATATTCCCACAGGGCAGCCCCCATGACCCATGACCCATGACCCATGACCCATGACCCATGACGGGTGTGTCTTTTTGAGTTGAGCTCTGCTCAAAGGAGGGTAGACTTTTTCTAGGGAAAATTAACCAGGAACCTAAGCGGGGAAGCAAAACTAGCAAATGGAAGAGCCGCCAAGAGGAAGGGTGTGCAGAGCCCAGACTGTTTTCCTGACGCTGAGGGTCCTCAGGCCCTGGCACCTGGCCCGAGGTCTGAGCCCGATGAAGCCACTCACAAGGAAGCTGGAGACAGGTCTGGGGCTCTGCTGACGCAGCCGTTCCCTCTTTGCCCTGACCAGGGACCCCCAAGGCCCCGCCTCACCAGCCCCAGCCTGGGAGGCCCTCAGCTGCCCGGAGATAATGCTCCTGTGAGCCCCAGGCCTGCGGGACCAGCTCTACTTGGCTCAGGCCCGTCCTCTGGAGGACGCCTGTCACGCCAGCCAGTGGCTGGAGCTGGGACTTACTCTACAGACACTGAGCGATTCCTACCATTCCAGGCACTGCTCTGGTCTCGCCCCCTGGGGCTCGCCGCGGTTCATAAACACAGCAAAAACAAAAACAGAGCCACTGAACCAAGTGAGAAAGTGTGAGCAAGTGCCCCACGGCACTACTGGCCCACAGAAATGCTTGCTCGCGCCCTGGTGGCTGGTATGCACTGTGGACTCCCAGCTAACCCGGACCCCGCGTACACCTATACGCACCCGGTCTGCTCTAACACTTGGCATATATGGTCTCATCTAACGCTCAGCGACCCGGTGAGGTGAGCTCTGTTCCTCTCCCATTTTACAGGTGAGGAAACTGAGGGAGAAAGGGGCTAAGACACCTGTCCCAAACCCCACAGCTCAAAGGTGAGAGAGCCACACAATGCGCGAGTCCCGTTCCCAACCACTGCCCTGCGTGGCCTTGAGAAGGGACAGGCTGCACGCATCTGCTCCCCCAGCTCCCCTCCCCTCCTTAAAACTAAGGCTGCAGGTGTACCCAAAACGAAGGTGGCTTGTCCCTGGGCATAATGCATTTTCTTGATTTTTCTTTTAAGAAAGAGCTCTTCCAGGGATCCTCTCCTCTCCTTGCCCCAGGAAGCCGCTCTCCTAGACCCACTGGGTTCTCTCTGAGTCCAGATGCTTCTCACTGGAGAGGAAAGCTGAGCTCTGGCCTCACTCATCCACCCTGGATGGGGGTGGGCAGGGACCGGAGAGTCCCCAGTGGGCATGAAACAGGGCCCATGGGGCAGGGGCCTTGAGGGAGACAAGTGACATCAGAGCAGCATTCAAGCCCTCCAGGTGCCCGCTCCTTTGAAGCCCATGCCCCGTGTGGCACCCCCAGGGCAGGGAAGCTGGGGCGGGAATCATCATAGCCATTCGATGGATGGAGACACCAAGGCCCAGAGAGGGGGAAGGACTCACCAAGCCTTGGTGGCAGAAGTGACGCTAGACAGAAATGACGGGATCTGGGAGAGGCAACTTGTTGGCAGAGGTCCTGGCTCCCGTGTCCCTGGACAATGTGGAAGGGGCTCTGCCAAGGGAGGCCACAGCTCTTCTACCAACTGGGCAAGGTTGGTACAGAGTGTCATGACCCCCAGCAGGCTCTGAGGGCCTCTCTGGCTTTGTTGGCTGGAGTGCCCACACCTGGCAAGTGGCCCGTGGCCATTGAGCTCACTGGGCCTGCCCTGTGAAACCTCCGGGGGAAGTTCTTCTGTCCTTTGGCTTCAAGCGCTCCAGGAACGGGAGCTGAGTGCTCAGCCCCGGGCTGAACTTTGGGGCACAGGGTGGGCAGAAGCAGGCATAGCTCCCAGAACTATCCCAGGGGAGTCAGAAGGGAGAGAGCACAGGGACTGGCCTTTGGACACAGACCCACGGATTTCAGTCCCCGCCCTGCCTCTTCTGAGGTCGAGATGGTGAATGGCCGCGCACATCCTGCCTGAGAGATCTGAGCCTCAGGCTCAGTCCTAGGGGAGGTGGAGAGAGGGCCTCTCCCTGGCAGGCACGCGGTGATGCAGCAGACAGGACCTGGTGCTATGAAGCTCCTCCTCTGTCTGGTGCTCTCCCCTTCCTTGGTAGCTGACATGCATGCTCCGAGGGGCAAGGGGCAGAGCAGACCCCGTTGCTGGGTGCGTGGCGTGGCCTTTGGAGTTCAGAAGGGAGGTTTTGGACGGGTCAGGAGGCGCTGCCTGGCAGAGGTGGGCTGTTGTCCGGGCCATGGTAGATGAGTGGGAGCTGGCTAGGCGGAGAGGTGGAAGAAGCCCATCCTCAGTAAGACAAGACAGGGTGCCCAGGCATGGGCCGGGCCTGCGGGGTGGTTGGGGAGGCTAGGGTGGGGAAGCACAGAATAAAACCTGGAGAGGCCAGGGGCTACCACAGGCACCCAGCGGTGTCCAGCGGTGCAGTGGGGGCTCTGGCCAAGCTCAGGCAGCTGAGAGCAGGTACTGGCCTCGTAGGTGGCCCTGCCCTTCCTCCTGGGCCACTGCATTGTCTTATGAGACACCCTGTACCACCTTTCCAGAGAGCACTGATTACACCCTTTCTGTAAAATAAAAGAACAGAAGGAAGAAAAGAAGAGAGCCCTCTTCTCCTCCCCCTCCCTCCCTCCCACTCTCCCCGCGTACCCCCCTCCCTCCCCACCTCCCGCCTGCTCTTGCTCTCTGTTGCTAAGTAGATGGTAGGTTTATTTGCGGCTGTCGGTTCCCAGTAGAAAAATTTCGTCTTGGAGAGCCGCCTGGATGGGAATGGCTTCAGCGCTGATTTCATGGAGAAGGTCTGTGCAGTAATTAGTGTTCATGGGGGAGGAATTGGACTGGCAGGCTCCCAAGAAAACTACTCCCCAAAAGTTAGCTTGAGTCCAGAGGGCTACATCAAATCCAATTCCAGAGTGTGCATTGAGATCGCTATATATAGACCCGCAGACGAAAACAGGCAGCGAGGTGGCACGAGGTTCACGGAGGGACTGGTCACAGGAGGCGGAGGCAGCCCGGGCCACTCTGAAACCAGGGTCGGTGCCCTTGCTGAGGGCTGCTGCTGCCCACTGAGCCCTGCACCTCCCCTTCCAACCCAGCCTGCCTGGAACAGATGCTCCGCAGGTGATGGGAAAGGGGGGAGGGGCAGGGGGCTATCCCTTTGCTAGGTGACACTAGGGTGCATTTCTAAGCAGCACACCATCCGACTATAAATGCCTGCAGCCCTGCCTGGGTCCTCACAGGTAGCCCGCTTAGTGGGACCACTGGGAATAAGCCCCACTTCTTCCTCTCCACCTCTGCAAGGCTCCTGGAGGCACTCCCTGCCTCCATGAGGGCCCCCCCTCCCCATCACTCATTCTGTCCCTGGCTTCCCCAGGCCTCCGCAGTCAGAAGTGTGGTCATTGGGGCACATAACACTTGGTGAGGACTTCTCCATGTCCCTCTGTCCCCAGTTCTTCCCCAGGCTGGGTGCCACTGAGGTCTGGCCGCCTATCTTCCTCTCCTATCCTTCCCTTCCTCCCCAGGCCACGACTGGGAATGAGCAGGTGCCCCTGGACATTTAGTGAAAGAATTGAGGGCAGTAGGCCTCAGAAGTCTGCCAAGGGCTGTGGTGGCAGGGGGTGGGGGGAAGGTGGGGGGAATTGTCTCACCTTGTCCCACCAAAGCCTTCAAAAACAAGTAGAATCAGGATTAAAATCCAGAACTCCGAATCTTCTTTCCCATTTTCATTCCCCAGAACTTTGCCAGAGCCAATCTTTTGCTCAGGTCAGGATTTTATAGACAAGGAAGCCTAGGTCCCCAGAAGGCCAGGGACTTGCCAGAAGGGTTCTGTCCTGGCCTCTGATCCAAGTGGCAACTTCCAGCCGGTATTTTCCCACTCCTGTGTAGTGGGGGCCTTTGCACCCACGGTCTCCCACCATCTGCATTGCTACTACTCCTACCTCCTTCACCGCAATCCTGGAACCTCTGGTCTCAGCCAGCCCAGCCTCTCAGCCACAGCCTGCATTGCTGGAGTCCGGCAATTCACAGGGTGTGTCAAGCCAGGGAGGGGCCCTCTGCACTCAGCCACAGATGAGGGCCACAGCTGCCTGGGAGTGGAAACGCCAGGGAGGAGGGCCAGCAGCCATCCCTTTTATGACCCCCACTGCCCGGCTCTCGCCTTCTAGGCCTCAGCTGCCCCAGCTGGCCTTCCTGGCCATGGGGTGCAGTCAGCTCGGCCAAGACAAAGCAGAGGTCTAATGGAAATTTCTAGGAAGCTGAGAGAAAGGATAAAACCTGGGGATACAAAGACTGAGCCTTGGCCAGCTGTGGGAGTCAGACCCATCATGGAAGTGATAATGGCAGGGCTCAGGTCGGCTATACCTGGCACAGCTCACGAAGTTACTGGATCCCCCACTCCTTCCCGCCCTCAGACCCTCTTGGGGGCAGTGAGAACAGAGAATAGAACCATATGCATGACTAGGACATATGAGCATTTTAGACCTGTGCCTCCCCCTCCCCTTAGCCCTGGCCACTGCTCACCATCCTCTGAGGCAGGGGTGGGGATCCCAGATGGACTGAGCCCGACGTGCTCACACTAATCTGTTCCTGTTTCCTTTGCATTTGGTGCAAATCCTTAGAGATGCACCTCCATCTGCTAATTTACTCTGCTTCCTACACATTTCATCTGGGGCCTTCCATGCTGACCACCCAGCGTCTGCTTGCTTTCCTCCTCAGGGCTGCCCTGGGCCCTCCAGCCCTCTCAGAGATTTGCTCTCTTCACTCAGCCCAGGAGGCTGGGCAGGGACCTGGGGTCGAGTTCCCCCACTGAGCAGCTGCATGCTTTTGGGATGATCACCTTGACCTACAGACACATCTGTCTCCTTCTCTGTTAAGGGACAAAGTACACTTCCTCCCTCCCTCCTGTTCCACTCATCCATTCACTGATGAATTTATGCGAGGACCCACTATGTGCCAGGACTCTGCTGGATGCTGGGGACACAGACTCAAGGGCGGGAATACCAAACCCATTTCACAGAAAAGGAAGCCGAGGTCCAGAGAGATCTGGTGACTTGCTGAAGGCTGCTTTACCCGCCAAGAGATTGCCTTCAGTAGGCATTCTCATGCCAAACCGGCGTCCACCCTGTGCTTCCCGTGACCATGCCGGGCCCTGGCCCAGGAGCAGGGCGAAGGGGCCACAGCAGATGGGGCCGGCACCACCACCTTGGAGCTCATGGGGCCTCTCGAGAAGTCAGCGAGTAACACAGATGTGTTCGAGTCACATCCATTCCCTCCCCAGGACGTGAGAGGATTCCACACCCACCCTCCCGGGGCTACCCATCCCAGGCTCTGCCAAGGACCTGCCCTGCTCTTGCCTGAGACCCCCCCTTTCCTCTTCCCAGCCCTCGCAGCCCACATTCCCAGGCCTTAACAATTCCTCTCACAAAAGAAACAATTGACAGTAAGGTACCTCTTTGAGGAAGCATGAAGCCAGCTCTTTGTCCCTTGTCCCGCCAGCTCATTACTGCCTCCTGTCATTAGCATATTAGATACACGAGGTAAACAAAACACACTCACATCCTAGAGGCTCAGGGCACACCGCAGGACGAGGCGCTCCGAGCCCCCAGTGTGCTGGCCTGCTCGAGGGCAGGAAACTCAGACTAGGTGCCTGGCCTGGTGAGCATGTCCTGAGGGGGGGAGCTTATAATCAAGTGTGCAGGTCCCACACGAGGGGAGCAGACGACACCAGACGGTATAAATGCCAACGCTCTTTCTCACACTGTAGGGCATCTTAAGCACCACGTCACCACTGCTGCTCCCGATGAGGGTGGCAACAGTAATCCCCTCCCCACTGGTGATACGCCGGGCACTCTGCCGGATGCCCATGACCCCAGCAGGTGAGTGCCACTGGCTTGTTTCCCCTCTAAGGAACCTGAGGCCTGAGGGCTGGAGTGGGACGACTTAAACTACCCAAATTACTCAAACTACCCATGGCTCCCAGAACAAGGCAGAGGCTACTGCCAGAGCCAGGCCCACCTCTCTCGGAGACTGCACCCCTTTCCCAGGGGTCCTGCTGATGGAAGCAACCAGGCCATGGGGGTTAAATGGCTTTCCCAGAGGCACCAGCTGGCAGGTGACAGAAACTGTGGGGTCAGATGTTACCTTGTTTAGGGGTGGAAAAAAATGGTATGTCCTGGAGTAGTCAAGAATGGGAATTAAGGGGTGCATGGGTGGCTCAGTGGGTTAAGCGTCTGCCTTCAGCTCGGGTCATGATCCCAGGGTCCTGGGATCCAGCCCCACATCCAGCTCCCTGCTCAGTGGGGAGCCTGCTTCTCCCTCTCCCCCTGCCTGCTGCTCCCCTGCTTGTGTTCTCTCTCTGTGTCAAATAAAAATCTTAAAAAAAAAAAAAAAAGGAATTAAATAGACGGACAAGAGAGAAAATGGGATTCCAGCCATGAGACTGAAAAAGGAAGGAAGGAAGGAAGTCGGGGGGAGCCCTGAGCTGATTTGCCCCTACCCTGAGCAGAGCCCAGCATCCTCCTCCAGGAGGTGGCAGAGCCCAGGGTTAAGGCCACAGACTCTGCAGGAGTCTGCTGCATCTGGCAGCCCAGCTCTGCCAGGGACTTGGCCATAGGCCCGGGGCAGGTCTTTTGTCTTCCAGGGTCTCTGTTCCCTTACCTGTAAAATGGGGATGATTATTGTACTATTGCATGGAGTTATTGTGTTAAACGATTCAATACATGTGAAGCACTTAGACCAATGCCCAGCAGATAACTAGTCATCAGTGTTTACTGTTAGCCCGAGCCCCGCACAAACCTTGGCTTGGCTGGTATGCTCCTGGCACGTGGATCACGTAGCCTTGCAAGTTTGTTCACCTAGGGTCTCCTCTATGTCTTTCATCAAATGGGAAATGGTGGGCCCTCAGTAAAGAGTTGTGGAATGAGGGAATGAATGAATCATCTTTCCCTCCCTCCACAGATGATGTTACCACCCATTCCAGTCACATGGTTTGAGTCTTATGTACCCGTCAACCCATGAGGTAGTTGAGTCTTCTTTCTTGGTGGGCTCTGTGGGATGTGGGTCTCTGGGGAGAGAGGAAATCAAGCTGAATGCCGGGCTCCGTTCCACACCCCTGAGGTCACCCTCTCCATTTGCCTTTTGCCTCTCGCCCACCTTGAGCACTCCCAAGGTCAGCGATGAATGAAGGGTCAGTGGCTCTATCCCTTCCCAGGATTGGGGCCAGCTGACTGGCCAGCCTCTATCCCTCCCACAGTGTGAACGGCTGCCAGGGCTCAGAGAGCTTGAGGGATTAACTCACGGGGGCCAGCATTCCCATCACATTTGCTAAGGACTCCTTCACCGCAGCCCTCAGGTTAAATATTGCTAACTGCCTGTGGTTGAACCTATCTTATTGATGTTGGGTGAAGCCCAATGCCCAGCCAGAAGACTGGCTTAAGTGGCCGAGATCATGAAAAAGACACCCTCTGCCGAGAGCTGGACCATGGCCTGCCAGGACTGTGTGAGATTGTTTTTCTGCTTTTAAAAAGAAAATCACATTTTCCAAACATTGATCCTGTAATATGGGACTCCTGGCTATTGGTCTTTTCAAAATAGCCTGTCTTGGATGCTGAGGTTGGAATTTCTTGGTTGGTGTGCTTCTTCTTCTTCTTCTTTTTTTTTTTTTTTTTTGTTCTTTAAGTGAATTAGGGGCTGTTAGGAAGGAGCCAGGAAAGAGAGGTGAGATTAATTCACCTCACCTCACCTGGCAGGTCCTGAGTGCCCAAGCACAATCAAAGTGGAGCTGGCGGCCCTCCCTTCTGATTCTCAGCAGCTCAGCCACTCTGGCGAAGCCCCATCCAGGGACTTGTTCAAGGATGGACAGGACAGGCCCAGCCCCATGAGCTGTGGTCTAGTAGGGAGACAGAGTTTCCGCAGATGAGAACAGCAGAAAACTCTATTCAGCCAAGCCCTTGTGGTTATGTTTTAGACACTTGGATGCAGAAGAACTTATTGGAAGGAGAATCGGGGAGTGCTGGGAAGCTGGGGAGGGCTGCAGAGGTGGTAGGAGCTGGTAGAGGACCCCACCCCACTCCACCCCTGCAAGCAAGGAGGGCATCTCAGGTGGGAGAGGAGTCAGAGCAAAGGCCCAGAGGCAACATTGGTATGTGCTGGGGAGAAGTGTCGTTCAGTGTGACCAAGAAGAGGGACAAAGGGACTCTACAGTCCCCTGCCTTGAGGCTGTGATCTCTCCTTGCGAGGGAGAAAGGAGTCAAGAGAGGCTGCTCCCCCAGGGCACAAGGACATTGTGGGGTAGAGAGCAGTCTCTGTGGATATGCCAGGGACGGTTTCAGGGAGGGAGCTGGGGGCTTCAGAAGCATACCAAGGAGGGATTCCCCCACATTTCCACCTACATGGGGATGGGGATCCTATTGGGGAAAATGCTCCCGCCTTAATTTAGCTGGTCCAACCAGCACGTAAAGCTCCAGCAAAGGGAATTCTATGCAACTCAACGAGCATCCACTGAGCTTCCTCTGTGGGCCCGAGACACACACAAGACCTGGCAAACGCTGGGGGCTGCTGAGGGGCTCCGGTCCTGCACCATGTCATTCCCACACACCGAGGAGCTCAGCGCACCAGGCCTGGGGTCAGCAGCATGGCTGAGGTCAGCCAGCCAAGCGCTGCAGTGGCAACAAGACAGGAGAAGAGGGAGAGGCAGTGGCAGGCCGGCAGCGGACGTGGGAACACGGAGGACAGAAGTGGTCTGAGACAGGAATATGGTTTCCCTCCCACACCCGTTGAGATGGCCCTGCTTTCTCAGAGGCCTTGCCTGTGGCCCAGCTCCCACATTTCAGTGACGGGCTGGGTCAGGCCAAGGGGGCCCCTGAGAGCCCCTTCCCCTGTGGCACTCAGTAAGCTAGCAGTCCCTTCCCACTGAGTCATGCCCGGCTTCTCGGTAGGTGCTCCCTGTTCTGAGAAAATTCAAAACAGGAAGATCTAAACTCCCCAACCACGTTAATTAGAAGGGAACACGGTTCAGTGTCTGTGCTCTAGCGCTTATCCTGGCATCCGTGTGAATAACAAATGCCCCACGTGCACTTCAAATCCAGCCTGCTGCTCAGATAGAGCCCTCTGTGGGGAGCCCATGGCCTGACTTTGACACTGGAGGGGGCATTAGGCATAGAGGGAGCTCAGGTGCCTGTGGCCCAGAGAAGCCCCAAGAGCCCAGCTGACTCCCCCTGGGTCCTTGCAAGAAGAGAATGAGGTCATCCCGGAGCGCTTTGTCCCAAATGTAAGCCATGGGGTGGGGTTGTGGAGGGAGGACATTTCCCATGAGGGACGTCAGGGTCCAGATGCTGCCCAGGGCTGCTGGAAGGGACAACAGGAACTGAGCCCCAGACAGCCATCAGGGGGCCTCAGGTCTCTGCGAGCCACTCAGCCTCATCTAGTTGCCAGATGCTGACAACATCCCTGTGGCCTACTCCCGAGGTAAGAGAAGGCGGAGCTCATGGGAGCAATAGCACCGTGGCCAGTGAAGGCCTCCATGAAGACAGGAACAAAGGGAGCACTGTGTCCGTCATGGGGACCAGCAGGAGCTTTTGGCCTAGAGATGGGGCACAGAGCAGCCCCGTGGGAACAAAGCCGGCACATGGGTCAGTGGAGCAGGTGGTCCTTCGCCTGTGGGCTGAGCCTCAGAAAGGCTGAGACCTTCCCCGGGCCAGGCTCCACCACCAAGAGCTCTTCGCTGAGAGAGGGGAAAGGCCATCAGTATGTCATGTCCAGTCTCTGTCCTTTTTCACAGTGCCATAAAGATGCTGCAGCCAACACCAGACATGTCATTCTCCAGTGCTGAGAGTGTAAACAAGGGCCGCTGGCAGGAGAGACACTTGGCAAAGGCCTGCCCTCCACTCCTTTCATCCTCTGAGGTCCAGAGCCAATGAGGTCCCTGGGTCTGAGGTTCCTGGGCCCTGCCCTGGGCCAGGCAGGCAGAGAAAGAGAAGGCCGGTCCCAATCCCTGGGGGGTTCCTAGTCTAAGTCTGGGGACATCCCTGTCCCCTAGTTCTGTGCCCATCTCTGTCTTGCGGCCACAAAGGACAGGAGAGCTGAGAGAAGTAAGAGACACACTTAGGGTCACAGCAAGCCAGGGTAACTCTCCCATGTCATGCAACCATTATCTCTGAGAAGCACTTCAACAGGCCACCATGCTCTCCTCTGGAGTTTCCTGTTTAAAGACCATTGGTGCAGGAGGGCAGTGCTGAGCCCCAGAACGGGATGAGGGCCTAGGGTAGAGTTTCAGCACTGGAGAGCTCTGAAGAGGGGGCAGGCCCACAGCCCTAATGCATTGGCTAAGGGCTCCATCCATCTCCCCTGCCTGCCTCCTCCAAGGAAGACTGATGGCTCCTGCCGCTGTCCGGGGCCTGAGCCGAAGGGCAGACGGCCCAGACCCTCTTCACACACCCTGCTCTTCCTGCAGCCAGCCATCCCTCCCCAGCATTTCAGATCACTGTCACCCAGGTGGGGGCAGAGTGAAGCTTATCCACCACTGCATTCAGTGATGTCTGTCCCTGGGAGGAGAAGAGGACCCTGGAGTTGGCAGTTCCTATAGTAGCAGATTTCCATGTGGGCAAAACACACACAAATGCAAGGTAGACAAATATGTGTGTTCGAATGGCCAAGCGAGAGGGGCCATCCATAAGGGCTTTAAGAGAGGCTGGGGTTGGTGTGGTTAGGGAAATCTTTGCATCACTCCTGGAAGGACATGTGGGCTCCAAAGGAGAGCGGCATGGCAGAGGCAGCAGGGGAAAAGATGCTCAGGCTTGGGTTTACCCCATGGAGGTGGAGCTGTAAGAGGAAGTCAGAGTCCTGTACATGGCTGGGCTCACTGTCCGTCTCCTATGGAAAGAGGAGAACCACAGGAGCTGTTGGAATACCAGCAGGGAGGATTCCTCTGGGCATGGGGGAGAAAGGAGTAAGCTCCATGTAGAAAGGACCCGGGGCAGGGGGGGACCAGAACAGCCAGGACAGGTCCTGGGAAGATGGCAGGAGGATCACCCAATGGCTGGGTCCTAGAAAAGAGAGGCAAAGACTGTGTCCTAGTCGCCTGGTTTCTTACTCCTGCCTGTCACCAGGCTCTGCTGAACCCTAAGGGCCCATTCTCAAGTTGCTCAGGGATTAGATGAGCAGACAAGGCTCACCCTTGGGGCAGCAATCAGAGGAAGGTGAGACTGTGGGGGTCCAGATAGGTGCCTTGG
The DNA here is from genome assembly GCF_017311325.1 of Ursus maritimus. Taxonomy (NCBI): domain Eukaryota; kingdom Metazoa; phylum Chordata; class Mammalia; order Carnivora; family Ursidae; genus Ursus; species Ursus maritimus. Next base: position 34,359,593 of record NW_024424230.1, read on the forward strand.
GCTTCACAGACCCAGAGACCCGAAGAGGTGGGTCTTGAAGGAGGGGCAGACCTGGGGCAGGCACAGAGGTGGGAAGACATTCCCAGACGAAGAGCATGTACGTGAGGAACAGCTCTGCAGCTGGTCTCCTGCGTGCATAGGAAGGGAGGAAGGGGACATTTGCTCCAGAAAGCACTGGAGAGGTCACCTTGCTCACCTAGACCATGGGGGACAGGAACTGGATTGGGGCGGGGAGGAGGGGGCGGATTTGGCTTCAGAACACCCGTGGCCCTCTTTATGGGAGGCTGGCGGATGTTCTCTCTCTCGCTCCCTCTCTCTATCCACCCCCAGAGATTCTGCCTTAATTTCTCTGCAGCAGGGCCTATATTTGTTTTTTAGATTCTCCAGGTGATTTTCAGGTACAGCCTCCATGAGAACCACTGAAAGTTGGTCCTCTGAGGATGGCATTTCAGGAACTAGGCAGGTCTACGGTGGAGATTTGGGGGCGGGAGGGTGTCTTCCTGGCCAGACCAAGAAGATCGCACTGAACGGGGAGCCCCTCCCTGACCCATTGGTCCGGCTGGTTGGTGCATTTGCTTCCCCCTTCCATCCCCCACCCCGTTCCCAGTCCCTAGTTTCCTCTTACTTCCTCAGGCTGGCCAAGTGCAGGCCCTGAAGGATCTGATGTTTTATTAAAGTCCAGATCTCCCTATTCTAGGGCCACCTTCCTCTGGCTAATTCTGTAATTCAATTAGTGGGAAGCCAAGGCCTGGCTGGGTGGGAGGAGGGAGCACGTTGGGAGCCTTCCCTTCCGTGATGATTACACCCCAGGCTTCAGCCCTGCTTGGAGTTGGGCAGGAAATTGTACTTCCTTCACTTCACAATGACAAGGGCCTTTTATCCCCGCACACGGGGGCTTTGTAAATTACTGCCATCTCGCGCAATTAATTCTGCCGGGCTGTGTTTTTCCCCCATGTGGGACAGGGCACCCGCCCACCTTCTTGGGAACCAGTGGTGCCCCCTCGTCACATCATCCGCAGGCTGCCCGGCTGGAGGGGTGTGTCTGCCACCCCCACCTGCACCTCAGCCCGCAATGCCCTCCTGACACCACCAGCTCTGCCTGCCTCCCCATGGCTCCGCAGGGCTCCCCAGGGCTCCTGGCTCCTGATTAACCTCTCCTGACCACACCCTTCTCTTCCCTTCCTTTCCTTCCCTGCTGCAGGGCTTCCCGCTCTCACTTCAGTGCCAGGCGGCTCCCCTTCTCGCATCCCCATGGCTCTGTTGGTCTCCCAGCCCTCACATGCCTGAGTGAGAAGCTCAATCCATTTAGAAGCCCTTGTCTCCGCCCTCACAGAGTGGACAGTCTCTTCAGAGACACAAGCCAAGGAACAAATGGGAAGGACAAGTAAATGTGAAAGATGAGTGGGAAGAGGTGAAATGTCAGCATGAGGGCGAGTGAGGGCAGGCCTTGTTCGGGCGGGGCACATGGTAGAAGTGAGAGCCTCGGAAGAGAGGCAGGAGGCTACGGGCCAGCAGAGTGGGCGTGGGGCCGACTTGTGCAGGCAACCCAGGCCACAGCTGAGGCTGGTGGCACTGTCATGGGAATTTCCGCAAAGTATAACATCTCTCTGCCCCCACTCTCACCTCCCATGATTTCCAAAATCCATCCCTGCTCTCTGGGCTGAAGCTCTGTTCTGCTCAGGTCCATGATTCGGGAGAGAGGGGAGACTCAGGGGAGGGGCTGGTGCTGGGGGACCCTCCCTCCAAGACAGTGGGACAGGAAAAATGAGAGCTGAGCTGAGCGGCGAAGTCATAGCGCCAGAGAGAGTCGCTTCTACACTTCCCACCTCAGAGCCTGCCTCAGCATCACGGGTCACTTGGCTGAAGGGGAGAACTGGAGAGCAGAGATGGGGAGGCTCTGGGTTCCATCAGTCATGGATTCTATCCCACAAACATCGGGAACTCAGGGCCACGGGACCAATATGCCATTCACAGCTTGCTGGGTGGGAGGAATCGACTTCAATTCCTGAGCTCAGAGGAAGCTTTGAGACGGGGACATAACTGGACCCTCACGTGATAATTCCCCGCATGAAGAATTTGTCAGGAAGCTGATTCCTGATGATCTTGTCCCCTCAAAACGGGCTGTGGGTCTGGCTCACCCATTCGCACCCCCTCCCTTTTCATCCTATCCTCTTTAGGCAAAGTTTTTTTTTTTCCTTTAAAATTAATTGTGCAAGTGATGCATGAATACATTCTGGTGTCTAACGGTGTCGACCAAACCCAAAACAGTTAACATTATGGGAGACATGCCCCACCTTCCCACATACTCCCTGTTTTCAGCTTCTAGACTTTGTGCCATGGCGTAAATACAGATTCGGGTGCACATGGACTAATGGCCTATGTCTTCACTGCGTGTACCCGGCATATGCTGTTTCGTGACTTTGCTCTTCGCATCTGACTGTGGCTTCCCATGCTGGTACATTTAAGACCATTTCATCATTTAACTGCTGTAGCGTATTCCGCAGTTGAAACATAAAACCACCCCCGCACTGAGAGACCTTTCGGTGGTTTTCAGTTGTTCTGCTTTTCCAAACAGCCACAATGGGCTCCTGTTCTCTCTGTGAGCCCAAGGAAGAGCCCTCTTGTAGGGCCGGGCTGGGGAGGAGATCCTGGGCCACTGGCCCCATCCCTGGGGAGAGGGCCTCCCTTCTCAGACCTTCTCAAGGTGCAGAGCCTGATCTAAGCTTCCTCTCCCAGGCCGTATTGGCTCAGTAAGCAGCTGCTCCCCAAGAGAATCCCATTTCCTCAGACTGCGAATTCCCAAGAGGGCTCACCAGGTGTGTCTCTGGGGACAGGTCAGCTCAGCACGTCACAGAGAGTGAGCAGGGCGGCTTTGGTGACCGCTGAGCTGAGGCCCCTGACACACCCTCACAGCTGGAGCAGCAATGAGCACCGGAAGTCAAAACTAGTGTTTCTGAGTGGGGTTCTGTGTGCCCCCCTTCCCTACACATGAGAGGCCAGCAAGTGCCAGTGGCTGAGGCTTGGGCACTCTCTCCTCCCCTGGTCTCCCTGAGTCCCACCTGAGCCTCCACCTCAGGCCCGCCACGTTCTGCAGGACCCTGCGAGGGCACACTCTCCTCTCAAGCCACCCCCTCCATGCCAAGCTGCTATTCCCCCAGGGCGCTGCCCTCCGCAAGGGAGCAGATGTGGTCCCTTCATGCACACTGGAGTCCACGGTTGATAGCTGCTTATCGGTATCTTCTTTCTTTCTTTCTTTCTTTCTTTCTTTCTTTCTTTCTTTCTTTCTTTCGACCCGTAGTGAGACGTAGTGAGCCGTGGCATGGGACTGGCTGAAGAGAGCGCTTGAGAAGGGCCCGGTGGGTCTGCCCCAACCGGTGCCTCTGTAAGGCTGGTCCCTCCAGGCAGATGTGCAGAGGGACAGAAGGAGGGACTCTGCCTTCTGACCTGACCAGGAGAGTTTGTGGTTATGCAGCGCTCTGCAATTAGAGAGCTCTGCAGAGATTGTTAGTACTCATTGGCTAGTAGGTCTCCCCACAAACTTTTGAAGGGAATGGCTCTCCCCTTTTATAGATGAGGACACATGCCCCTCACCTATTGGCCCTGTACAAGTTGCTGGGGCAGGCTTCAGTGCTCTTGACAAATCCGCTTTGAGATCCCGCCCCTGTTGTGGGCATGGGGAACCAAGCAGGAATGGGACAGAAGCAGGTCCTGGACCTCCCTTGGAGGGTGGGGAAACTGCCAATCAAGGAACCAACATGTAATGTTAATAGCTCAGTGGGGTGCCAAAGAGAAGAGTAAACAGAACAAGGGGTCAGAGAGGAGGTGTGTGTTGGGGGAGAGGAGCTGTGTGAAAGGAGGTCAGAAAGGGCATCACTAGGAGGTCACATGGGGGCAGAAACCTGTGGGGAGCGAAGGAGCCAGCGTGCAGAGAGTGGGGCTAATCAGTGCACGAGCCCCAAGGCAGAGTGTGTCTCGCAGAGCTGAGAAATAGGAAGGAGGCAAGGGGGTAGGCAAGAGGAAGGACTGAAGGAGCTGAGGTCAAGGGGTGGAGATGGCACGAACGGTCACATGGGGTCTGGGGGTTCCCTCAAAGATTCTGGTTCACAGTGGCTGTGAGCTCTCAAAAACAGTGGCAGAAATTCCTGGAAGCTGGAAAAAGCAACAGATTCTTTCTTTTTCCAGGGATCTTTTCCTCTTCGTTATCCAGGGCCAAAACAATGTGGTCATTTTCTCCCCTTCTTTCTCCTCCTCCCCTTCCTGGCCTTCCTCTCACCTCCTCCTACTTCTCCTTTCTTCTCTGACTCCTCCCTGTTCCCTCCTCCACCTGCCACCTTCCTCCTCCTCCTGTTCCTCCTTCTCCTCCCTCTCTACACCTGCCCCTGACCTTGTCCCTAGCTGGCTTGCCTGCCTGCAGCAAGACAGCGGCTGCCTCCCAGTTGCAGGCAGGCACAGGCAGAGGACAAGGCCAGGAAAGGGACAGGAGGAAAGAGGCCCCCAGAGAGGCAGCCAGCAGCAGGAGGGAGGGCGTCATGGGGGCCTCTGACCGCTATTCATTTCAGTCCCCTGGTGTCTCCATCAATAACCGTCTGCCACGACTAGGAGGGAGGAGCGAGGAGGGGGGAGAAGGTGGGCTGATCTGGAGTCTGGATGGGGAGGGATGGGATGGAGTGGAGGAGAGGCTTCTTGGCCCTCACAGGTCCTCCCAGCCTGGGGCAAGAGTTGGAGGTGGGGGAGGCACAGAGCCTACAGGTTGCTGAGAGTTT
>NW_024424230.1:34364365-34366021 GCF_017311325.1 Ursus maritimus
TTCTTTCTTTCTTTCTTTCTTTCTTTCTTTCTTTCTTTCTTTCTTTCGACCCGTAGTGAGACGTAGTGAGCCGTGGCATGGGACTGGCTGAAGAGAGCGCTTGAGAAGGGCCCGGTGGGTCTGCCCCAACCGGTGCCTCTGTAAGGCTGGTCCCTCCAGGCAGATGTGCAGAGGGACAGAAGGAGGGACTCTGCCTTCTGACCTGACCAGGAGAGTTTGTGGTTATGCAGCGCTCTGCAATTAGAGAGCTCTGCAGAGATTGTTAGTACTCATTGGCTAGTAGGTCTCCCCACAAACTTTTGAAGGGAATGGCTCTCCCCTTTTATAGATGAGGACACATGCCCCTCACCTATTGGCCCTGTACAAGTTGCTGGGGCAGGCTTCAGTGCTCTTGACAAATCCGCTTTGAGATCCCGCCCCTGTTGTGGGCATGGGGAACCAAGCAGGAATGGGACAGAAGCAGGTCCTGGACCTCCCTTGGAGGGTGGGGAAACTGCCAATCAAGGAACCAACATGTAATGTTAATAGCTCAGTGGGGTGCCAAAGAGAAGAGTAAACAGAACAAGGGGTCAGAGAGGAGGTGTGTGTTGGGGGAGAGGAGCTGTGTGAAAGGAGGTCAGAAAGGGCATCACTAGGAGGTCACATGGGGGCAGAAACCTGTGGGGAGCGAAGGAGCCAGCGTGCAGAGAGTGGGGCTAATCAGTGCACGAGCCCCAAGGCAGAGTGTGTCTCGCAGAGCTGAGAAATAGGAAGGAGGCAAGGGGGTAGGCAAGAGGAAGGACTGAAGGAGCTGAGGTCAAGGGGTGGAGATGGCACGAACGGTCACATGGGGTCTGGGGGTTCCCTCAAAGATTCTGGTTCACAGTGGCTGTGAGCTCTCAAAAACAGTGGCAGAAATTCCTGGAAGCTGGAAAAAGCAACAGATTCTTTCTTTTTCCAGGGATCTTTTCCTCTTCGTTATCCAGGGCCAAAACAATGTGGTCATTTTCTCCCCTTCTTTCTCCTCCTCCCCTTCCTGGCCTTCCTCTCACCTCCTCCTACTTCTCCTTTCTTCTCTGACTCCTCCCTGTTCCCTCCTCCACCTGCCACCTTCCTCCTCCTCCTGTTCCTCCTTCTCCTCCCTCTCTACACCTGCCCCTGACCTTGTCCCTAGCTGGCTTGCCTGCCTGCAGCAAGACAGCGGCTGCCTCCCAGTTGCAGGCAGGCACAGGCAGAGGACAAGGCCAGGAAAGGGACAGGAGGAAAGAGGCCCCCAGAGAGGCAGCCAGCAGCAGGAGGGAGGGCGTCATGGGGGCCTCTGACCGCTATTCATTTCAGTCCCCTGGTGTCTCCATCAATAACCGTCTGCCACGACTAGGAGGGAGGAGCGAGGAGGGGGGAGAAGGTGGGCTGATCTGGAGTCTGGATGGGGAGGGATGGGATGGAGTGGAGGAGAGGCTTCTTGGCCCTCACAGGTCCTCCCAGCCTGGGGCAAGAGTTGGAGGTGGGGGAGGCACAGAGCCTACAGGTTGCTGAGAGTTTCTGCCTCCCAGGTGTCTCTCCCTGCTTCCTTCCTCCTATCTTTCTGTCCCCCTCACACATACATTCTCTTCCATCTCCTCTCCGAAGGGGAAGGGAGGCAGGACCAATTCCTATACTGGAAGAGAAGGAAGGGTT
>NW_024424230.1:34366272-34448864 GCF_017311325.1 Ursus maritimus
CTATACTGAGAGTGAGAAGAGCTCCCCCCCCCCCCCCCCCCCCCCGGCACTGGGTGGTGGAGGACAAAGGGACTGTGGGGGATGCTGGGAGCACTCTGTTCTTCCGGGAGCAAGAAGCCAGAGAAAGCCCGGTAACAAGGGTTGGTGTAGGCACCGCCAGCCTGCAGCCCTCACAGGAAGAGGGCCTGGGCCACAGAGCCTGGCACAGAGTGGGCACTTGGAAAGTAGTTAACAAATGGCCATGAGAATGGGTGGCCAAAAAGTGAGGTTGGCTTGGGATGGACTAGAGCAGTCAAGAAGGGCTGCCTGGAGTCAGTGGAACTTGATCAGATTCTTGAAAGATGGGTGGGATTGGAAGATTGGAAAATGGGGCGAGAAGGCATACCAGGTGAGAAGACCCTGAGAACAAAGGAAGAGGGGCAGTGGAGGGAAAGAAGCCTGGGGAAAAAAGGGAGGGGGCCAGCCTGCAGGGTTCCCCTGGAGACTCAAGCCTTCTGTTGGCCAAAGCTGGCTTTTTGACATACCCTATGGCCTGGGTCTTCCAGGCTCAGCCCTATCTGCAGGCAGAGGAAGAAGCCCCTGACAATGGGCAGTTTGCAGGAATTGCCAGAGACTCTCCCACTAGCAAGCATGCTCTTTGCTTTGTCACCATGCCTGAAGGGCCAGCATTAAGAGTCACCCCTTGAGTTAGGTACATTGCTCTGTAAAATCCAGATTCCCTGGTAAGGCATGGTCAGAGTCACTTAAGGGGAAAGGTACACTGGAGTGACCCTGGAGCCCACTGGGTCAGCCCTTTCAGTGCACACATGAGGAGACTGAGGCCGCAGAGGAGACAGGATTTGCCAGGGTTGCCCAGGGAATTAGAGGCAGAGCAAGAGTGGGCCTCAGGTCCAGTGTTGAGCATTGGTGGGCTGGATATGCCCAAGAAGCCTTCTGACTGAGGGGTGTGGAGATATCACTGCACATGGGATGGCAGGGGACACATGGACAGCCCCATTCACTTTATTAGTACATACAGGCCTGGGGTCCTCCCTACAGATGGAGACTTATTCGGCAGGGGCAGGTCTGGAGTGTCCTTCCATCATCCCTGATGGAGCAGCCGGCAGCACTCCTAAGGGGCCAGAACGAGTTCATGGTCCAATGTGACTAGAGGGGCTGAGGGTGAGGGCTGGAAGCTGCCCCTTCCGGGAGGTATTGGGGCTGGAGCTGAGACAGAACAACACCCAGGGGGGAGGAAGGGAGGGAAGGAGGGAGGGAGAAGGCCGAGGCACCAGGGCACAGGGACAGGAAGGGACCCGCGGGGAGAGGGGGCGTGGTGGTGGTGGGGGGGGAAGATGCAGGAGGGGGGGAAGACTTCGGCGAGTGAGCAAAATAGAAAAGCAACGCGAGGGACAAAAAGCAGACAGACAGGAAAACGGAGAGGCAAGAAAGCTCCAGTGGAGTGCACAGGAGAGACAGAGAGGTGGGGAGAGGGACCCAGAGCGGGGAGGAGCCGAGACTGGAGGGCGGGCGAGAGGGCGCGTCGGCGGCCCAGGGGCGCCCCACTGACCCTTCTTGGCGCTTGCTTCCTTCCCCAGGCTGCGCTTTCCTCACCTACTGCGAGCGTGAGTCAGCGCTGAAGGCCCAGAGCGCGCTGCACGAGCAGAAGACTCTGCCCGGGGTAAGTGGCGCCCGCCGAGGCGCGAGCGACGGACGCGCCGACAGGGGGCGACTTCGGGAGGCTGGGCTGCGACGCGGCCGGCGGGGGGGATCGCGGGCCCGGGCGCGCGCCTGCCTCGGCTCGGGAGGTCGCGCGCCGCCCCCCGCGCCCCCAGAAGCCGGGAGGCGCGGGGCCGGGACGAGGGCGTGTGGGCGCCTGGCTCCGAGCTCGTCCCGCGGCCTCCGCGTTCCGCCGTCCAAGCCCGACGGAATCCCGTGCGGGGGGCGAACTCGGCCACGGCCGCAGAGCTCGGGCGCGGCTCCTCCCCTGGCCTTCCGGACGCCTCCGATCGGGTCCCTGCTCCGCGAACTGCCCGCGCGGGCAGCCGGGGCGGGGACGCAGGGTGTTCTGCGTCCCCGGCGCCCGGAGCTGCCTCCGCCGGCCCCACGGGGCCCCAGGTAGCGAGGCTGCCCGATCGCCCGCCGATCGACGTCGGACACTGACTGTTCCTGGGGCGGGGGCGGGGGCGGGGGCGGGGGCCGGGGCGGGAGGGGGCGCCTCCTCGCCCAAGCTCGGCGCCGCAAGTGAGATCACCGCGGTTTATTTAAGGAGCCAGTCCTCGTCTTTGATAAACTATCGCGCCTCAGCCCTGGTTTATAGCTTCTGCGCGGGGGAGAAGAGAATTATTTATGGCCCCCCTAACTGGGTGTGATATCAGCCATGGCTATTATCGAGGCTAGTTCATCACCATAAAATAAGAAGTGTTCCTCGGGTCAAGGGTCTGCGCGGTCTCTCCTGTGGGTTCAGAGAGATGGGGGGGGGGTAGATATACGGCTCACCGAGTATCTAAAGATAAATGGAAAGATGTGAGTGTTTGTGGGCATTATTTAAAGAATTTACAAATATACTGTGGTTAAGCTTATACAACGGACACTGCAGGGGAGCACGTGTATTCGGTATGTATGCTCACCGGTGTTTACACATGCATGTTTACATTCCTACCGAGCAAACCCGTATGTAAACACACGTTTCCATTTCTGCCCCACAGCGGGAAAGGTTAACCAGGTAGACAGAAAATGCAACCCTGGGTCGGGGCAGCTTTCCTTTGCATCAGAGATCCCTCTTTACCCGTTTAGGGGAGGGGTGGGCCTTCCTTCCATTAAGACAGCCTTTGTATTGTATTTTGGTACTTGTGATTGCAAAGCACGGGGCTGAGTCATCTTAATAACATACCCGCGGATGCAAATGTATGGAAATCGTGAGCCGCACAGGTTTTGTGTGGAGCCCAGCTCTGGCACGGTGGCCATTCCCCAGTTGGTTTTTTAGTGGCGCGGCTACACGCACATATATTATAGTAATTACTTTCTGGGTGCCCTCTGTAAGATGGCAGAAATATGCTCCACATCGCCCCATGTTATGTGTGAGGCATAAAGCCATATTGTAAGATAATCAAAGGCTTCTGAGAAAGGTTTGTGCTGATTAATAAAGTGTTTATGGTACTTTGTTTTGGGGGAGATTGTGATAGATATTCTAGAGCCACCCAAATGGAATAGAAAATACCACATTGTTTTGGGAGGCCCTTCATCAGTCTGAAAGAGATTGCCGGCGAGTTTCGTGACAGCTAAAAGCTGGGAATTAGATGGGGAAACAGAAAGAGAAGGTGGGAGGGAGAGGCTCAGGATTTTGAAGGGGGAGAGGCTGGGGCCTGGGAGAATTTTAGTAGCAAGTATGGATTGTTCAGGATCTAACATTAACTTGTGGTTGTTTATTTTACATATAATAGAATAGCTAAATGATGGAGTGTATTAGTTCTTTAATAATTTATAGAAATACTTTGATGTTGCAGTAATTACATTAAAGGTCACATATCAAAGGTAATTTGGTTGAGCAGCTGTGATGGTTTCTCAGAAGCAATCAATACCACTGTCCGTGGTGCTGATTTCACCAAGGGGCCTGCCAGATTAAAGCAGGCTTATTACCAGGCAGAAAGGCCCAGGGGAAATCAGGAGCACATTGGAGCGACGCGCCAGCCCCCCTTCCACCGATAATTAACACTGTTCCCCATAATCTGTGCTAATCCTTCATACTGGGAGATCCAGTGGCATTTTTCTGAAATCACAAAGACAAGTTGGGCAAGTTTGGGAGAAAGGACAAAAAGAAACGTGAATATATGTTGAGAGATGGGAGGGGTGAGAAGAAGCCAATGGTGGGGCTAAAACACAGCCTGGAGTCCCCTTGCAGTGCCTGGAATGCCTGTCTTTTCTTCAAAGGCCTCACAGGGAGACTCGTGGCCTCAAAGACCTCATCACAATTCTCAGGGAAGGCACAGCCTACAGGGGGTAGGGACAGAGAGAAAAGACAAGATTGAAGCTCAAACTTCCCAGGGCACATTGTCCCCACACAAACTCACATGGAAACAAATGAAAAACAAAATGACCAAATAAAATTATGCTTTAAAGTGGATTCCAGAAAGCAGAACTGGTGTTATTATCGTTGGTTTGTTCTCTCCTTTGAGATCGGAGAAAGCGTGAAGCTAGCTAATGCAGGGACAGGACCAAGCAAAATGCTGTCACCCAACCAAATAGTGGGTATTTCCACCAGCTGAGACTGTGCTCCTGGCCACCTGTTTGGTTGGGGGAGGCAGAGAGAGACCTCTTCTTGTTTGGGGTGACCACATTAGGTGCCCCAGTGAGTGCACTCTGTGTCTGACTAAGGAGAAAGCAATTGAAAAAAGCACCTAGAAAACTGGTAACCTCAGCAATTTAGGCACTTTTCCAGACTTCAAAATCCATTAAAATCAATCCATTAAAACCAGCCCTCCACTTTCTCACTGAAAAGAAAAAGAGGGGAGAAAATAGTGCAGGCAACCCATTTTGTTTCCCAGCAAGTTCCAGAGCTAGCCTGTCGGCAGCAAGGAAAACAGTATCATTGTTGATGCACACACACGCACACTACCATCACCAAAAACAACAACAAAACAGCAGAGGCAGAACTAGAGATGCCCCACAATATGGGTTCTCATTTGGCGACTGAGAAGAGAGATGGCATTTCTCTTGGGGTAAGTGGAAACTCAGAAACCATTCCACAGCTGTTTTTACAAGTCAGTGGTCAGTATCCCCGGGTACCAGCCTAACCAGAGTCCCTGGGATGGCTGATGGAATCATCCTTGGACCAGTGTCACAAATGGATTGTTTTTGAGTTTGGCACGACTTGGTTAGAATGAGATTGCTAAACCACAAAAGCTCATCAGGGTCCTTTTGAGCAGTATCTTCTGCCAGGATCTAGTCAGAGTGATTCCACTTTTCTAAACTCTCCATCTCTATGTCTTCCTCACACTCTTGATCTCTCTTTCCTGGCCCCCTGCCCCTCTTCAGCCCACCCTCTTCTATATCCAACATTTGTTCCCCTATTTGTAGGGGACAGTCAACATGGAACAGTTTCTCAATCCATCTACATGCATTTCCTGAGTGTGTGCTGGGCACAGTGCTAACCTTGGCAGATACGGTGTTTAGAAAAACTCATCCCTACCCCTCTTGGAGGTTTCCATCAAGTTAGAAACAGAAGCCACACACATGCACAAAAATATCAACACTACAAGACAGCAGGTTATTATAAAATGGGTAGGGTGGACAGTTGCTCTATTATAACAACTAATATTTATTAAGCACTTACTATCCGATGGGCACGAAGCAAGCATGTTACCTCCATTACCTCATTTTATCTTCACAACTACCCTATGAGGAAGTTATTAGGATCATCCCCCACACATGGAGAGATCTAGTCTTAGATTAAGCAATTTGTCCAAAGTCACACAATTAACAAATGGCCAAGCCAGGACCAGCACCAGGATACCCATCTCTCTTTTTCAGCACTACCAGTTGCTTTCGGGGGACCCAGACGATTGTGGGGTATAGGAGTTGCTCAAGGGTTTTGTTCAGGATATAGGCAGACTGGGAATAGAGAGTTGGGAGGAAGACAGGTATGTGAGATGAGCGCACTGGTCCGAGAATCAGCTGGGACACAAGGCATGCATGACAGGTCAGGAGCTGTGAGCTGGGCCGGAGAGGTCCACTTGGAGAGTTCCCTGGGGCCTGAGTGTGCACGGGAGGCCTCTTGGAAGAATTCTGTTCCTTAAAATAAGTCCCTGCTACTTAGTCCCAGCCCCCATGTCTTTGGGACTTAGCAGGCAATTGTCTTCCAGAAGACCCCATCTGCTTCCAAAGTTAGAAATGTAGGGCCTCTGGGGAGAGACTCGATTAGGAAAACCAAGCAACATAGCCAATAGTGGCCAGCACTTTGCTCCTCTGACAGCAGAAAGGGCTTCTCACCAGGGCCGCTAAGGGGGAAGAGCTAGATTCAGTTAGCAGGAGGCCTGTGGAAGCAGCCAGAAGAGGGAGCAGACAGAGAAGAGGGGAGGAGAGGGAGCTGGCAGGGGGAGGAGGGGGTGGGGAGAGTGGGAGCTGTATCTGCTTGGTAAACATTAAAGTTCCAATTCACTAGTTAAAGATTGGCTTTTGTGCCCTCACTCTGGCAACCTGAGAATACAAAGCAAACCAACACACTCCTCTCTGTCTGTCTCCCACCCCCAGCCCTGGGTTCAGCCCAGCAGACATGCAGCATCACCGCTATCACACCTCCAGACGCAGGTCCCTGCAACTGAGGACCAGTCATTTCTATGGAAATTCAGTGTGACCTTCTTTGAGTATACCAGGAAAGATGTTAAAATGGAAAATTAAAAAACAAAACAAAACAATCCTAATTGGATTTCTAGCCCGCCCCCCACTCCCCGCAGGCTTCGGATGCTTCCTCTGTCTTTGTCCCTCTTTCCTTTGCCCAAGTCCCATCTTGTCTTCCATTCTTTCTCTTTCTCCCTTTTCTCTCTATGCCTGTTTCCTCCTCTGTTCTCTCCCTTTTGGTCATTTTTCTCTTCCTCTTTTCCCCTTTCGTTGTCCATCCTTTCTTTATTTATCCTTCTCACTTGCCTCTTCTGGCTCTCCCTTCTCCTCCTCTCTCCTTCATGCCCTCCCTTGTTCTCCCTCTGTCCACCCTACCTCCACCTTGACACCGTCAGAGACTCTAGTGGGACCTGCACCAGCTTTCCTGGGCTTCCCTGATGAGGCCCATCTCCCTCCTGACAACCGTGCTATGGAAGTATCCATCCAATTTTATGTACAACTGTAAAGATGAATGATAAGTAGAAAGGATGCAGGCAAGAACAAGATGAATAAATTATAAAGGGCAAATGATGACAAGCCAGGGGTCCCCAGAGACAGTGATATGATAACAGAAACTAAAGACGAATTTATGATGGATGTAGTTAGCATGTACAGAGGCTGTTAATTCTTCAGGGTAGTTTTACAACTTCTCGTGATTGGTGCAATCAAAGCGTTTCATTTTAGAGATATGATGTATTTTCACTTGTCTGTCCTCTGGGCCCATTGTTGGCGTTTGTCTCTATGCGGTGAGCCTGGGTCCTGTCAGCATGTGCGTCTTCTACCCCAGCACCTGTCACCTTCGTGTGTCTGTGCTTCTGGTGGTGGGGTCACAAGCCAGATCCCTGCACACCTCCAGCTCTCTGGTCCTGCTGTCCTTCTTCTTACTGAGTACGTTAGCTTGGGACCTCTGTGACAAAGTACCACAAACTGGGGAGCTTACACAACAGGAATTTATTGTCTTACGGTTCTGGGGCTAGAAGTCCAAGATCAGGGTGTTGGCAAGGTTGATTCCTACTGAGGGCTGTGAAGCAGAATCTGTTCCAGGCCTCTCTCCTCATTTCTGGGAGCCTTAGACTAATTCCCTGGCTCGTAGATAGTGTCACGTCACCTTCCCTGTATGCGCCTCTGTGTCCAAATTTCCCCCTTTGATAAGGACACCAGTCATATGACCTCATCTTAAACTCGATTATCTCTACAAAGACCCTATTTCAAATAAGGTCGCATTCATGGGTACTGGGTGGGGGTTAGGACTTCAACATCTTTTGGGAGGAACACAGTTCAATCCATAACACTGAGAAATGGGCAACCCTATGACTCTTGCATGGCAGGGAGGAGAAGCCTTCAACAGTGTTTGAGGCATGGCGGGGGGGCGGGGGTGTCCCACCAGTCCTCACTCTGCATCTTGCCTTGGCCTCAATTTTTGCTTTCTCTCTTGGGGAAATGAATGACAGATCTTCCTTCTTTCCCCGTATTTCCTAAAAAGAACTATTCATCTGTCTTTTTAGGGTACTGGCTCTTAACTGACAGCAATTTTGCCCCTCAGACATTTGACTTTGTCTGGAGACTCCACTGGCATCTAGTAGGTAGGGGCCAGGAAGCTACTAAACACCCTACAATGCACAGGACAGCCCCACAGCAGAGAATTATCTGGCCCCAAATGTCAATAGGGCCAAGGGACCACAAGGAACCCTAGGCTCTGTGTTAGGGTCAAGGGTGTGTGGAAAACACACAATGAGGCTTTGAGACAGGGCTTTCCTCTCTCTCTCTCTTCCTTTAAGATTTACGTATTTACTTGAGAGAAAGAGAGAGAGAGGAGGGGGACGGGCAGAGGGAGAGAGAGAGAAAGAGAATCTCAGACAGACTCCCCGCTGAGCCCAAAGAGCAGCTCCATCACACGACCCTGAGATCAAGATCTGAGCCAAAATCAAGATTTGTGTGCTTAACTAACAGAGCCACCCAGATGCCCCAAGCTTTCCTCTCTCTTGTTCACTGGTTCTCCTCACTTCAGGGACAAGCCCAAGGGTCCTTAGAGTGTCAGAGGTGGGAGAGTTTGTTAAGGGGCACGCTCCCCAGTGGTGAAAGCATAGAGGGAGTGATGGGCAGCAGAGGAGGGCAAGGCTCACCTCTAGGCATTACAGATCATTTCTGGCTGGCTGTTCACACACAGTCATGTGTCTGCCGGCCACACTTGGCTCTACAGCTGACAGTTTCACCAGTGATCTGTGATCATGGAATCTGTGATCTGAGTGGAAGGAGTTGCAGGTTTCCTTGTGACAGAGTGGGGACCAGAAACCAGGCATCCGCAGCCCACCCACGTGTGGGGTTTCTCCAGCTCCTCCCTCTGCAGGATCCCCGTCCTGCCAGAAAGCGGATCTGGCAGCCTCTCAGACAGTGCCACAGATAGGAGGGCTGGGGCTGCGAGTACTTCGTGCAGAAGGGAACACCAGAGTTCCCAGAGGGAAGTCAGAAACGCCTTAAATCCAGAGAGCAAGTGCCAGAGAGGCACCCTCTGTTCTTGCCTCTCCTCTTTCACACCAGGCCTTGGCCCCCGTCCACCTCCCTTGCTTCTATCTAGAGACTCTTCACTCCTCTTCCCACAGAGACATCTCAAAATCCTCCCGCTCAGGCCTTTGCCTCCCCTAGACTGCCCACACTGGCCTAGGTGGGGCGGTGTCCCCATGTTTCCTGCAAGTGACTCTTAACTCCTATAGGGAGTCATTACTGAATGGTGGGCTGCCATGTCCCAGCGAAGACAGGCAACCCTGGGTGATGATGGCAGAAAGCAGTGTGATTCCTTAATTCTTCAATTATTCATGAAAATACTTGTTGTAAAGAGAAAAGGGCTGAAATTCAGGGGGATGAAATCTCTCAGGGCCCCAGTTTATTATGATTCAAATGTGTTTTGATCAAAGGCATTTGCAGTGTTCTCAACTAGACCACCAGGGGGCACCAGGCAAGTGGCTTCCTCCCCCGGCGGCTGAGTGGGCGCAAAGCAAGTGAGTCTGGTGTGCCCAAGGCTGTGTTCAGCCCAGAAAAGGCAACGTGATGCCAAACGCTCCACTCCAGCCACTTATCGCACTTCCAGCCTGTAGTGATGACACCAACCAGCTGGACGACTTGGGACAAGCCACCTGACCTTTCTGGACCTCTTTCTTAATTCTATAATGAAAATCCTATGTGTGAGATCTTTATATGCTGTGATTATAAATAATCCAAGTATTATGAATGATGAAACAATGATGTGAGTGTGATTGACCGCAGGGTCCATTGCTACAGTAAAATCTGGTTATTCATATGTGAAATAGTCACAGGACAATAAAAATATAAAATGGTCAAATGTGCAATTTAGACCATACATCTGTCACATTTCAGAAGAGCAAGCTGGGACGCCTGGGTGACTCAGTGTGTTAAGTGTTTGCCTTTGGCTTGGGTCATGATCTCGGGGTCCTGGGATGGAACCCTGCGTCGGGCTCGCTGTTCAGCGGGGAATGTGCTTCTCCCTCTCCCTCTGCCCCTCCTCCTGCTCATGCTCTCTCTCTCTCTCAAATAAATAAATAAAGTCTTAAAAAAACAAAAAAAAAGAGCAAGCTGACTGTGATCTAGAAAGACCAGAAAGGGCTCCACGGAGGGGACACAGAATCCAGATGTGTAAGGGAGGGGAGATGAAGGGTAGTAAGGAGGGAAGACTTTGGGAAGCCAGGAGTCTGAATTTTCCTTCCGAGTTAGGGATGAGAAGGGGGAGAATGTGGTTGGAGAACGGAGCAGGCCTTCCTTGCACCGCTGTTCTTCAGAACCTCCAGCCGGTACAGCCCGCAGGCCCCAGTCACAGGCAGATGAGTCCCTCTGACATCCTTCTCACTCTGGGCATGGCTTCAGACCCCAGCAACCCCCAGTTTCCCTCCTCCCTGGAAAAGCCCTCCTCCTGCTGCTCACCCCCCACAGTCCTCCCCAGGCTTCAAGACTTAGCATTACGCTCCCCCCCTCTTCTTCTAGCAAGCTCTCCCAGGCTGCTCTATGCCACATTGCTCTCCCCTGTGTCTGAGCAGGGTCAACAGCACTGGAGTCGAAACCCTGACTAAAGTGTGTATCTGGGACCAGTGTGTCAGCATTATCAGTGTGCTTGTTAGAAATGCAGTCTTGAGCCCCACCCCAGACTGAGTCATGTCACTCAGACTGTACCCCACTGCATTTTAACAAGATCTCTAGAAGATTCATGTGCACAAAAATGTGATGGCCACTGGCCTAACTTCAGGCTCTGAAAGTTAGTGCCTTATTTTGAATGCTCCCAGAAACAGACTCTAGACAAACATTTGAGTGCAAGTGGTTTTTTTAGATAGTGACCCCAGGAAACATGATTGGAAAGTGAGGAAGTATGACAGGAGGGAAAGAAATCAATAAAGGGTGTGTTATCAGGCAGACTAACTTCCCCTGTGAGTGGCCCTTAGTCCCACTGGGAACCCTAGACCCGATGTGGATCACACTCAGGGTCATCCACCCAAGGGGTGAAGGAACTGGGGTATTTATACACCAATTCCCACCAGTCTTTGGGTGGGAATGTGTGCAGGGATCTTTAATTCCCCAGCTCTCCTTGGCTGGCCACATGGGTGGGCAGAGTGGGCGCCACGGTCCAAGAAACCCCTCAGATGGCAGGTGCAGGTACTGGCCGTTGGAAGTGAGGCCACGGTCACTGCAGTGAGGAGAGCAAGGGGCTATGGGCAGGACATGGCCTGCATTTGTGGCAGATCCGCTCCGGCTCCTGATTCCATACTCCCAAATAGGAGGGAAGATGACAGAAGCCTGTCTCTCCAGCCATGATGACAACTACCATTCACTGAGTGCTCACCGTGTGCCAGACACATCACAAGGATGATCTCACTTATTGGTCGAGACAGCATTGCACAGGTGCTCTCACGTAAGTGTTGCTAGCACTCTCTTATGGAAGAGGACACCGAGGTAAACAGGCTTCCTTGGGGTTGTGTGGCCAGGGAGAGGTCTGACTCCAAGGCCCGTGCTCCAGCCACTGAATCTTGTGTGGATTCCACACCAATCTTAGGGAAAACTAGAGCCTCACAAGGGCGGGAGTGGTGTTGTCCTCCTCAGTCCCTATCACCTAAGGCCAAGATTGGGCTGTTCCCACAGGAGATTCCGGCATCGGTGCTAGAGCCTCAGGGGGCCATGTGAGGCAGGGCAGTGAGTGGCCCTATAGGTGTCACCACATAGGAGATCTGCCTTTAGATTGGAAAGCATTGCTTTTATGTGGAAAGCAGTATCCGATTCCATTTCAGCTCTGCCTGGATCCTTACAGTATGCCCTTAGGAAACCACTTAATCTCTCTGAACCTCAGTTGCAGTGACTATCCTGTCAGTTAGAAATACATTTGACTTTAGTGGCTTCAACAAATGCAGCTTGAGTTTTTTGCAGACCACAGAGTCTGAGGTTTGGCAGCATAACAATGTCAGATTCTCTTCTCTCATGGTTATAAAATGACTGCCACAGCTCCATGCATCACATCCACAATCAAGCAAAGTAAGTCCCGCTGCATCTGTCGCTTTTATCAAAAATGCAAAAGGTTTCCCAAAGGCTCCTCCCCAGTGTATGTCTCATTGGCCAGAACTGGGTCCCCTAGCTGCAAGGCAGGCTGGGAAAGGGGATTTCATATATGCCATGAAAAAAACCCTGTACTTTGGTTCGTGAAGTAGAAGAGGGGAGGGATAATGGGTAGGAGCCAGCAGAGTCTGCCACACCCTCTCACAGAGATGGGTGCAGGTACAGAAGAGGAAGCTGGGCCAGGGTAGCAGCCCCACCCGCACACATGCAGGGTTTGCTTGTGTGAGGAGGCTGAGTCAGAAAGAGGAGTTTCGCAGTGTGTTCCAGAGATGTTTCTTCAACATGGCACTGCTAACTCAGCACGTTTATTCAACTACTGACATGGTTTCTAATTCCATGGGATTCGTAGTGGGGGATAAAGATTTCAGCCCCTTATTTTTATCATCTGTGGCTTCCTTGAACTTGTATCTTTCTGCGCCTCCAGATGTGGCTTAAATATTAAAGAATCAAATGCCAATGTGCCTACAGACAGCGTCCCCCACCACAGGCATTCCTTGACCTCCCCCCCCCCCATACATCCCTTTGTCTGTTGCGGCAGTGGGTACCGTCTGAAAGTGGCCCAGCCGGTTTTCAGGGCGAGCAACAACAGTGACAACTTTATTTTTCGAAAACTGAAGCACAGACTTCTGGCCTGTTGTAGGGGGGTGTGGGGTGAGGCCGTGGGCTCAGTGCAAAGCCTGCCTGAGAAATGAGAACCTACCCTCGTGATTAGCTTCAGCCCCACTGGACTGAGCTGGGAAGGAAAAGGTCAGTGATGGCTCTAGGGCTGGCCTGCGCTTCCCCTGTGGCCTCTGGCAGCAGCTCGAGGAGGGCCCACCAGGCCTCCCCGACCCCCGGTGGTAGGAACTGTCCCAAAAGGTAGTGAGCTTCTGGCCGCAGAAGTGTTCAAGCAGAGTCTGAGCGGCCTCGGGGTGGAGGAGGGCAATGCAGACAGTTCCTACGTGGGATCAAATCACTCCTAGGTGAGCCAAGGGCACGATTTTCTCCCTGTTTTACTTGTTCTCCATCATACAAGGCCCCACAGCTGCTGTCAGTCTGAAGCCCTAGCCAAACCCCACCGTCCTGCCTGAACTGTGTAACCTTGGGCAATTCATTTCCCTTCTCTGTGCTTCAGCTCAACCCTGGGATGCCAGTAGTGCCTTTATCCTCGGGCTGCTTCTGCATAGCATGGGTGCTGCCTGCAAAGCCCCGAGCACCCTGCGTCCGCATAGGAAATGTGTGGTGATCGCTCCACGGCTGTGGCTATCCTTGCCGGCACTCTTCCCTCCAGAGCGGCAAGTCTCTCTGCTTGGCCCCTTCTGATCTGTCTCCACCCCCGTCTGCCCTGGTCTGGTGGACCACTGACCCATGATGCACTGCCCCAAGCACCCCAGCTGCATAGCTTAGCACCAGGCTGGCCACATGGGGAGACTGACAAACCCCAATGAACGGAAGCCAAGTGTGAGAGTAGCAGGAACATCCCTGGAGGTTGTTGGTCCGCTCCCTGCCAAGGCCTGGCTGTACTTGAAGAGGGGGATTTGGGATCACTACTTCGTGCCCCCAGGAGAGGGGTGGGTGCAGTTTGTCCAAACGATTCACATACTTCTCCGCACGTGAGACTTCCATAGTTCCCTCACCACTCCCCGTTCACAGAGCCCCACCCCGAAAAAGGGCAGCACCCCTGGAAGCTGCGTAGGGGGAGCCCAGAAGACTGAAAACCCTAACCAGTAAGAGCAGAAGCAGATTCATGTCCTGGCACCCACGTGGTTTTGCGCGGTCCAGGAGGCCCTTCAAGGCAGGGCGACCCAGGGATCTGAAATGAATATGCATTTGGCTTCTCCCAGCAGCCCTGACAGCTGGCATCCGACAGCTGGGACTGCTCAGGGCCTGAGAGGAGGTTTTTAATTCAATTCGTAAGTGTTTCCTGAGCACCCACCAGGAGCATGGCCCTGTGCTAGGCGCTGCTTGGCAGGTGGAAGTGAGGAGAGGCCGAGGACCCTGCTGCCCCTTGGGGCTTTCCCTCCTGCAGAGGAGAAAAGATGTACATGCCAAGCAATTAGAGGACAATGGATTGTGAGTTTGGACTGAAATTTAGAGCTCCGAGTAGTCTGGGAGCTCTGCAAGGCGGCGTTTACTGAGTGCCTTCCATGAGCCCACGCTGTGCCCTGGGGCACTGCCTTGGGAGGGTGGGCAGGATTGGGGCCCCTGGAGATGGGCTGCAGACAGCATTCCGTTGGGGCGAGAGCACACACAGCAGAGGAAGGGAGGGAGCAAGGTTGTGCCAAGACTGGAGCTCAGGGTCCCCAGAAAGAGGGGGTGCCAAAAGACAGAGAAGGCTTGGGGCCCGAGTGGGGAAGGCTGGATGGTCCCACTGAGCAATTTGGTTTCTTTTCTTTGGGTACCTGGGAGCCATTAAAGCTTCCTGAGTAGGAGAGAGACAGCTTTACCGTGATAGGCAGCTGGTCTGGAGGGACAAGGCCTGAGCCTGTCCAGTGAGAGGCCGGAAGTGGGAGAGTGGCTTCAGGAATGGAGCCTGGGAGAGGGGAGAGCCTTCCAGAGCCTCCCTTTGCTGAGCAGCCTCAGTAGGCAGAGCCAGCACACCTGGGCACGAGCTGGCAGGAGGCTACTCACTGGGTGCTGGGAAGGCCTGCTGGAGGGGGGTGTCGGGGAAACGTGGCTCCCTCTAGGACCCTGAAGTTGGTGCGGGGACCTCGGCATTTTGTCCCCACTCCACCACTGTTTGGAGGACGGATTGGTTTGGAGGAGAGTTCTGGAGAGCTTCCTAAACCACCTAACTGCACCTCAAAGTTTCTGAGATATTCAGATTTGTAACAAATGCAAAAAAAGAGGTTCAGCATCTTATGCACACACGCGCACACACACACACATGCACACACACGCACAGGCGTGAAGTCAAGGAGCGGCCTGGGAATCCATATGTTGCAAATGCTCCCCGGGGCTTTTCAGTGCTCCTCCAGCCCCTGGAACCCTGGGCGCCCCCTCTCGCTGTCCAGCACTGTCAGGAAACTTTGATTCCCACTCTCCGGCTAGCAGAGTTGCATCCATGCCCTTCTGTTTTCCTCCCAGGGCCAGAGAAGTCAGATATTAGAGTGGTGGCTTAGCATCAGTGCTCCACGCCCCCTGCTGCAAGGGAGACACAGAAGCCTAGAGAGGCCACATAGCCCGTGAAGGTTTGTGGACATGGGGCACCGCGGAGATGCCACACGTGGGTCCTTTCTCACTTGCAACCCAGCCTTCATCTCCAAGAGGCCCCGTGGCTGAGAAATCTGATAAATCCACTGACTTCAGAAGAGCTGGAGAGGACACCCATTTCCATTAGCATCCATATTATGGGGTGTGCTCTGTGCAGTTTTATTACTTTTGAGTAGACAATCCAACAGTGCTTCCAAGTGAATGTCCTGCCAAGCCTGCTGTAATGAACAGATACAAAGCATGTGTAATTAGCACAGTGATGGTGCGACAGTGAGCACCAGTAAGCCACTTGCAGACGCTGCCGTTCTCGTAGGTAGATGACATATTCCCGCAGACAACATTGTTGCCTGCACTATTTATTTGCTGATCAACATTTTTTGCACCATACATTTTGCAAAGACGGACTTCTCTTTCTCATCCTACTTCGAATGTTCAAAATTTTCAAAGACTGCAGCCATCACCTTAAGTAGTGAACATCTCGAAGGTGGAAGGAACTTGGGGTGGGGTCTTAGCCCCTCCAGAAAGCCTCCCCAGATGGAGTGAACCCCCATTCTCTAGCACCACCCCAGGGTTTCACTGGAGATTGTGCTGCATTACGAGGTGGAAGAGGAGGGTGGGTGGCAGTGACGTCCCTCGTGCCTCTCAGACCTCACGAGCTTGGCGTTGTTCCGTGCGCTTCAGCTAGCGCCCTGCCTGAGGGCTCCTCGAACACTTCCAAGCCTGGTGAGATCATGGGGCAAGAGCCCAGCCTGTCCCACCTCAGTCGGGGGACGCAAACCGACTCTCTGGCGGCTGCGGGAGCCCTGCCCGGCTCCTGCTCACAGGTTCTGGGAAGACAGTGTGTGCCGTCTTCCTCTATTCTTATTAAATGATTTATCTGGGGGAACTTAATATTTTCTTTTAGGATAAACTGAGCTAATACGATGTGCTTGTTTTAATTTGTGAGGTTAACTGATCTAATTATCTGTGGCGTTCAGTTAAATCCTTGTGCCTGGGCCGGCTGCAGGTGTGGGCTTTGAATCCTGCCAACAGGAAATCTCTTAAAACGAGCTGATCTAACGCAGCGGGTCTGCTGGTATGAGGGATTTTCTAATAATGCATGAATTTATTAACAGCTAAAGATAAATAGAGGATGTATTTACATTAAACAAATTCACAAGGAACTGTCTGCGGCTTCCCTGCCCCCTCCCAACACATGCATCCCCCAACTCCTGTTACTGCCTGTGCCATCCAGGGTGAGTCCAGAGCAACCCCGAGGGCCCTCTGAGACTAAAAGTGGATACCCCTGCCCTGTGACACAGCGGGGAGCTGATCTGCAGGGATTAAAGATCTGGAGTTTCAGTGGACTCCAGACAGAAGAGCCAGGGATGTCACCCAGGTCCCTAAAAACTGATACAATCTTGGGAGGTGAGCAGGTGCTTTCTCCTGGGCTGAGAAGATGGTCCTAGAAATCTGTGTTTAGGGCTGAGAGATGCACATGGGGGGTGTATCCAGGGCAGATGAGAAGGGAAGGAGAAAGAGTGCCTTCTTCCTGAAGCTAGTTGAAAGGCTGGTGACATCCAGCCAGATGAGGGACAGCCGTGGTAGATGGGAGCTGTAGCCAGATTGGGGCCGCAGGAGGAGAACCTTGGGAAGCAGGAAGAGGGGGTGAAGGCAGCCCGCCACACACAGGATGTGTCATGAGGGGATCCAGGCTTCCCAATCCCAATCCCATCCTCTGCTGACCCAGTAGGAGCTGCCCCATCCCCCATCTGGGCTCCAGAAACCTCTCAAGCCTGGGCCGGGGATACTACCACTGTCCAAGGGGAGTGGGATTCGAACTGCAGAAGGTCCACATTGCTTTAAAATACTGCTAGCCTGTAGTTTGAAAACATGGCTTTGGGATCAGGCCAAGCAGCTCCAGCCACATTTGAAATGCATTTCCCATTACCTGAGGCCCAGACGCCCTGACAGCCCGAGTCACTCAGTCCTGACCTGTTTTCAGCCAGCATCAAGCTCTCCCTCTTCCACGTGAATGATCCCGGATGAAGTCGCACTTGCAAAGGCACGTGTAGAATAAGCACACATGTGCAAAACGTGCAAGTGCACACAGATGCGGATACTCGCATACACATCACACTCGGCAGACCCACGCGCACACGTCACACTCGAACACGCGCACGTGCCGGGTTCATGGCACACGTGTGTGCACATACCAGATGAATGCACACACGGGCATCCATGCACGTGCCCACGCATGGGCACACAGACGTACGTGTGCACGCACCCTCTTCCTCGGGCTCTTCTGGCACTGAAAGAGAATGTAGCTCTACAGGGACAGCTGAAGATAAACTCTTGATTTCTGATTTTCAGAGCAGTTTGGACAAGGTCCTCTGAAATGCATTAAAATGCTAATCACAGCATCTGTCTGAACCCTGGCAGCTGTGTGACTTGGGGGAAATCGAACCAGAATGGATTCAGAAGCCTGGAACTCCTCCTTGACTCTCCTTGCCTCGCCCTCTCCCTCGTCTCCCTCCTCCCCTCCCTTGCCCTCCCACCAGGGCCCCCACCCAGCATCAGCCTTTCTGCCCCCAAGGCTCCCGCCTGCCCGCAGCAGCCAGGACTCCGCTAGACCCATGGTCCTGGAGAAGGGGCTCCCCAGCGCTGACCAGCTGAGCTGGTGCGCACCGGCTCTGCCCCAAGTTCCCCGGCGGAGCTTCTCCTGATGGTGAGATGGCCTCTCACCGCTAGTGGGGCCTCGCTGCTCCTGCCGTCCCCCGGGGAGAGCAGAGAACGTGCCTGCACTATCAAAGGTGGATGCTAAAAGCGTACTCTAGTTAACCCAAATGAAGAGGGCTCTGAGGGCGGAATGGCGGGCACGGTAGCAGGGGAGCCTGGGAGAAGCTTTCGGACCAGCCCCGATGACACCAGCTGTGGACAGGGGCATGGGAGTGGGGGTTCCTGCATCCACACTCCTGGTGAGCTGTCCTCTCTGACTCTCCACCACTGTCAGGTGACATCCAAGCCCTCCTCCACCCTTCCGGGACCACTAGCCCAGCCGAGCTCCTTTCTACCACTCCGCCTGACACCAGGATCCAGGACCACCCCTGCACTCCTGAAAGCCCCCTTTCCCTTGCAGCTTCACATTGCATGACTTGCTCTGCTGCTTGCCTTTGCCTGGCCTTCTCCTGGACCCCAGGCTCTTTGCCGAGCAAGTCCTTGGTCTGCATTCCAAATTCCACCTAGACATCACCTTCTCCAGGAAACCCTCCCCAATCTGGCTGAGGCTGCATAAGAGGCTCCCTCCTGTATTCTCAGAAGTTCCTGTGCCTACCTCTGTTTTCAAAGTTTAGACATGATCTCTTGGCCAGTCCCTCCCCAGACTGTGTATTCTTGGAGGGCAGGAGCTGGGTCCTACCCATCCCTGGGGGTCCAGCGTTGGCACCAGGATCGGCCTGCTAAGTTCTCAAGGGTGCGTAAGAACACTGAAATGTGAGTGGCTGTGTCCCTGAATCCTTAGGACCATAGCCATTTTGTGGAACCCTTCCGTGGACATCTAGAAAGATTTCACCCTCGTTGGTGGGACTTGGAATGGGCTCTGGTCAGGCCTAACGCCTGGCTCCATGTGCCCACACCCCTTTCCCCCACCCCACCCCACGAAGATCGATGCTTCCAGCATACCATGGTTCCATTTTTCCTCTTAAGCATCAAACTGTCATTTCACTAAACACCATCTGGAGACTCCTGGCTTCAGCCCCTTGCTTCTTCCAAACTCTTATTAATGTGACGGGTGTTTATTCCTTCTTCCTCCTCTTCCACTTCCTCCAGAACATCTCAGCTCTGCAGCCTGCAGACATTCATCTTATCTTTGGGGAGCTCAGCTCTGCTGGGGAGGGCGGCCGTCGCAAGCTTGGCTCTAAGCCGCTGACAGTGATAAAGAGCAGACAGAGAGCAAGAGCGAGCCTACTCCCAGCCGGCCTGGGAAGGGGGGACGGCAGAGAGATGGCTGGGGAAGGAACCTGGTGTAACTTGGTCTACAGTGGTTTCCACTCTGGCACACTGATCTTTCCAGAATTCTGGGACTTTGTGATGCCCTGGTGCTACCAAACAAAGCCCGGATTCCTACCCCGGCCCTAGACGATCTGCATCCTCCTGCCCTTCCCAGCATCTGTGTCTTCCCCAGCCCCTGAGCGCCTATCTCTGTGGCCAGCACACTGTGCTCCTCCTCCCTTCCATGCCCATGCCCATTTTGTGGCTCTCATTCGAACGCGCACCCCCCCATTTGTTGCATGTCCCCAAAGGAAGAGCTCATACCTTTCCTCTCCATCCTCTCCAAGCAGCTTTGCCTGACTATCCCACCCACACCAACAACCTTCCATGGCCCTTGCCGAAAGGGCCACATTATTTCACCGAGTGATCTAACCCACATTGTACTCGTATCGTATCTCCCAAAACAGACATAAGATTCCCCGGGTGGTGCTCACAGCGCCCAGCCCAGAGCAGGCACACAGGGGTACAGTCAGTGCCTGCTGCCTTGAAGCAAAGGGGATCAGTGGCAGTGACCCCTCTGAGATGAGCACCAGTTCCTTGGGGTGCCTGGCTGGCACTGGGGTGCCCGCAGTTGGAGCCCTCCCCCCCGTGCCCACGCGGAGGCCCGCCCATTCCGGTCCCTGACTGTGGCCCAGGCTGGCACTCAGAGGCCAGCTCGTTTTCCCTGGTAGAGCATTAAGCTAATGCGTGTTGTGTCTCATTAGTGGCGTTCTGTTTGTGCCAGGGCCAGGCAGTTTGATGGGTGCTTGATTGGATATTCTGTTTATTTATGGCAGGAAAGCATTCTTTATTGAGGACTGGGCAGCACATTTCTGTCCCGATGGCACTAAGATCCTCTGGCAATCATGCAATTATAAATTAAGACTAAATAAATAATATATAATAAGCAATAAAGACTGCATGCCTCCATGTAAAGAGCTCTCCTCGGGCAGGCATCAGCATCTCCCTACAGCTGGGCCGAGAGACCCAGCAGAACCCCAGCCTGAGAGACACTGGCCACCCCAAGCTCTTGGCCGGGTTCATTACCCACCTGAGTACTAGCATCCTCAGTCACGACACCTGAGCGGAAAGCGTGCCTTCATTGACAGAATACCTTCCACTTTCTGCTGCCATGGATCCTCACAAAAGCTCGAGGAAGGGAGGGCAGGTATTATGATGTCTGATTGATAGAGGAGGAAACTAGGTGAGGCCCATGGAGGTTGAACACCTGCCCGGGACAACAGGGAAAGGCAGCCATGCCTCAAACCCCATTGTCCTGCCCTGTGCCCCTTGATCTTTCATAGGCTGGTCAGAATGGGGGCAGGAGGTGGAGAATCTTCCAAGGAGGTTGGTTCTACCATCTTTCCAAGGTTAAACTCAGAGGGTGAGGGAAGAGAGTAAAAATCCAGAGCCCACCTCAGAGCCCACCCCTCCCCCCTCATCATCATGACTGAGCCACCCACAGTCTGCCCTTCTGTCTCAGGGATGAGTCAGTGAGAGGTTACCACCCATCACCAGCTTCTTAGGGGGCCTAGGGAAGCAGAGATGGGAAAGCGGAGGGAGAAGGTCAAGGCCTGGGTTCTGGGAATAGCCGTGGCCAAGGACAGGCAATGGCCATGAATCCACTGAGGGAAGTGCATTCTGCTGGGTGGGGTCAGAGACGGAGGAGCGCACAGTGGGGCCTCGACCGAGTGGATGGAGGAGTCCTGGGGCACAGGGCTGCCTGTATCCTGAAGGACTTGGGAGGGTCCAAGGAGAGACCTTGGGGACCTTTGTGCCCACTGGGAATGTATGCCAAGCAGGCGGTTATCCTAGAAGGGTCTCGGAGGACGTCAGGCCAGGGTCGTCCTCTGGGCGGATCGCTGGTGTGGAATGGGCTGAGCAGGCTGGGTTTCCAAGTCTGGAGGTGATATTGCAGCCCTGGCTCTGTGTTATTCAGCCCGGACCAGCTGCAAAGGGGGCTCAATCTACCCATCTGTGAGAGGCCTCCCCTCCAGAGGCTGCTGGGGTCAGGTAGTGCCAGAAGCTCTGAAATTCCCGGTGGGCTGTGATTCTTAGCCAGCCCGGCAGCAAACCACACCTCCACACCCAGAAGAGCAGGCCAGCTCTAGGCAGAGCCCTGAGTTGTGGGGCAGACGTGCACAAAGCTCAGACATCTCCCCCAAGGGAAAGTGTCTCTCCATGAGACCCAGCCAGGGGCCTGGAAAGATCATTCTGAGTGTGTCCTATAGCCAGAACAGCTCTGGGAGTGCTGGCCTAGGCCTTGGTGGGCTGTCTGTACGAGCCCCAAGCTGGGGGCCTGGAGGCACCAGAAAGACTTTGCACTCAGGCAGGTGTGGGGTTTACTGTACAAATGCAAAAAATTAGGATGTACTATATGGTGACTAACATAACAAAATAAAAAATTATTATTAAAAAAAAATGACCTTTCCCACACACACAAAAATATGCAAACCTGTGTTTCACTCAACACTCCTCACCACCCCTCCCACTCCTTCCCTGCTCTTCCTCTTCATCCTCGCAAAAACTAATTGTCTCTCTCACCAGCCTGCGCCCGGTGCTTTCGAGAGGTTTATGCATGAAACTAATTATGCACCGCTAATTTGGAAGCTAGCAGCTTTCCTGTTAACGTTCATTTGATTTGGGTTGTTCTGCTGAGTGGCATTTCTGTAAATATGCCACGGGGCTGGGGGCCTATCAGGGAGGGTAACCTGAGTTTAGGGTCAAGAGGAGGGGCCTGGGGATCTGGGGGTGGCCAGGTGTGATGCACTCCAGTGAAGGAGAGGACAGAAAGTGCCATTACCACAAACCAGGGGAGGCCTCATTAGCGCCCCTGGATGGCCCTGTGGGAGGGAGGGAGGAATCTGACTGTAAAATGTCACACTCAGTTGGGGTTGCGGCAGAGTGGAAAGCTGGCCACAAAGATAAAAATGTACTAGGTTGCCAGGAGCGCTCAGGGGGCCTGGGCGCTGTGCAGGGCAGGAACAGGGACCCGCCCACCTCTCTAGGTGAGCCCTCAGGAAGCTGGGTCTGGAAGGGGTCCCTGGGAAATGAGAGAGGTCATTGCCCTGAGAAGTTCCCTCCCAGGAAAGATGTCAAGCCCCAGTGAGTGATCCCACTTTGGTCCTGGAGGGCTGCTGTCTGAGGGTCAAGGAGGGAAAGGGTGGGCAGGGCAAAGAGGAAGAAGGACAGCTCCCTTCCTGACCTGCTGTGGAGCCCGGCTGGCTTCGTGGGTCTGTGCCTGCTTGGTCACACAAACCCCGTGTTCAGAAGGCCCCAGCACTTGGCTAAAAGCTCTGCTGTCACCATCTTGAAAGTCTTCATTTTTGAACGAGGGGCTTTGCATTTTCAATTAGCACCTGCCAATTACATGAACGGTCCTGTCAAAACCACTGAGTCTCACAGGGACCCTGTACTCATCAAGACTGTTCTCTGGGGACTTCTGTGTATTCTGTGTATTGTGCCTTCTGGAAAAGGAGCTCCCTGAGGACAAGTGCTGGGTCTTCTCAAGTTGTCCCGGAAGTGCCAGCTAGGCTCCATGACCTGCTCTGCGAAGAACTCACGCCTCGGACTTGGTTCTTAGGCACGATGCACACATGCTGTCAGAAGGAAGTCACGCTGGGCCATCTATTCATGAGCACTGTCTTTTCCCTTTTCCTCAATGGCCCGAGGAGCACCTCCCAGCAATCCACTCCTGTCTCGCAGCAAACGTGGGAGCCCCACCTCCTACCTCAACATCGAAGCGTGGATGTCAGCACCTGCCACAGCGTAGGCGCGTGGACGCTGACAGCCTCACTGTCGACTGCAGTCTCTGGTGGCCAGGAGCCCACACGGATGGCAGCTTGGAAATCTCAGGGCAAGTCCACAGGGGAGGGATTAGCAGGGAAGTCAGATGATGCCTGCAGGGCCCAAGAATGACCAGCCAGACAGGAAGGCCTCAGGGGAGCACAGAGGAGGGTGGGGCAGGGAGATGTGGCACCCGGGCCAGCAGTGGGAACCCTAGCTTTCTGCCCAGGGGGCAGTGGGACAAACCACCCTTTGGAGGGCCATTGGACACCCCCAGGAGATCAGCGACCCACCCACCCAGTGACCCTATCCCCCCGCCCCCAGCCTGAGACCTCCAGACAACGCCAGAGAAGACGCTTTGGGACGGAGGTGCAGTGTGGAGATCACCCCCCCCCCCTCTGCTGAGCTCTGGGGTGGGGGCTCCAGGGAATCCAGCGCTGGTGGGGAGCGTGCAGCGCCCCGCTTGCCCTGCTCTGTTGCCTGCTCACTGTGGACCAGACATGCATCACTTCCCAGCCCTGGCCATACTTCCCTCTCCGGTGGAATGAATTCGGTCCTCCCGGGAGTCTTTTCAGCAGTACCACTGGAGCTGCTGCTCTCAGTTGCTCCCAATCCTGCCTTGTCCCGAGTGTCCTCGTCCACAGTCAGACATACCCAGGTTCTAATTCCAGCCCAGCCAGACCAACATGTGGCCTCAGAGCTCATCTCTGAACTGCCGCGGGCCTGTCTCTTTGTCCTTTCCTGCAAAAGGCACACGGCGAAGCCTTCCTCTGTGAGGCCGTCGAGAGAGGTGGTGATGGCAGCCACTCCGGAGGAGGGGCTACTCCTGTGACTCGGTGGCCACCCTGACGGGCCACCCCATGGCTTGGTGGAGCGGTTCTGGCTGTGAGATGCCGCTCTTCCTCTCACCTGCACGAAACCCGCCCTCATCCTTGACAACCGACATCAAGCCCTGCTTCCTCCAGGCCCTCCCCCCCCATGAGCTCCTACAGGAGGCCACAGTGAATCAGCCTCCATGCATGTGAGTTCACTAGCTGCTTCTGTGGGGTGGCTCTTGTCTCACAAGCCACTTCTCAGCCTACATTCCTCTTCTGAGTCTCACACTCCCGGCACACAGTGGACAGCCTGGGAGGAGCTGGTGAATGGAGTGCACTTACCTTGTGCGTTCCATTCTTGGTCTTCCATGCAGAGGATGAGCTGTGTTATATGGCATCTGTTGCTGGCTTTGCCTTCCCCTGACGGGATCTGAGTGTCCTATTCCAGCAGGCTTGTTCCATTCCCACAGTCAACCTTGGGAGACCCGCCTCCCACGTTGAAGCAACATGCACAAGTGTTACTTGATGTTGACTCAACGTTCCATTCCTTTCCAAGGCTGAGAGGCAGGCCTCATGCTGAGCCATATTGACCAGATGTCTGTGGTAACCAATGCTGAGTAATGGTTCAAATGGTAACCAGCATTAGCAAATAGTTCCTGTGATCACTGCAGCCTAATTTGTGTGTGTGTGCACATGAATTAGCACGCATCTGTATGCCATTAGCATGGAATTATCTCCTGAGCAGCAATGCTTGCCTCAGGCCCTGCGGACAAAGCCAACAGTGAGACATATCTAGAGCTCAATTTCTTCAAAGAACAAAGGACAGAAAACGGTCTTAAGGAGGGGNNNNAGTTTGCCTCAAGGCGGCTTCGTGACTCACTCCAGAAGCTGAACCTCAGGCCATCCCAAGACACTAAGACAGAGAAAGTCAGGAGGTCCAGCCCTCATGACAGGTTAGTCACTGGCCCAGATCAGGTCCTCAGCTGGGACCTCCTGGGGGTTCCTGGGAAAGAAACAAGGGCAATTCCAGAGCCCTTCACTCAGCATAAGAGCTGGATTCCTAGTTGGGCTGTAGAGAAGAGTATGTTCCATTTTAAATGTGTCCAGGGAGTTGTTTGAAGTGAGTGATCACCTCCTGACTTGAGTTTTCCTATCACCGACTTCCACAGAGCAGAAACTCTTGGTGTTAAGATCTCTACATGGACCAAGTTGTGTTCCAAGACGGCAAGCCCTGGGCAGTAGTGATACTTAGGAAAATTCCTGGAGAAGCGCCCATGGCTTCTGGGTTGATTCATCTTACTCCGTCCCTCTTGGCCGAGACTGCCTGTCCATTTGAAATTTGAACCACTAGTTTTTTGTAAGAAGTACCTGGAATCATGTCATTTAAACCCTGTTTTCCAAGAGTATGTATATTTAGAAGACTGTGTCCCCACAAAACAAAACAAAACAAAACAAAAAACAAAACAAAACAAAATAAAACAACAAACAAAAAAACCCCACTCAGCCCAGCACAGCGTTCCTAAGCTGGTGGGGTGTTAAAGACCAAATGTGTCCCAAGGTGACCAGGTTTAATTTGGTGTGCCAGCTATAGCTAAGGACAGCCTTGCACAACCAGTGCCAAGACCCCGACCAGTCCTGGTGGGGCACAGAGACCCACAAGGCAGGCCTGATGAAAATAGTCATGGGTCTTTCAAGACTCTGAGGCCAAGGTCACATGCCTCCCCCACCCAACATGGGCACAGAGGAGGGCTCATGTGTGACACAAATGCCCCACTCCTGTCTAGTTCTCATTTCTGCCAGGACATCTTATCCATGAACTCTGTAAATATCTGTGGATATGGAAATGTTAGGTGTCTGTGCTAAGGACAGGAATAGACTGAAAGTCGTAAGATCTCACTGAGCCAAAGGTAAAGAGAACCCAGGTACCTGAGTAGAAGTTCCAGAGCTCTGAGCTATGACAGTGGGGGAGGTGGTTATGTAGACTGCTGGTGCTGGGGAGGAAAGACTCAGAGGATCTTGGCTTTAGAGAGGGAACAGTATAACCGTTGAGACAGTGTCATGGGGACACAGGGGGACCAGAGGGAATGATGTGGAGCCTGAAGTCAGCAACCTTCTTGGAGAGAATCTCAAATCTGTAAGTACAAGAAAACACTTCAAAACCCCATGGTATGGGCATACATCCTTAAAAATTCACCAGAAGGCAGATAATCCAGGCATAAGAAGCAGAATCAGAAAATGCCCCGGGGGCCTAACATTGGTGATGAACCCTGCAAGCAAGGTCAGACTTGCAAATAGCCCCAGGGTTTTCAAACAAGAGGAGCTCTGCAAGCAATGAAGGTTCTGCAAACAGCCGAGCTCTACAGACAGCAGTAAGCTTTGTGGATACTGATGAGTTCAGCCTACAAAACCAGCATCTGCTAAAGATGATAGAGTCTACAAATAGCACCTGGATATAAAGCCGGTGAAGAACTCTGCAAGCAGGGACTGGCTCTGCAAACAATAGGCTTCACAAACTGCTCTGGGTTCTGCAAACTTTGATGAATTTGCAAAAAATACCTGGCTCGGCAAACCCCCCTCCCCCACAAATTGACAAGTGGCAGCAAGCTTTGCAGAGAGTGATGAGCTCTGTGTGCAATGCCTTGGTTCTCCTAACAATGGACTCTACGAGCAGCAACAGGCTCTAAAGCCAGTGACGAGCCCTTCTGGAAACGGCTGACTCTGCAAGCGGCAGTAGGCTCTGCGAATGTCAATGGGTAGGGACGAGTGCTGGGAGTAATAGCAGAGGTGCTGCACGCAGCATCAAGATCCCCTATGTCTTGGTCTCCAAAAACATGAGGCTGCAGAAAGCTCTATCCAGGCCAGAAGAGCTCTGTCCATACCTCGTCAGGAGCACTCCTTCCATGTAGGCCCGTGGCTGATGACAAGGTCCCCTCTTCAGCAACACTTGGATGGGATGGCCAGTCTACTCCATGAAGTGCCCTCTAGTGGTACATCCTGTTGAGGGCAAAGAAAACTCTCCGGCAGTGGGAGTTCTAGCGTGCACTGAGTGCACATGAGAGGTGGTGCCCGGGGTGTGTGTGGAGGTAGCCAGAACAGGTGCTTAGACATACGTTCATCCTCACGGGGAAGAAGCTGGACCCTAATGGAAGGAAAGACACCTAGGGCAGAGCAGCCACGCACACAGAGCGTGGCCACCCCCACTCCGTGACCTCAGCCCTCACTGGGAAGGACTCTTGACCAAAATAATCCTGCCGCCTGGCCTATGTCTGATGCCTGAAATCCCACCATTAGAGCTTACGCCATTTGAGTCAAAGCCTGACCCTTGTTAAAATGAAATCACCACCCACCCACCCACTCTCCCAACACCCTCAGCCTGCCACCTTGGTGTGAATCAGCTCATCATGTCCTCTCCCTGGTGATAGACATCCAAGAGCAGCGTCTGAAGGTGTGTGGGAGCGGGCTCACGCCTGGATCCTGAGAGCATCGGATATTATGCCAGTGAAGGCTGGGGCGGGAGTGGGCAGGGACAGAAGCAAGAAGACAACTTGTAGGTCAGGCTTGAAAGTGGAAGGGTCAAGGTGCACAATCCTGCCAGGCCGGAGGCTCCTGGGAAAGCTGGGATCAGAAGATGGAACGGCCTTCCAGGCATCTCTCAGGTCAGTGGGCACTGAGTAGAAGAGAGGAGGGGGAGCAGGAGCTGGGGATGGTCTTCTGGCGGCAGGATGTGAGGTCTGCTCCCAGGCTGAGCTCCCAGACCTTGTCAATAGCAGGAAGCCTTGCTTGGTTAATTAATGAGTTTTTCAGGCTGACCCTTGATCTCTGGAGCAAATCAAGGGCTCTGTGCAGCTCCTATTAATTCCCTGGATTTGCTTAGCAGCTGCCTGGGAGGTGGGCTAATGGAAGCCTCCTCTCCCTCTCCTCTCCAAACTCTGCACACTCCCCGAGGCCTATGGAATGCTCAGCCCTGGGTTTCAGGGTCTCAGAGTCCCCAAGACCGCTGACCTGAGTGTCCTGGAGAGAGCTTTAGAGGGGAGACCCCTCAGAGAAGGAGAAAGGCCTGGTACATTCAGCGATGGCCCACGATGGACCCTAGGGGCCACCATCAGCCACAGAGGCAGGACCAAGCAGACCACGGAAGTGACAAAAGTTATACAGAAGCTGCTCCTTAACCCGCAAAGAGAATCAGAGACTCTTGGAGACCCTCTTATTCCCCAGGAAGCAGCCTGGCTTCTGCAAGCGCTCAGCGATAGAGCTAGGCTCCTCCCGCTCAAACTGCACCCTGAGGACAGGGCCAGTCTCAGAAGCTCCCTCAGGAGAGATGCCACCCGGGGAGGGATGCTGCAGGGAAGGGCGTGGAAAGCGAGGTCTGTGGGCCAGGCTCACGCTGCAGGCCTCTGAGGGTGGGATACTGTTGCATCCAGGGATGGGGAAGGGCACGGAGAAGTGGGATGAAGCCCCAAGCATGGAGTCCTGGGTCTGGGGGAGCTTCCCAAGACCCAGTCGCAGGCCATGCCCCTCACGTGTGGCAGTAACTGCCAGACTGGCGGCCAAGAGAATGCCTGTGGTCCCTGCCTCCCATGCGCAGGTCTGGGGCTCGTCAGGAATGAGCCCTGCGCTGGGCATCCACAGGCCTGGCTTCCGTCGCACCGGGGCACTGGGCTCGGATCACTCTGGCTCCCCAGTTATGCTATTGAAAGGTAGGGGTTCTCGGCCCTTGGGGAGCCCCCAGGTGAGTTCCTTCCTGCCAGGAGAGCAGCACGGAGGACAGCTGGCGTGTGGCCGCTCCACCAGGCAGAGCTTGCCCAGGCTGAGGAGACGCTGGGAGTGCAGGGCAAGTGGACGTGTGTTCAAACTGAGGAGGAGGACGTGGCAGAGGAGGAGGGAAGGGAGAAAAATAGGTGGAGGAATTTTAAAAGGAGGGGGGATTCTCACTCCCAAGCACCCTCGGAACAAATTAAATCCTAAGTCTTGAGACAAAGAAAGAGAGGATTAGTTTTTGCCCAGATAGGAGATGCTCCGTACCAGGTCAGCTTCATCCTTTGGAAGGTGGGAGCAGGTAGGCCCGAGAAATCCGCTGCCCTCCCATCCCTGCCTCCTGCCTCTAAATGCGCTAAATCCATCAAACTAAATGAAAGCAGCTGCTGTTTAACGGAAATAAAAGGCTCTCGTATTAAAAAGCCCAGAGATTTTGAATGGAGAGGGAGAGAATATATACGAATGTAGATTCCCCCCCCCCCCAAACATGCAAACCTTGGGCATGCCTGGCAAACGCTTTCACCCGCGGGGGTGGGATGGCACCCTGGCCGCACAGGGACCGACTCCACGGTTGGGTGCCTCCCAGTGTGGCCATGGCCAATAGGGGATCGATGGCTTTTCGTGAACTGATGGCCACTCTTCTCAACAGAGGCCTTAGAGCATTCAGAGGCTGTTTCCCGAACATGGTTGGGGGAACCAATGTGTTTAACAGACTTTTTCATTCCCAAGGTTAATCATGTAATTTAAAAAAATATATCTTTTTAGTTTGTTAATAGCCCCCAACGGAGACAGTTAATTAAACAAAGCATGATGTTAAGAGCAAAGTCTCCCTTGCAGGCTGACTCTATTTCTTTTTCCTGATACCTGACGGACATTTCCCCATTGACCAGTGGCCGCAACACAGCCGTGACTTGTATCGATGTAGTTTCACGGAATGCCTTGCATTCTCCTGGGGTCTGAGCAGAGCTGTGGGTGAAAGAAGGGAAAATTAAGCCACATTTCTGCCTTCAAGGAGCTTTCATGATACAAGGGCAGAAGATGCGCAAAGCAGGAAGGACCAGGGGGAAGTGGGGAGAGCGCGTGCAGGGCCAGCTGTGCTGGGGCAGGTGGCAAGGGTGTAGGAAGCAGGCCAGCGAAGGGCTGCAGGCCCCTCTCCAACCAGCCACGGGGCACCTGGGGAGTCCGGTGGTCTCACTGGGACCATTTGAATGCTGTGAGCCCCGGGGCTCCAGGGCTCCTCTGTAGAACTGAGTGACCTGCCTCCTGGCGCTGAGTTCAGGGAAGCTTATCCCCGGCACCTCCTCGCACCTTTTGGGGCAGCGAGAAGCTACTTCTCACTGATAGAATGCAAAGGGGTGAGACTTGCTTTTCTGCTTCTCGGTGGTCAAATCTTCGTGAAGATGTTTACAGTTTGGGGGGGGGGGCTGAATTACGCCTTCCCCTTTCTTCATGTGATGAGGCCTGCCTGGCAGCAAGGGAATAAGTTTTTGGCTAGAAAGACAGGAATGGAGAGGAAGTATGGGGGTGGGGGTGATAAGAGCCAGAGGAAACTGCCTTCTGAGGGCTCCTCATCTAACTCCAGGCAAGGCCCAAGGTCAAGCTCAGTGACCGGACTTGGGTCGGACAGATGGTATGGGGGGGAAGGCAGGGATGGAAGAGGGACGGGGGCGGGGAGAAAATCAGCCCCTGCCTCTGAGGAGTTCAGGATTCCTTCTAGGGAAATAAGCTTCTCTATTTTACTGTGTTTATCACTAGGAGAAAAGGTAGCGAGAGGCTTCTGTTCCCAGGCTGCCGCCCATCCGGTGACCGCAGCTTACCTTGGAGGCCCTCACGTCCCATCTGCATCCTCCCCTCAGTCCAATGCCCTGGCCAGCCAGCCAGCTCGCTATTGTCTCCCTCTCCACTGAGCCCTTGCCCCGGAGGACCCCTCCACCAGAAATGACCTCTCTCCATCCCAGCCTTTCCCAGTTCAAGTGTCAGCTCCTTGTCTCAACTCCCATAGCCCTTAGAGTCTGGACAGCACCCTCCAGCCCAAGCGAAGGGTCCTGGAAGGGACCAGTTCTCTGGAGAATGGCACACAGTAGGTCATCCCTGGAGACACCATCTCCACTTGGAACCCCCTCCCGTTGGCCCCCAGGTGGTTAGAGAATGTTGAGGAGCACCAGCGTTGGGTAAGGGGTCAGGGAGCATCCCAGACATCAGCCTACTTTCTCTGAACTGCCTCTTGGTGTTTGACTGTCCATTCAGCAAACAGTGGTAGCACAGGGCGTAACATGGTCAGTGTAGTAAAGTGAGTGCAGTAGGAAGTAGCAGCAAGTGAGTCGGACCCTGAAAGAAATGCTTCTGTAGGCAGAGAAGAGATAAGAGCTTAGTCCAGGTAAAGGCAGCACCTGGTCAAGCACCAGGTGTAGGAAGTGGGTTCAGGAAACTGGTTGGGGAGGGGGGGCGCCTGGGTGGCGCCTGGGGGACTTAGTCGTTAAGAGTCTGCCTTCGGCTCAGGTCATGATCCCAGCGTTCTGGGATCGAGCCCCGCATCAGGCTCCCTGCTCAGCGGGAAGCCTGCTTCTCCCTCTCCTACTCCCCCTGCTTGTGTTCCCTGGCTCACTGACTCTCTTTCTGTCAAATAAATAAATAAATAAAATCTTAAAAAAAAAAAAAAAAGAAAACTGGGGGCGGGTGTCAGAGGGGAGGCTGGAGGTCAGGCCTCCTCTGGAGGGCCTGGAATCTTCTAGAAGGCAACACGATTCTGCCAGCTGGTGGAGACAGGCACAGAGGGGTGACACACCCACCCTGTTTCAGACTCACGGTGGCTATGGGTGCTAGGGAGGGACTGGAGTCAGCAGGTGCCGGGCATGGGGCTCTGTCGGGGTCTCAGCTGTGCAGAATGGGAGGAAGTGAATTCTGTAGCCCTTCTGGGGTTAAGGAAAGGGAGAAGTCAGGGTGAGCTTGTACGTCAAGGTAAGAAATGCTGTTCTTTTGCTCCTTTACCTATGTAGCAAATATTTATGGAAAAGCTACTAATGTAGGGTCTGAGAGACAGAGAGATGGTTCCCTGAGCAGTGTCCCATGGACTTGGGGTAAACAGGGGCACCACTGACACAGACCCTCATGCAGAAACCCTCCCCCAGTGACAGCTGCTTCCAATACGATGCAGGAGGTGACGTTTTAGCCCCACAGAGTTGTGGCCTTACCGCAGGCAGGAGGTGCTGGGGAAGCAGCTGCCCACCAGTGAACTGTTCACCAGGGCCTGGGCCAGGGCAGGCGCGGGTCTCTGTGTCCACCTCAAGGTCCCACGAGCGTGGCCACCAAGAGGGAGTGGTCTTGGTTGGGCAGGTGACACCCGTTGCCCCATCCGCTTGGAGTTTATAGTCCTGACCTCAAGGGTCATGAGGGAACCACGCCATGGTGCACATAGACACTCCACCCACGGTCCGTGGCAGGCTGCGTAATGAGCAGTAGCTACGAGGACAGTTATTCTATCACTAAGCGTGGTGCAGGGTGGTGTGCGCTCTGCTGCCGCCATTGCTGCTGGTGAGCAGAGCCATCAGAGATGCTCTGTCCTGGGAGATCCTGCCCTGCCCAGGCCAGCCCCGAGAAGGGGCCAGTGGAAGCCAGGCAGAGTTCTGGGCTCTGGCACAGGCTTGAGGATGGAACCTTGCCCCCTGCCTGTCTGGCAAGAAGGGGACAGAGATGCTGAGGAGGATGGGGTAGGCAGAAAGTGCTGGGACACCCCGACGCCTCTGGGTCTGCTTGGTTGGGTGGCGGGGGAGGGAAGTTGTCTGTAGAACCCATCAGATCCAGACTATGGAAACCTCACTCCATCCAGGACCCAGTAGGTAGCGGGGCTTGGGGTTGGGGGGGCCCACAGGGAGGAGCGGGTGATGGCAGGGAACAGAGACAGCAGTCTCGGACTACTCAGAGGCTTCGCACTTCACGTAGGATGGCCGCTCAGGGTGTGCTGACTGCGGCCTAAGTACAGCGGCCCTCCTCGAGACCCCTGTCAGGAGCCACTGAGCTGTGAACACACACTCGAACGTGGCCCAGCTTGGCTTCCAGGGGAGGGTCCTGGGAAGGAGGAGTGTAAGGCAGGGTTGTGGGCCAGATACCCCCAGCATACATAGGGGCGTGCACAGACACACCCCCACCTCCCTGCATCGGGCTCACATCCCTGGACCACGGTGCCCTGCCTGGGTCCCACTAGGGTTTCCTCCGTTTCCCTCTCCTCCTGAGGTGCCTAACAGGTTGCCACCCCTCCCACCCTCCTGCCCCTCCTGTCTTCTTCGAGGGGGGAAGGGGAGGAAGCCTGATCCTGCTGGCTGCCCCTCTGCAGCTCCTTGGTACCCTGGAGGGGACTTCGGGCACCCCTTCCCTCTACAGTGCCTACAACAGTGTGCCCAGGGCTCCATAGAAATGGCACCAAATGGGCCGCTTTGCGTGACAGGACTCCCACAGCCTGGTAGGTGCAGCTGTGGCCAGTCCACCAGTGAGGGGATAGAGCCCAGACCTCCTCCTGCCCACCCCCCAAAACCAGGGCCTAGGCTGGTGCCCGAAGAATGCTTTGCCCCTGCCTAGGAGCATGTGCCTGATGGCGCTGGACCCCGGCATCACACGGGGTGGGGGAGGGGAAAGGCATGGGGGGTACTGGGATGAGGCTGCCGCCTGCTCCCCGCTGCCCTGCCAGGGTGCCGCACGGGGTCAGCTCTGGGGGCCAGCGAGGCTGTGCAGCCTGGAGGCCCCAGCAGGGAGATCGGGAGGGCAACATTCCAGCCACGGAGATCATCAGGGATCGCCATGGCAACGGGGGTGCAATTAAGGCCCGTTTCAGCTGGGAGCAGCTGTGCGCACTTTATCTGCCTTGAATAAGGAGGAGAGAAAAAACCTGGGGAGGGAATGGGGTGGGGAGGCGGAGGGGGGAAATGGCAGTCCTTTGCAGGCCTCTTCCTGTTCAGAGAGAAAAAGGAGAGGGGGCAGGGAGGAGAGGGGGAGGGAGACGAGAAGAGCCAGAGCAGGACAGAGAGAGCCACATGGAGGGGAAACTGAGAGACTGAGAGCCACACAGAGACAGAGACGTTCCCACAGACACCCAGATACTGATGGACTCATGCAGAAAAACAGACACACACACAAAGAAGGAACAGGAGAGAGCAAACTCAAGTCCTAACAGAGAGGGCCTAGCAGACGCTAAGGCCAGAACCTTACCACCCTTCTCCCCTTTTCCCACAGATTTTTTTTTCCCAGCCATGGTGGAGCCTCTCAGACACCCATGTACACACGTATACATGTATGCATGCACACACACACACACACACACACACACACATGCAGACGCACGTGCA
The DNA here is from genome assembly GCF_017311325.1 of Ursus maritimus. Lineage (NCBI taxonomy): Eukaryota > Metazoa > Chordata > Mammalia > Carnivora > Ursidae > Ursus > Ursus maritimus. The sequence goes on from NW_024424230.1 coordinate 34,400,126, forward strand.
AGCTCACTCCAGCATCTGCGTCTTTGCTTCTCCCTTGCCCTGCTCTGGCCACACCAAGGGCCCACACTCCTTGGGCTCCTCCTCCAGGAAGCCCTAGTGCCCCCCAGGACTCCCCTCCCAGGCAGGGACTTCAGCCCCCTGCACCCTAGTTCTCGCTACCTGGAGCAGGCCCCACTGAGGGCCCACATGTGGAAAGAAGATTGGTGGGCAGCGGGCAGTAGGCCAAGAAAAGAGCCGCACGTTAAATTAGGGATGCACCTTGAGGTTAAGAAATCAGGGCCCGGTTTATTCTTTCCTGGCTGGGCCACAGATTCCAAATTCCATCTTTGTGTCACCTTTTAGCCAACATATGTCAGCTGCCTTCCCTCGCTGAAGGAAGGATCTTCACTTGCTCCACCTGAGACACAGGTGGGAATGAGGCCACACATGCAGAATGGGCTGTTTCAGCAGCGTGGTCTTAGGAGGTGAGCTGAGAAACTCTTGTGGCAAACTTTGTTCCACAAGTTGTAGACAGCTCTTCCTCCAGCTGGCTCAGCACGCATCTGCCCCAGGGCCTTTGCACTTGCTATCTGTCGGCCTGGAAGACTCTTCTTCCACATGCTTACTTAGCTCATTCCCTTATTTCCTTCAGGATTCTTCTCAAATGTCACCTTATCAGAGAGGCTTTCCCTAGCCATTCTATGTAAAATAGCTGTCCCCTGACCCCAGGGCCAGCATCCTTTCCCCCTTAGTCTGCTTCACTATTTCCATCACCACCCAACCTATCACATCTTGACTTGCATGTTTTTATTGATGGTCTCCATCTACTAGACTGTGTGCTTCATGAGGGAAGGGACCTTGTTTGCTGCTCCATCCCCAGATCCTAGAATAGGACCTATTACACAGCACCAAGGAGGCCACATGGTGAATGCTGTAAGAACGCAGGAATGGGGGCAGAGCTTCTCCCACCCACCTGGAGTCATGCAGCCAGCCTCATAGCAGAGTTGATTGAATTCTTAGTGCCTTAATGTCCCTTTCCCTGGTTTCCATGCAGTCACATCCTGTCCTCTCCCTTTCTCTGCCCCCATGAGCCCACTGTCCAGGCCACACTGGTCTACACATTGGCACTCAGAGGTAACCCATTCTTCCCCATGTTTGGGGATGACATTCTTCTTCTTCTCCCAGGATCTGAATGCCACCTGCCCAAAAAGGTTCAGGTACCCCCTTCGTCCTTGAGCCCCCCTCCTCTACCTCCGAAGCCATCTCTCTCCAGTGGACACCACGGCTGCTGGCCGGGTCAGGAGCTGTGGGTTGGTGGCCTGGTTCTGCTACTGGCAAGCTGTGACTCTAAGAGAGTCACCTTATCTCCCTGACATTGTTTCTTGGCTCTAAATCAAAGGCATGCAACTCTGTCACAAGGGTTCCTGTTTGGACAGACCCTTTGCAGGGGCTTGTTGGGTTGCACCTGCTGGCATCAAGCAGTCAATTGGCTCTGCATCTGGTCGACTGGCCAGTGGCTGCGGCCTCTCAGCCGAGAGGTGGGTGGAATAGCATCTGCCGAGCTGTGTTGTGGGCAAGTGGCTGGACACATTCTGAAGAGCCAGGAGCAGCCACCACGCTGAGCTTTCGCTCCTAAGAAACCAGGCAGTCGGGGATGAGCGCTCCCTGGGAAGTGCACAGAGTCTAGAGAAAGGGCACTCTGAGGCTGCCAGACCCACGCAGGCGGCGGGGTGGCCGCATCTATTCCTGGCAGTGCCCTTGAAGGCGGTCAGAGTGGCTTGCGGCGGTTCCCGCCAGCCTCCCAGATGTCAGAGAATGGTTGGGGGCAGTGCCTGCTCCTAGGGCCCACGCAGGAGAGGAAAGGGGGTGGCGGTGGCTGCCACTCCCCATCCCCAGCCAGTCAACAAAGGCCATGTAATTGGACATGCGGCTGCTCGGGCTCTGAGGGCAGTTCTGGGGAAAGGAGGCCCACGCGGCTTTGGAGGAGACGACAAGGGGCCATCCGTGGGAGGCAGGCTAGCCTGGATGTTCTGCTGTGGCTGGGGGCTGCATGGTCAGAGGGGCTTCCGGTGGGGAGATGGGTTGGATCCTGGCCCCCTCCCATGACCTCCCAGAGGAGAAACAGCCCTTGAGACGGGCCCAGGCTGAGGGCCCCCTTGCCACTCTGGTGACAGGAGACTCCCTCCCTCTGCATTCAGACAGGAAGCAGATGTGCGGCGGTACCGTAGAAGTTTGGAAGCTGCATGTGCTGACCACAGTGCATTCTGCACCATCAGTCTTTCGACCCCTCGCAGTCCTGGTTTACTTTGCTATGGGCAGCACTCAACACCAGCGTGTGCTAAGACTTAGGCTTCACCAGGGTGGCTCTGAGAAGAGACACGTTCCAGTCAGCAGAAGGGGTGCAGGGGCCCTAGGGAGCCCCAGAGAACCCCTGAGGGGTTGTGGAGGTGTTTGTGCATGGAGGTGAGGGGGACTCGCTCCCAGGGGTGCTGACCATCGGGGTGCTCGGCTCATGTAGAGTGCTCGGACAGTGGTAGGACGAGGGGCTGAGTAAATGATGAATGTCCCTCCCCCCAAAAGACATACAATCAATAAAAACTTGGGGACGTTGGCCCAAACCTGAACACCGGGGCAGGTGCAAATCAGAAGAGAAGGTCCAAGTGCAGAGGGCTGGAGGGTGCAGATACCACCCCAGGGCCAGCAGAGCACAGCAGCTGGGCCAAGAAGAGCTCTCTGTGCCTTCTGGCCACAAAGGACACGCTGGGTGGCCCAGGGCTGTTCAGGAACTCCTGGACCTGGGAGATGAGCCCATGCAGAGAGAAAAAAAAAAGTAGTCATGCAGTCCAGCTGTTGGAAGAGTCCCAGGTACAAACAAGGCTGGGGTTCTGGTCCCAGTTCTGAAGATCAGTGCCAGGGGACCGTGGGCAAGTCGCCGTGCTTCCCGTGTAATGTCTGTAGTGACACCCAGGGACACTCTGCCCCAACCTGGCTACCTCCCGCGGCTGTCGAGTGGATGCAGTGAGAAAACACACTTAAGACCGTTCACGAAGCCTCAACCATGAGAGTGAAACCTTTCCATGACACTCAGGGTCCTGTGACCGCAGAGTCCGCGTGTCTGGTGATTGGCTCCCAGGCTCCAGAGCTATTGCCAGCTGGCAGCATTCGTAGCCCCCCGCGTCCTTTCATCAGCCTTGCGATGTAGGACCCTACCTTCATGAGACTGAATCCTTTCTTCCTTCACTTCTGGTGCCTTGGCGGGATTTGCTGTACTTCCTCACTTCTGCACTGATCACACATTGCTGGATAATCAGTATAGTGTTCTTCCATGTGAACAAATGAGTGAGTGAGGGACCTCACTCGTGTACTTGCCATGGTTCTCCTCTTTGGCGGAAGGTCTTTGAGGGGAAAAGGAAGGCTGATGCGTCTTGTGCTAATCACAGGGTTGTGCACTGAGAAAATGCCCAGTAGTGCTGAACTGACTTAATTTTGTCCCCAGCAACGTTGTGGCCCTCCCAGGAGTGGCTGTCAGCCTAGCAGAGGTGTGACACTTGGTAGACCCTTTGAAAAAAGGGTTGACAGGTTGGGGAGAGGGGTGAGGGTAAAGAGCAGGGGAGAGGTAGGGAGGGAAGAAGGGTGAGCAGCCAAAGGAGAATAAGTAATTGCACTAATGATTAAAGACATGTCAGTGAATGTTTATCAAGTGCTTGCTGTGTGCCAAGAAGTGGGCTGGGTGCTGTACATGGAATCCCATTTGATTGTCCACGCTGAAGGCCAGGGCCATGTTATGGGTGCTGAAGCTGTCACAAAGAGGTTAGGGACTTTAACCGAGGATACACAGCTCCCAAGTGGCCCAGCTGGGACTCAGGCCTGGCCCTGTGGGATTAGCAGCCAGCTTTCCTGCTCTCACTTAGGCAGGGAGCCTGGGAGTGCCTTTGGGAGCAACAAGAGGTCCTCTCTTCTCAGTTCTACCTGGCTCTTTGGCTGATGCCTCCCAGGGAGGCATCCCTGGGTTTAGGGCCCTGGAGGGCTGCACCAGGGACCCAGGCCTGGCCTAGTCCCTCCAGGCTGGGGCTGTGCACAGAAGGGGTGGGCAAGAACTGCCCAGCCCACTGACCTCTCACTGGCCTGGGGAGTCCCTGGGCCTCCAGTACAAGGTCCTTGCTCTCCAGATCTATTCAGTGCTTGCATGTGGGTAGTGAGGGTTCAGAAGTGACGGCTAGTTGTAGTATTTGTACCACCCCCAGCCCCCTCCTCAACACACACACACACACACACACACACACACACACACACGTACCCCCAGCCCACCTGGACAGAACCTTACAACCCAGTTTGGTCTCCTCCTGCTGAGGCAAACTTCCATGTTCAGAACCTTCACTGGAGCAGTGGCAGGTATGAGGGGAAGATGGTGTTTAAAAGTCCTGGCTCAGAATCCTGGTTCTGTCCACCCCCAGCCTCCCTTGCCGTTTCTATGAAGTGGAGATGGAAGACCAGCCTTGGGGGGTTGTTATGAGAGCAGAAGCTGCCGTGTTCGTGGTGCCTGGCACGGCACAGACGCTCAGAGGGTGAATCATAAGAACGAGGAGAGGAGGGCGCAGTGATGGTGGCAGAGAGAGCTGGAGGCCCGCGGACCAGGGACATCTCCCAGGCATCCCTGCTCCCTGTCTGCTTGTCCGCCTAGCCTGTCTCTTCTCTTTCAGCCTCTCAGGGGAAGCTCTGCTGGAGACACGAAATGAATCAGTCTCATCCCTCCCTTTTCTCCTCTGTTCCCTGCTTTCCAAGTTCTTGTCCAAGTGTCTGTCCCCTTCCCCATCTCTGTGTCCCTCTGGCCCTGCTCTGTCTCTGTGTCCCTGGGTCTGTCACCCCATCTGCGGGTCTGTGTGCGTGGGACTCTCTCCCTGCCCACAGCTCCCTCCTCTGCTTAATTGTTTGAACCACTGTGTCCTTGTAACTCAGCCAGACACGGTGGCACCACCCCATGAGGTGACAACCCCGAGTTACATGCACACTTTGGATGCCAGCACTGGGACTACCAGACCCCAGACCCCTCCTTAGCAGCCTCCGACCCCCCTACCCCCCACCCCCTGGCCAGGGACTCAGCTCCCACAGCACTGACAAACCCTTCCTGGTTCTATTTCTGTTCCCAGTGCGGGGACAGAGAAAGCGAGTCCCCCAGTCATGCTCACTGGGGCAGGACAGCGAGCTGGGGCTCCAATAGGCCTCTTGGGGGCCTCAGTCCCCAGTGTGTGGCTATGTCATCCTGGTGTCTCAGCCCTCAAAGGAGGTGCTGGGGCATCCCCCGTCCCACCCTCAGGCCTCCTGCATTTTAGCAAGTGCACCAGAGTTAGAATTACGAGGCCTTCCCCCTTCCCAGTGTGGCAGAGCCCAGCCCAGGCCTCTGCACCTGAAGCCTGGCCGGCTGTGTGGCCCACTGCAGCCCCCCTGCCCCGCCCCCGCTCCCGCACACCCAGGAGCCCGCATCCCATTCACAGGATGTTCCAACAGCACCCTCTCCTGGAAAATTCCCTTTATTTTGTGGAGAGTCAAACTCCAGTTACCTGGTGTCTCTGCGAGAGAAGTAGGAGGAGGCAGAATGAGGTGGGGCCTCCCTCATCTAGAGGTCCCCATCCTGAGCCTGTTGGCCTGTGGGCTGGGTGTGTGGACCCAGACGGTACAGAGAAATACCCCGTTCCCAAGCCAGGAATGTGGAAACTGCTCCTGTCTGTGCACCCCCTGCACTTCCCCACTTCCCCCTTGCTCCTCCAGTGCTGTGTGTGTGTGTGTGTGTGTGTGTGCGCGCGCGAGCGCGCGCCTTCGTGCGGTGGAAGGCGGGAGAGCGCGTTTCTTCTGGAGAAGGGCAGCTCTGTTTATTATGGCTGTAACCTTGGCTTTTGGATAGAGCAGGGCAGTGGGGCTCTTCGGAGCCTGGAGCAAAGAATGTCATATTCATAAGCGACCTCGGTGGAAATGGACTCCAGCACCCTCGAAGGACTCGCAGACGATGCCCTCTGCCTCCTCCTGTAGTTGTCTCTCTCCGAGAGCCCATCAGAGCCTCAAGCAGCAGCTCCTGACCGGCTGCCACAGCGCCTCCTGAGCTGTCCTGGGCTCTTGCCTCCCCTGTGCCTGAGGCCCTCCTGCCCAGCAGGGAGTCTGTGTGGTTGGAGGGCATGCCGTGGGGTCAAGGGCCGTGGGCCAGGCTCCCACACATAGAAACTCAGGAAGTAATAGTATCGTAAGTTCTGGTCTAAGCGCTTTACCTATGCTAACTGGTTTGATTGGCACAGCCGTCCGTTTTGCAGATGAGAACACTGAGGCAGGGAGAAGGTAACGAACTGCCCCCAGGCCACACCGCAGTACCCGGCAGCACTGAGATTCAAGGCCAGGCCTTACAGATCGTGAGGAGAATCTCACAGATCCACGTGACTGTGTGTTGTTGGGCCTATATTCAGTTACATAAACCTCTAAATTTTAGCATCTATTTTAGGGCTCCGCACTCAGAATATGCACTTTGAATATTTGTTGAATTGACATCTTGCTGGGCATTTGTGGTGGGCAGTAAATATCTGGTGTACGAAGGACGGATGAATTAGACCCAAAAGGGGCTGAGCTGATGAGTGAGATAAGAAGCTCAGGGCGCCATGTTGGGGACCCCCATGGCAGAACTTGGGGTTTTGCTCCCCACTCTCCCACATTTGTGAATACAGGGGCAGGGGAGCCTGGGACAGAGGGCCCAGGGATGAGAACTTGGCCGCGTCTCTCCAGCCACCGAAGGTGCCTAGTCCACTCCCCACCCACCCTAGTGATGTTACAGGGTGTGGGGGGGGGGGCAGGGAGGGCAGGGCAGGGGTGTAGTTGGGAGACCCTCTCTCACCTCCTTTGCTAACCCAGAGGCTACCTCGTGCATCTCCTTTCAAACAAGCCAAAGGATGGCCCCCGTTTTTTCTTCCTCCACTTTTGTAAGCAAAGGAAGGAGAGGAAAGCAATCCCAGGAGGCCCCTGGGCAGAGACAGGCCACGGCTGGCCCCCCTGCAAGGCCCTACATTGTGGCGCTAATCCACAGGAGACAGGGCCTCGCAACCCTGCCAGGCTGGCACACAGGGCGCCGGGCATAACAGAGAACCAGGGTTCTCCCCCTCTAGGAGCTCACGTTTGGGCAGACAGGAGCCGCCGGCTGGGAACGGCAGTGCATGAGAGGGTGAGAGCACTGTGCGTGGAAGTCAGGCGGGGGTTGTGGGTCCAGGAGGATTTTGGAGCATAGGCAAGACGGGGGGAAGAGGTGTGAGCCAGCCCAGCACGTCAGGGGATGGAGGGCAGCGAGGCTGGCAGCGGGCACTCTGTAGGAAAGTGGAGAGAGCTCTGCAGAGCAGAGGGGGTAGATGATGGAGCCCTGCCTGGATGCTCCTTGGAGAAGTCTGAGATTCCGAGTTGCCTCCATGGCTGCGCACGTGGCTCCCACCGCCCTCCAGCAGTCTGTGCTACTGGCTGCCCAACCGCTTCTTAACAAATGTCCAGAGGAGAAGCACAGCACGATCTGTTTCCTGGTATTTGGAAGCACGCCCTGTCTCCAGAAAGCAGCCTGTGTCTGGTTCCTTCTCCCCAGAGTCACCGTGGGGCCTTTTCATGGCTCACCATGCGGTTTGGGTCAAGCCCCGCTCAGCACTATCATGGCTTTGTCCTCCTGAGACAGGACACTGGCCATCCCTTCTCCCTTCCTAAAGGGGCTCTTGGCCCACCCAGCCATTAATGTGCAAATGGACCATTTTCTGCTTCAAAGGAAAGATGATTTTTTTTTTCTGAGATCTGCACTTTTCAAGTACTCTCAAATGACTAGCCAGAATCAATCTGAGACCGAAGAGTTTGGTGCATGTGGGGTCTGGGATTCTCAACTGCCTGCCACCTTCATCTCTTATGGCAAGAGCCAGCAAGCCAGCGAATGGAGGGACCTCAGGCTTGGGGCTCCATAGAGCCCATGTTACTCATTTTTAAAATTTGTTCCTTCAACTGAATTACTGCTGCTGCTTTTTATTCCTCCCACCTCCACCTCCACCTCCATTCACTTTCCCAAAGGGCCTGTGTAATTCATTCTCCCTTCCCAAGTCTGGCCCTGCTCCAGGCACCAGTGGGGAGCCTTGTGAAGGAAACGCTCCTGTAGAGGGCATTATATGGTCAAGGGTCCTGCAGTTCAGACCTGGAGATGCAGGGAGGTTTAGAAGAGGGCAAATTCCTGAGTTGCAAGTCAGGAGGGCTTCCTGAGGGAGGAGGACTGAATTGAGTCTTAAAGAATAGAAGACTCCGCGGGCCACATGGTGGATGGGAGGTGATCTGGCTGCCATTCTGGGTAAATAGATGTTACCTTCTGTTTCATGTACACCTTCCCCAAAAGAGGGTGACCTTGTGAGATAGAGGGTGACTATGAGGCAGATGGCCTGGCTCAAGATAATGGCCCCCTGCCTGCCCCATCACCCAGATTGGCGTGGACTGGGCTGCCCCAGCCAAGCCACCCTGGCTCACTCTACCCCCTCCTTCCTAATTGCCCCATTACTGTAAATAATATCCTCCCTTCCAAACAATTAGCCATCTCTTCTCTTCCAGTTTGTTCTTTCTGGTTCTGAGGCCCCAGCGTTGGAGAAAACAAATATCCGGCAGCTGTCTGCAGTCTCCCTGCAACCTGCCCAGCCCCGCCACTAATGTTTTCACAGCCCTCGCAGGCCTGCTCCCCTGTCCCTTCCCCTGCTGGGCGGCAGGGAGAGCTAGCTCACTGCACAGTGTCTGAAACCATCAGGAGAACAGGGAGGGGTCGGGGGGCTGGAGCTTCCTCCAGGATCAGCCCCCCCCCCCCGCCCCTTCATGGCTGGGAGGAGACAGTTAAAAAAAATCCCAAGCTTTCCCTCCTTCGGGGGATGTGCAGAGTCACTGGTCCAAGGGAGGGGAGAGTCGGAAAACATCCCAAGACAGGAAGCCTTCGAAGTCAACAGTGTGGTGTAAGGATGCCCACGATAATCTACCCACCACCTGTGACTCGTATTCCTCTCCCCACTGGACAAACCGTCTCCGGGACCATCAGATCCTTTCAATGAGCTCAGGAGGAGACAAGGGCCAATTCCTATCTCCGCTTGCAACAGGGAAACCAAGGCTCCAAGGGTCTGCACAGTTTGCCCAAGGTCCCTGGAGGATGAGTGGGCGGGTGGCTAGCTGGGTGGGTATTTAGCTAGCTGGGTAGATGGGTATTTAGATGGCGTGAGGTAGGTGGGGCGGAGGGGGCAAGACTGGATGCCATGGGCCGGTGTCCACCCATCTGTCCCGTCCGGCCTGCTCAGAGTAGTAAGCACCTGTCCCACAGGAGGCAGTTAGTTCTATTTTAAATTGAATCGGTGCCGTTCACTAATTATCCCCTGCGGGTCTCACCTCCTCCATGGAAGGAGTAGCGGCTTCTCCTCTGTCGCTCCTATCACTCCTGTGCCTACATTTTTGGAGCTAAAACTCAGGACATCTGGCCCGACAAGGAGGAAGTGCTCCTCAGACAGCAGGACAAGTGAATCAGGGTTGCCCCGGGACGCCGAGGTGAGCTTGGTTGCTGCCCCGCTGGGCCAGGGATGAACTGGGCACCCAGCCATGGCCAGCAGGGCCTGCCGGGGCTGAACGAGAGGCAAGGACATGCCTGCCCTTCGTCCGCGGTTCTCGAGGATGTCCTCAGAGCTCCAGCGGGAGCGTGCAGCCCGGCAACCCTCCTCTCCACCTGGTTGTTAGTTCCAGCACGTTCCCCCTCACCAGGGCCCCCCAGCCAAGGCTGCTTGAAAAACTCCACCGGGAGCATGTACAGGACACCTTGGGTCTAATGTAACATTTAATGGCCAAATCTCCTCAGGCCCCTGCGTTAATACAGAACTATCTTACTGGTTCTAACCAGACAGAGTCACACTGCTAATGGCTTCAGGGCTGAGCCTAGGCAAAAAGGAGGAGATGAAGGAGGCTGGCCATCCATACCTTGTGATGGCCTTGAGAGGCAGAGCTGGGCCATTGCTGGGGCCAGAGGTCTGCATGTGACCTCCAAAGGCAAGGCCCTTTAGCGTTCATCTCTGTGTCCCCGGAGCCTAAGACAGGGTTGTACCCGTTGCAGGCATTTAATACGCGGTGGCTGAGTGAATGTATGAATGAGAGGGGCCAATGTGCTCAAGATTCAGAGGTCTTGGACAAATATTTTTCAGACGACATGCAAAGATACACCTTCTCCCCACCCACCTCCCTGCACTCCAGCCTAGACCAGAGTTGATATGATTCTGCCTGGCTAAAATGAACCCTGCCTCCCAGACCAGCCTAAAGAGCTTTATTTGTACCCCATGTAGGAACTCCAGGAATTTGAGGGGGGGGGGGCTTCCTGGAGAAGCCTATGAAGATGGGTCAGGCCAGACATAGAGGTCCCCAAGTAGTCCAGCGTGGCTCTAGCCCCCAAGGCCCTTGTGATAGTCAGGAAGAAAAGACTCCTTGGAAGAGCATGACACAGGACGCCAGAGAAAATAAGGCCAATGGGCCAGTATAACAGGACTTTGGACGTTTAGAGGGGAGTGGCACAGCCCTCATGGGCTCCCCGTTTCTGTATGCACGGGACACATGAGCACACAGATGCATGCACAATCAGAAAAAGGCCTCCAGAAATCACCCTGACTTGGTCCTGCTTTCAGTTTATGGAAATCCACTTCCATGGACACCAGGGAGCAAGAGGGACAGTCCCGTGGCTAGCCAGCTACTTCCAGGTCCTATCCATACACCTCTGCCCCTCTCAGGGTGGAACGGAGCTCCCGTCCCTCCGGGTTCCTGCAGCCAGACCCACGTCCCGCTCTGGCGCTGCCGCCTGTCACTCTGAACCTTGCACAAACCCCTCTGCTTCCCTGAGCCTCAGTGTTCTCATCTGTAAAATGAAGGGCGGGCCTGGAGAGTCCCTGAGGCCCTCTGCAGCTCTAGCATCTGGACCGCAGGGGCTGCTGGGCTCTCAGGTGGAGGCAATTTCCCAGATCACTGAGCCCCACCTGGCCACCGTTGTACGAGGGCCTCCCCTGGGCATTGGCCGTCTGGAAATACTGCCATCCACCTTTGTGAATATCTGGTTAAAACACTCACCTAATCCTAACCTAATCCTTTCAATTTGGGGAGAGAATTGAAGAAAAAAAACGCTAGCAGCCTGAAGCCTGAATGCTAACAGATGGGTAAAAAGTATGTATAAATTACACCCGCTGCTGTCAATTCAAGCTCTCCAGATAAAGTGATATGAAAGGTGTTTCATTTATAGGGGAAATTAATTGCCAGCTGTATGACGGGATGGTGTGAAGGAACCACAGCCACACGATGTGTCCCATATATTTTTCCTGGCTGGATTCAGTACCTTCTGTGCCAAGGGCTCCCAGGTGACTCCAGACCTGGGGGGCCAGCAGGGTACACATGACCCTAAACCGGCTGTCCCCAGGTTAGCGTGCAACCAGGGAAGTATCAGACATTGTGGGGACACAGGGCCAGAGGAAGTAGGGCAGCCTCCTCCCCTCCCCCAGCCCTGACCCCTTGGGCCTCCGTTTCCTCAGGGTAGCTGTGTTTAATGTCTTGGTGAAGAGATGGCTCCCAGTCCGTCAGTGCCCTGGGCCCAGGACCACACGGCAGCCCTGTCTGTGTGCCTCCCCGCCATGCCACGTGCCCTCACAATGAACCCTCCGTCTGTCCGTCAGCGGATAACACCGGCACCTGGAACACCAGTCATATCGTTTCTTCTGTCACCAGCCACCCTGCACCCTTGGGCCTCAGTCTCCATACTGGTAAAGTGAGGCTTCTTAGCAAGGACTGCCATCCTGAAATACTGTTGACTGGATGGCTTAAACAAAAGACATTTCTTTCTCAGGTTCTGGAGACTGGGAAGTCCAAGATCAAGGTGCTGGAGACTGAGGTCCTGGTGAGCGCCCTCTCCCTAGCTTGCGGAGGGCCGCCTTCTCACTGCCCTTGCGTGCTGGAGAGAGGGAGCTCTGGGCTCTTCTCTTCTCATGAGGGCACTAATCCCATTTTGGAGCCCCCTCTAAACCTGACCACCTCCCAGAGGCCCCACCTTCAAATACCATCACACTGGGGGTTAGGGCTTCAGCATGTGAATTTGGGGGGACACAATCTTCAGTCACAGTGGACATGCTTGGCTGGAAGGCCCACAGCTTCCTTCCTGGGCCAGTCCTCTACCCTGGATATTAAGGTCCTCATTATTTCTGGCACTGGCCATGGAGACCAGGAGGCTCCCTCTGGGGGAGAGGGAAGCAGCAAGGATGGGCCTGGAGCCTGTCTGAGGGGTCTTCCTCCAAAACTGTTTATGGGGGAAGGAGGTAGGCCTCCCTGGGACAAAGGATGGTGCTGGGGTGGGGAGGTGGGATGTTGGCAAAGCCTAGACAGTTTGTACCCCCTGCCCCTCGTTTCCCTGGGACCTGCTCCGCAGCCAACCTCGCTAAAAGCGCCCTCCAGATGAAGATGGCCCTATCCCAGCATCATTTCTGAGGGGGGCTGACTAAGGGGCTGAGAGGCTTCCCAGCTCTGACTGCTGGTTGATGGCCACTCTGGCCCTGCAAGCCTCCGGGTTGGGAAACTGCTCTCTTTCCTGCTTCCCACCCCTCTTCTCCTCCCTTTCTTGGGTGGAAGACGGAGCCTATGGTGAGAGGGGATGCTGGAGCAGGGCCCAGCCCATGGTCAAACCCTGGGGGCCCCAGGGGGATCTCCACCCCAGCCCCCAGGCCCATCTCGCACCCACCCGCCAGCTGCTTGCAGGCGGTGGGGTCTTAACATTCTGGTTGGGGAGGGGGGGGAATGGGAGGATTTCCATCCCGTGCCCCCGCAAGCATTTATCAGAACTATTAAGACAATGAGCTAATATTCCATTCAGATTTAAATAATAAATTAATCTGCATTATACTGAGGAGACCTGAGAGAGACTTCATTATCTGGTGTACTTTACGGTGGAAAGGAAGGTTGGGGTCCATGCTGGGAATACACGAAGTTACCCTTGATCACACTGATGCAGGAGCTTAGATGCAAGCGCCCCCACTTCTGTCTAGCCCCCAAACTCCCTCCCTCCCACGTCCTTGTGGAGGGGGCCTCCATTTCAGACCATTCCTCCAAGATTCTCACATCACTCATCCTGAGCCTGAAGCAGGTGGCAGCCTAGGAGGGGAGGAGCTGGGAATCAGAGACCCTTGACAGTGTGCTGGGGATGTGCCAGGCTGTGGGGTCCCCACCGATCCAGAGGGAAGCACCAAATGCTCTCTGGAAGGCTGGGATCAGACAGCGCTGCCCAGCGGGCACAGGACCCCACCTCTGAGGCTTCGTTGCTCTGTGACCTTAGGCAGCTTAATTAACTTCTCTGGGCCTCAGTTTCCCCATCTGTGAAAGGAGGGTGCTGCCATCCGTGTCTGCGCTGAGGAGGCTAAGAAGCTGCAAGGTGTGCAGCTTTCAGCACAGCGCCCCCGGGGAAGGAAGCCCTCGGGAAGCCAGGCGGTGCAGGTGCAGAGTGTGAGTGGGAGCCATGCGGGGCGAGGCTGCGGTTACCCTGTCTTATACAGACTTAGCTTATCCGTGAGCAGGGGTGGAGAGCAAGCGCTTGCGTGCTTCAGCGAAGCCAGCAAGCCTCAGGCCTGTGGTTAATTTTTTTTTCCCCTGGCTGGTTCCTGCCGCTCCCTGGGAGCGGAGCTTTTCACACCCTGAGCCAGCCCGCCGAGAGAGAGGACTATTTTCAGCTCAGCAGCCACAGCAACAAAGATGTGAAGTCACTCCTGCTGCCTCCGGCTCACCCTGCCTGCCCTCCCCGGCCCAGGGGAGACGTGAGGGAGAGGCAAGCGGCCTGTAGGCTGGGGGTCCCAGAGCACCCCCACCCAGCCACAGCCCCTCTGTTTTGTGACCCTGGTGAGACATCGCTCCCTGTCCCTCCTGGAACATACCCACTCATTCTTCTCTTTCCCTCCCTGCAGGCTCCCTTGGAGTTGAGGTGGGGCTCTGGCTGGGAGATTGGGGTCCTCCTGGGTTCTGCCCCTTTGGAAGATGCCCGACGGGCTCAAGAGCCAAGGGCCAAGGTGTCAATTGAGGCTGAACCAAAGGGCGTGGCCTCCCCTGCCCGGAGCTGCCAAGGAGCTGGGTGTGTAGCTGGGTGGTAGGTGTGTGACGAGCTGGGGGTAGCGGGAGGCACCTGAGGGATGAATCATCGCGAAGAACCCAGGCGAGTGGGTGTTGCTGAGATTCTGAGCTGAGAAGAGCTTGATCATTTGTTGGGTTCAAAACCTGTCAGTTGTCTCAGTCAGCTCTGCAAAGAAAACTGAGGATTGGAGACCTTCCTAAGAAAAGGGAGAGAAACTTAGTGGCCAAGAGACCTGAAACCAGACAGGAGACAGAGGAGCTGCCACTGGCTGTGGGGAGGGGGAGGCGTGGCACCCGCAGACCCAGACTAGAACCACACGCAGCGAGGCAGTGACGCAACAGACGCATTTTATAAGCCAGAAGCACCCGCCCTCCACCCCCAACACAGACACACAAACACACAGACACACACACTTAGGCACACACACAGACACACACACAGACACACAAACACACACCCAGACACACACACACACAGACACACTCAGACACACACACAGACACGGACACACACACACACACTCAGACACACACACACACACACACACACACGCCCCGGAGAACAGGGCGTCGGGCTGTCACAGGCCTCCTCTGAGATATGCAATCCTCGTGGCTTTTGATGCTCCTATTCTTCTCTTGGGGAAAGTTCAGCTGGAAAAGCTCCCCCTCAGCTCAGCTCAGCTAACAAAGGAGTTGGTTCACAGGCAGCCAGGATGCTGAGGGTCCAAGTGCTAAGATATAGGGTATGGTGAGAGCACCACCATCCCATCCTCCGAAGGGGGACCAAGAGACTCCCTGGCAGCAGCTGGGAGAGACAGGACCCGCCGCGGAACCGCCGAAAGAGAGAGCAGGGACCCTTGCCACAACCTGTGCACTTGTCATGCCTCCCACTCCGGGGTTTAGGAGGAGGTGATCCAAAGATCGGGGACTCCACTGCCACCACGGCCAAGTTGCCGTCCTCCCCCATGGAAGACCGGGAGCCACAGGGGAACAAGGCACCCACTTGCCCTGCTCAGAACTTCATCTGGGAAGCAAAGTGGGGTCCGGGGCCAGGGGGCAGTATTCCAGGGTGGCCTTGGTGGCTGCATCCCCAGCCGGGCATTGGGAGACTTGGGGAATTCAGTACAGGGACCAGAGTCTCTGTCCACTCCCTCCGTTGAGATAGATGGTGCGGTGGCTGTTTGTTGATTGCAGCTGTGGTCTCTTGCCATCCGCAGAGCAGCTGCTGCACATCCTACCATGAGCAGACCCCGAGACCCTGGCTTTTGGGGTTGCTCATCCACCCACTGCAGACGAGAGGCACCAGCACGCCCCAGGCCCGTGTCCACTCTGCACAGCACACCTTGCTGGGGTCATGAGGCAGGTGGCCCCACTTCCAGAGGTGGGAAAGACAGGGGGAGCAAAGCCCTCTGTTTAATCAGCTTCTGCCCTTGGGGACAGGAGCTATGGAAGGCCCACAAAGCAGAGGATGGGTAACAGTGCCCCCTCCCCTGGGGAGTAGCAACGGTGACCCTGGGCTCCCAACCATTGGTGGGTTCTATTGGATGGTCTTTGGAAGTCAAATCCCAGTGGTCACAACTGCAGTTAATAGACTGCAGATGCCAGAGACCAGCTTCCAGAACTTTCCTTCAGTGCTGCACCAGAAGTGGGTACTCCCTCCTCCTCGGAGTAACCCAAGGCCTTGCTATCTATACCCGTCATTGGGCAGCTAATCGTGTATGCCCTTGAAACATGGCTTCTCTTTTTATTCGAAACTATTAGTTAACTCTTGTATTATTAATTCACTTTTTATGGTTTATGTTTCAGTTTACGTGCAGCTTCTCTTCTGCCCAACAAAACTATAAGCTCAGTGAAGTCAGACACCAAGCCTTATTTTTCTCTGTCTTACCCTTGGCACCAAGCTTGCTAAATAGTGCCTTACATGTTGTGAGCGCTCGACAAGGATTTCCACATTGAAAACCTTCCAGACTCTGCCTCTCGCGGCATTTCAAGTCCTGGGGGAGTGGGCCAGTCTCAAAGACTGGTTTCAACAAACCAAGCCAGCTGCCAAGGCTCCACACATATGTGACTCAGTCTACTTCTCAGTCTCTCCCTTCTCCCTCAGAGAGACAGAACCCTAAAACCTCAGAGAGAGGATGACACTTACAAGCTAGGTGTTCCAACCTCTTACTCTAGGAATCTTCTCCTGGCATTTCTCACAAATGGTCACCTGTGTGCGCACACCTTCCAACAGGGATCTCCCCACTTGCCAGGAGGCTCATTGGGTTGTTGGCCAGGGCTTACGAGATGGTCCAAGACAAAGATAGTTGTGGCCATGACATGGCATTTTGAGTTAGTTTCCAAAAACAAAGGTTCGCACAGAAATGGTTCTGATGTCCGTGGTGCTAGGGGGCCTACCGTGTGCTCGATGTTCCGCTGGACAGAATAGGGGTGTAGACAGAGTGGAAGGTGTGATCCTTGCCTCCTGCAGCATGCAGTCTCACTGGGGCCAGACGACAGGAAATGATGGCCCTCCATCAGCTTCTCCGTGGTGTAGGACTGCCTGCAACCGTGTCTGGGTCTGGTTCCCATGCCACCTCTCGCTGCTGGGTGACTTGGAACAGCTCCTTCCCCAGTCAGGCCCCTAGAGTCCCCACCTGCAGAAAGAAGGGGTGAGCCCAGACAGTCTCCCAAACCTCTTCTGGCTATCGAGCTCCTGGGAGCACACGGACTTAGGAGAGATCAGCATGGAAGACACCGAACAGGGCAAGGTAGAGGGGCGGCACCCCACTGGGCATGTCCCAAACACGCTGTATCACCCAGGCGACAGGCAGTGCGTCCGGTTCCCTCAGCCCGTTAACTGGGTTTGCCGGGCTGGAGGGACAGGTGGGTGGCAGTAGAATTCCTGTGTTGTGCCCATGGATACGCACCATGGATTGGGACAGGAGCCGGGCCTCTGAAAGAAGCTTAGCAGTAGTTAGCTGTGAGCTCCCTTCTAACCAGGAGCAAATCGAGAGAGTATAGAATATAAAGAGTATAACGGTGCTGAGAGGCCATAGTATGAAAAGCATTAGAGGCGGGAGGTCTCTCCCTGCGAGAGGGGAATGTACACAGGAAGGCGGGGAGGCCGGCCACGTCTCTGGGGCAGAGCCAGTCTCTCCACGGAGGCCTGCATCCTGGTGGCTGTCCTTGGGGGGCAGTACAGGGGATGTCTGGGTCCCTGCCTTCAATAACCCCATTAACCCTGAAACAGTAAGTGTCCCCTCATTCTCAGGTTTGACACCTGGTGACGACGTACTTTGTACAGATATTTTTACCAAACCCCATGACTGAGACTGTGTTGTATGTATTGTCCTGGTGTTTTCGGTTGTACACCTGCTCGCGTAGTGGCGTATGGGTCTTCCCGATCCCTGCCGCTGGGATTTGCACGTGCAGCCTTCGACGACCCTGGTTTGCAGCTGTTGTTTATCGAGTTGGAGGACAGGATCTCCTGGCCATTTCTCCTATTTGTTGTTCTCTTCTTTCTCTAATTTGGTCTTTTCAAATAAGTGCTAGGAGAACAAATGCTCTCTTTCCCTCCTCCCAGCTCTGTGTTCTGGGGCCAGGTCAGGGGTGCAGGGGATTGGGGGGAGTGTCCTGGGATGGGGCAGGTCAGGGTGAGCTCTGGAACCTCCATCTCCACGCTTGCAGGCGACCCTCACCATAGCCCCCATCTGAGACCAGCTGCACAGACGAGAAGGTGGGTGCAGAGCTGCCTGCTGGTCAGCTGCTGTGACCTGGAGGTCGGGGACCCCGCAGGTGTGGACCCAATGAGAAGACTGAATGAGACCCAAGGCTAGGCCGCCTGGTCTCCCAGCCCCGGCCAGAGACAGCAATAGATAGGCATCCTTTGTGCCCCTTGTTCGTTGCAGTCAGTGGAAAATTAAGTGTTCAAGTCAGGAAGACCTATTTCGTGCTTTTACAGGTTTTGCATGGAACGGATGCCTCGGACTCAGGAGGCCTAATCGTGTGAGTGTGGACAGGCCACCTCCTGGGACCTCAGTTTTCTCATCTGTAAATTGGGCTTGATGGTACCTGCCTGGACAGTCTTGCACATGTGTTAGGAGGATGAAATGAGAGAAGTAATAAGATGGCATTTTCGAAAGTACAAAGTGCTAAGTTCACCTGCCAGGGAAATCTCATGTTTAATCCTACTGTGATGATTGGTTTACCGAGGCGCAGAACTGAAGGGAGGGAGGACGTCTGCATCATAGAGCCAGAGCACAAAAATAAGAAGGGACGACAGCCCACTGGGCAAAGTGGGCTCATCCTCAGCGCAGGACTTTAACCTAGCAATTGGGCTGTTCTAACTGGACACCTACTGAATGCCAGGGAGTGAGCTAGATGGTGAGCCCGTGATGGCTGAGGAATGGCCGGGGAGAGTGCTGTCCCAGGGCAGGAGAGAGTGGAGGGACCCGTGGCCCATCGACACTCCAGGCACACGGCTCACCGGGATGGCAACCAGACTGGGACCTGGAGTCCTTTCCTCTTTTATTCATCCCTGGACCCAGCTGCCAGGCCCAGGGAAGGGTTCCCCAGATCCAGGGTTGAAGAGGAAGCTGGCAAAGGAGGGAGCATGGGGGAGGCCACCTACCCAGAGACACCTGTAGCTATAAAAATCTCCTGCCCCCAACTTCAGTCCCAGTGAGAGCTGCCAGTATGAGNTGGAGGGAGTGCATTCCGGCCCAGCCCTGGGAGGGGGTCACTGGAGACACTGGACACTCCAGCCCCTTGTCTACCAGGAGGGGCTGAGGCCCGGAGGCAATGTCTTGTAGCAACTTGGAGTGCTGTGAAGCCAGGGAAACAGGCCCCTGACTCCCTGCTCAGCGCATCTCCCCCCTCCCATCTTAGGATCCTCCCCCTACCTGCCCAGAGGCCCAAGATGCAGGAAGGGCTTCTGCAGCCTTTCCTGTGCAAACTAGGCCCTCAACCCTGGTCCCAGGTCTGTTCTTTCTGTGCTGGGTTGTGTTTCTTGCCTGGCTTTAGGTTTTGTTGAAAACCCCAGCGGGCTTGAGGTTGTCGTCAGCTGTGCAACCAACCCACTGTCCTCCCTGCCTGCGACCCTCCCTCCCGTCCCAGGTCTGTGTGGGGTGGGGGCAGGGGACCCACTGCAATGCTATTACAGTATTTGCATTTATATGAGGCACAGACCCCAAGTCTCCAGTCTCCGGGTGCTTTTACAACCCCGTGTATACATAATTTATTTTTGTTGCTATTTAATCAGGCTCCGTGTTGAGATGAAAAGTTTCCAAGGGGCCCCAGGTTATTATGCAACTTTCAATTCCAGCAGCATTGACTGAGTGGATGGGGCCCCCACCCCCTCCTCAGCGGCAAAGGTGGGGGGCAGGGGAGTGGGCAGGAGGCCCTGTACTTCCCCGCTTACAAAGCAAGCGCAAGCTGAGGCCTGGGAGGCTGGGGACTGGGTGCAGAGCCCAAATCCTCTCCTGTGAGGGTGGCTGGGAGGGGAGGGGCGCACAGTCCCCAGAGAGTGATGCTGAAGGAAGAGGGGCTGAGATGAAGCCGGTGCTTGTGGCAGGAGCCCCTGGCCTGGGCGTTTGGGGACAGAGCAGGCTGGGCAGGGACGCTGGAAGCTAAGTGGGGAGCAGGAGCTGCAGGTAGAGGCCCGTCGCAGGTCTCAGAGGGAGAGTTTCACGAGGCCAAGTGTGATGTCCAACAAAGATAGTCCAAAGAGGATGAGGTTGTTCTGCATTCCCGAGGTAAGCCGTGGAGGACAGCCCCCGCCACGCAAGGCCAGAGGGGAGCCCCAGGCTAACAGGATTTCTACCTCCGATCATTTGTAAACGTGGGGGGTTCTAAATAAATCACCAAAAAGGCCGTGGTGTGAGCAGAAGTTCTTGCCTCTGCCTGCTAGAGCTGGGGCCCTGGGAAGAGAGCAGGCCTGCTCGGGGTGGCACTGCCTACTGGGAAAATCCGGGACCCTGACACAGACACAAACACGCAGGCAGATACAGACACACGGGCACGCGTGTGCACAGACCTGCACACATATAGGCACACACAGGCACCCACAAAGAGGTGCACACTAGCGCGCACAGACCTAGAGCGCACCAGAGGCACACACACACCTTCCAGCCCCTCCCACTGCTCTCTGTGGCTGGTCACACCTGTGCCGGGAGGTCCTTCTTCCACAAGAAGGTCTCTTGAAGAGTGAGGGGTGGGAAATGTGAATAAACATGTTGGTCCTGAAGGGCCTATTGCCAGGAGACTCCTGCGTCCCAGGGTGAGAGAGAGAGTAACATTTCCAGGAAATACTCAGAGGAGCGCTGCCCACATAGCCTGCGACAGCCCCAGCCCCTGTTACGAAGTGAGCGAGCTCAGGTGTGACATGGACACTCCTTACCATGACTGTCACCAAGTCTGGTTTCTGATGGGTGGTGCCACACACAGTCACATGGGTGTCCGTGCCTCCCAAAGACACATCTGCCGAGGCCTCGGCAAACATCTACTGGGAGCCACGCTCTGGGCCCCGGTACCCAGGTGAATACGGCAGTCTGCTCTCTCGACAGGCCCCACTGAGCTCCGCGAGCCTGCTGCGTGCCCTCTGTGTGTCGAACATGATGTGAGCGGACAGAAATAAGTGAGGCGTGGTCTCAGCCATCAGGGAGCTCCAGGGGTAAGGGCTGGGCTGGCAGGATCAAGCACGCTTCCTCCTGCAATGCGGCCACTGCTTGAAACACAGGTGGAACCTTCTTTAGGAGTCTCCTTGTCCCACATAGCCCACCTGACGCCAGATCTCCTTCCTGTGGGTGCAGATTTAAAATCTATACAAAGCCGAGATTTTAGGGAATTAGGATCCCGGGGAAAACTGAAGTAGTGAGTTCTTCCAAAGGCTTACGTGTGCCGTCCACTGCACCGTTGGGAACGTGAGCACTGTCCCAGCCACTGTGCGGTGACGCCCCCTCATCATCCTTGGAAACAGACACACCCCAGTGGATACACTTGGAGAAAAACCTCTCTGCTTAGCTGCTTCCCCCAGAGCCTCCTTCCTGACAGTCAGAAGTCGGCTTGAGAACAACCTTGGGACCCCCCCCTTGTCATTTTACAGATGAGGACACTGCGATCCCCTGCCTACCCTTGGCTCATCACGCACGCGATGACTGGCCAGGCCCAGGCTCCAGATGCAAACCCTCCCTCTCCTTCCCCTCACTCTGCATTCCAGAGGACTCAGCCACTGGCCAAAGCTTTACTTCCCTCTCATCACCCTGATTATTCCCTGTTTAATTAAAATTTGTTTCAGCTAATAGGCTTTAAATTAGTATTTTCAAATATTGACATCTGCTGGACCCTTATTCATTATTTTCGAAAGCTCTAGGGCTAATTGCTTTATCACCCACCAATTAATTACTTATTCACTGGACAGGTAGCCACTGCCCCCAGAACACGGATGGACATACTCATAGGCAGGTGAAGCTGCACATGCCACAGACACACGCAGACACGGGTGAGCGTGTGCATGCGGGCACATGCGTGTACACACACACACACTCACGCACACACGCACACACACATACCCTGGACACATTCTGCAGTAGAAGCCAGGCCGGTAGAGTGTGTCTGTACATAGGTTGAAAGACAAGGAGGAAAGCCAAGTGTTCCTAGCAGGTGTGGGTACCTTGCCAGCCCCTATCACCGTCATCCCAAGGACTCTGCCAGACTGGGACCTCTCCCCTTTGCTCTCCCATAAGTGCCCAAGGAGCACTAATGCTGAGAGGTCTGAGGGCTGATCCCAGGAGGGCCCAGGGCTGAGGAAGTTCCCGAGAAGGGCAGCTGGAGGTAGGAACCCAGGCCTTGAGGAGGGAGGGAGGCCCTCCAAGAGAGTAATGTCTATGTAGGGAGTGAGCCACAAGCAGGAAGAGACTCAAGGTCAGAGGAGGGACTAAAGAAGGGGAGAGGCCAGGACTGTAAGGGTCCCAGAGGCCACAGAGAGGGTCTCCAGAGTTAGGCCCAGGTTGACTTTCTTCTAATAGGGAAGCTGACTATGTGAGGCACCCAGCAAGGGACATCAACAGATCCGTCGGGGTCTTGTGCCCACAGAGCAGCTCCTTGTGCAGCCTGAGGGGGCAGAGCTGACTTTGGGCAGTTGGCTATCTTCTGTGGGAGCCGCTCAGGAAGGATCCCCCTGTCTCTCAAAAGCATGGCCCCCTGTGCTATTTTCCACCTAGGCTACTGACACCTTTATTTATTTATTTGTTCGTTCATTTGTTTATTTAGAGAGGGAGAGAGAGGGGGCCGAGTGAGAGGCAGAGGGAGAGAGAGAATCCCAAGCAGACTCCGAGCTGAGCGCAGAACCTGACACAGGGCTGGATCCCATGACCCTGAGATCATGACCTGAGCCGAAATCAAGAGTTGGACACTCAACCGACTACGCTACCCAGGCGCCCCCATACGGAGACCTTTAAAGAAGAACAGGGTTGTGTTCAGAATGCCACCCCAGCACCCCCACCCCCCACCCCAAGCAGTGATCCTGCCCAGCCCGTTTGGGTCTGAGGAGGTGAGAACAGCTTCCGACAGGTCGCCAGAACAAGGATCTTCCCCAGACCTCTGCCAGCACTGTGCTCAAGGCTGCTGGCACCATGGACGTGTCCCAGCTTCCCCGTCCCCATCCCTGCTGCCAACACCTGCCATGGCCGAGCCTCTGCGCTGCTGAGCAGGCAGGACTGGGAGAGGGCTGAGAGGCGGGCCCTCGGCTCCGTGCAGGCAGGTTTGTTTTTCTCCTTGTAAACAGTCTGGAGTGATTGGGATTAAAGTCTCTGCAAGTTGCCGGTATCGCTTTTCGGGAGAGCCAAGTAATCCACGGGGATTAAAGAAGCAGCCGTGCTCATCTCCCACAAATGAATATCTGTCAGAGGCATTGACCTGTTAAAATAATGAATTTAATGTGCAGCAAACCGCACGTGGCAGTGAAGCAACATGGCCTGGCAAATTGTTTTCCATGTGTCCTAATGAGACTTTTAAGGCAACAGGACCCCCAATCAGGCCGCCATGCCCCCAGCCTTCCACATCCTTGAACCTCCTTCCTCAACCACCAGAGCTGAGAGGTTCGGTGGCTTTTCTGATGGAGAAAGGAGATGGGTGCCCTAGATAGGAGGTGGGTGTCCTAGAAATCATCAAGCCCACCCTTGCTTGGCCCACTCAGGAGAGGCAACCATCTCTCAATTTTCTGCAGGTTTATTATCCACTCTGTGGGCCATTTGTGGCTTCCTCCAGTGGCTCTCCCATAGATCAGCCCCCTGTGGGCACCAGTAAGGCCTTATGTGGCCCTGAGCCCCTCTTTAGGGCTCGGTCCCAGGAAAGACTGCCCCCTCCAGCCCCTGGGCCTGCCCCGACCCCAATCCACCAGCAGCTCCCTCAGGAGCTGGGGCCAGGAAAAGCAGGCACCTAGACCACCACTCTCCTTTTACATAAGGGGAAACCGAGGCCAGAGAGGGGACCCGACTTCCCCCTCAGTCACCTCCAGTGTCTATAGCAGACAGAGGACAGGTTCCCAGTTTTCCGTCCACTCTCCCTTTTCTGGCGACATGGGAAATAGCAGTCTGGCTGCCATCTGATAGCACACCTCGCAGTTCTCACCATGGGAGAATCATGGAGGCAAATTCAGGAGTGGAAGGAAGAGGTGGCCAGGAAGCCGGGGTGAGAGAGTGCAAGCCCACCACCCAGTCCCCATGGCCAGGACTCGTGCATAGGGGCAGGTCCAGTGGGGAGCTGGGGCGTCCCTCCTCCTCTGCTCCTGGGGGAATAGGCACAACGCCAGAGTTAGGACTGCCTTCGCACGAGGGGAGGGGCTGTGCCCTGCTCCTACCTCAGTGGCCACTGTCACTGCCTACATGCCTTTCCCATTCCAGCCATTGTCCCCAGCAGAGCGGCAGAGGAACCTGTTCCTCCCTCCCGGTGTCTGTTCTGGGGAATGGAGGCCCTACCACCAGCACCTAAGAGAGAACCAATATATGACCCAAAGTTCCTCCAACAGCCTGTGATGTGCTTAATAATTTCAAGGTGTTTCCAAGCTGGGAAGGGCGGTGGCCCCAGGGCTATTGCCCAGCAGCTGTAGCTTCTGCAGATAGAAATGTTCTAGCCGGTGCCAGGGGATCTGGCTCCTGCCCCCAGAACTCTCCCAGGGAACCCACTCTTTTCTTTCTTGAATTTCCATGAGGTTACTCCCCCATCAACAAGGGCACGGTGCCTGCTCTAATTAGGTAATAATGAACAACTCGGTGGAAAGGCAATGTGCTTTCTTTTTTCTTCTTTCTTTAATTTTTTTTTAAAGAAATCATGTGCTTCTGAATTTTCTAGGTCTCAGGTATTCTAATCTAGGATGGATCCATAAAGCCAGGTGGCAATAAAATAAAATCAGGTGTCAAGCTGGGAGGCGGAGGGCTTCCTAAAGCAGCTGTTCTCGGGGAACCCCTTGGTCATCCTGGCTGGGATGCAGGGAGCAGGTTAGAATCCTGGAAGAGCCTTGTCTTTGCTTCAAAGCAGAGATGTTCATGGACACGAACACAGCTTTTCCAGTGGAACCTGAGGGGTTTTACCCATCTGAGGAGCCCCCATATCAGGCAGGTGGTCATGAGCAAGCACACGCAGGGGCCCAGGCCCAGGCTGGGCAGGACGGGAAACCCAGACAGTGGGAATAACTCTCTTCTTGTGAGTCCCACATTCACACCTGACAGTTGGGTCCCCTGACAAGATAGGATGAGAGCAAAGGTCCACAGAAGGGCACAGTGTTTAAGAGACAGGAGTGCCAGGAATCAAGAGCGTTTGGAGGGTGGTGCCCTGGACTCTGGAGCACAGATGGGGAGTTCAGACCTCCTCTTGCCAGAAGGAGGAGGTCTGAAGAGGGGAAAAATAGCTTTTTTTCTGAATCGGCCCTCCCAGCAGTGAGGCAGGCTGCCACCCCCCATACCCTGCTCCCGACTTGCAGATGGAGGGGGGTTGCTCCACCATCGGGTCCCTGCCTGGGCCCTGACTCTTTCTGTGATCTGGAGGAAATCACCTGTCCCCTAGACCCAGTTTCCTCCCCTGTCTCGTGGGGTGGCGTGGCAGCCGAGTGGCATCTCTTAAAGCAAGGGTTTAAGTTAGACATGAGGAACTGACTTTTGAAAATGAGAGTTCTTGAGGGCAAGGATCCAGGAATATCTTTTCTCCTTGTTTGCTCACACTCTGCCACTTTCTAAAAAGACATTGGCGTGGGTGACCGGAGGGAGGTGTGAGGATTGCCTGCCGTGGAAAGAATCAGGCCATGCTAATCCACACTGACTGAGGAGGGCTCGCAACCCCATCAGATGTTTTACAGCTCACATTTCATAGGCTGTGTGTGACCATCCTGGGATTGCTTGACCATTAATTTGCTCCACGAGCCTGTTCTCTGTGGAGAGAGCAAAGGTCAAGCTCAATCACCCTCATGCCCGAGCCTCCAATCCATTTATCACTCACTGAGTCCCCACTGTGCGCTCAGGCCACGGGGACTCTGGAGGAGGGAGCACGTGGCCATGGCGGCAGGCGGCCAGGTCACTGTCTGGCTGGGGAGACATGACTCACACACATGACACAATCGAGAGCAGGGGGCGGCCGTTAATCAGAGCAGGAGGGTTGGGACGGACTCCAAGGGCTGTTTCCTCCTCCTCCACATGCAGAAATGCATGCAGTTAAAGAAGAAAGCTTTGTGGGGTTCAGGGAGCTGGTGAGACTCGTGTATTTAAGAAGGTGGTAGAGACCCCACGGCCCCTGCAGCTCGGCCAGCCAGAGCCCAGGGAGGTGGAGACGGCAGACTAAGCAGGGGAGCTTTGGTCTGGGAGCTGGGAGACCTGCATTCTGGTTACAACCCTGCTCAGATCGCTTTGTGTTCAATCCTCTGAACCTTAGCTTCCACAGTGACAAACTGGGGGTGCAGGTAGATCCCCGCCACCCCAATCATGGGTCTGAGACTCTTGGTAGAGTGTGGGTGGGCCTGTCCCCTGAGAGAGCTAGGAGGGAGGGAATGGGGTCAGAGGGGGAAGGGTCAGGACCAAAGACTCAGCAGATGCTACCTATCTTTGGATCAAATGTAGTCCATCAGGGGAGGGAGAACCTTGGCTAAGGAGGCTTCGAGTGCCCCAGGTTCAAGCCCACCCTCACTTGAGCTGGACCACAATAGGGCAATAAGGCATGCCAGCCTCTTACTAGGGAGAGGCAAGGCCATTTGGTTCCTCACAGGCTTCCAGACAGTTAGGCTCCCAGGTAGACCAGGAGGCAGGGCCCCAGGAGCTGGGAGCCTCCGATCTATCGGGGGACACTGAAACCACCCTTTCCCTGGTCATTGGTGGATGCCCCTGGCTCGCTGCTTGTGCTCAGAAAGTTCTCTTGCAGGGATTCACGAAGCCTCTGCTCTGCCTGTTGGCTGAAGCAATCGTACCCCTAGGCAGGCCCCAGCCCCCATGCTCAGGGAGCAAGCATGCGTCCCTGCACCACTCCCCTTCCCCTGCCCTGCCCTGAAAGTGGCTTCACGGGCAGGAGGGGGACCCAAAGCACTCCCCAGTGTTCCCAGTGCACGCCCCACCTGCGCACTTCGCTCACACAGTGTCCTGCACTTCCTTGTCTCGCCGCTGGTTCGAGTCCCACCTCCTACACAGCGCCTTCCCTGAGGATTCCCGTTCACAGCCAGCCTTCCCTCCGGCACTTGCCATTCTCAGCACATCGCTCTCACTATTCCATTCACTCCCCAGAACAGCCCTGTGAGGTAAGTGCTGTCGGCCCTTTTACCAGATAAGGAAACCAAGGCGCCGAGAAGTGAAGTCGCTGCCCAGAGTCACGTGGCTAGCGGGGGCGAGTCAGGATTTGGACCCCCATTGGTCTGCACCCTCACCATGAGGCCACACTGCCTCTCACCCTCTCACAGCTGCCGTCCGCAGTCAGGTGCTGACCGTGAGTCAGGCCCGGCCGCTCTTCTGCTCTGAGGGCCAGTGTCCCTTCACAGCACCGCAGGCCTCTTTCAGACAAAGGTAGGGCTTGGAAGTCTCCTAACTGCCTCCTACGCCCCCTCCCCCCACCCGAAGCCTCCCAGCAGGGTGCCTAATGCTGGCCTCTGGATTTGCTCCCAGATCAGAAGAGGGGATGACTCCTGGGAGCACGACATGCAGCCACCAGAAGCCCGAAGTGGCCGTTTTTTGAGTCCCTCACAGAGGACACCGGTCCTGCGGACCCAGTGCCTCCACTGTCAGCTGGCCCCGCCTGGGTCTGAGGGGCTCTCGAGGATGAAGGAGAAGGGCCAGGGGCTCGGCAGGACTGTTGCTGTCTTTGTCCTTAAAAAATCCCATAGGGACCATCTTCGTGGAGAGTGGGTCCGCATCTTTCCCTGGGTCCTTCGCTGTTGGTACCCGAAAGTCTCCCTGAAGGTTTTATTGTCTTCCCTTAGCCCTCTCCACCCTGCTAGGGAGAGGGCAGCCAGGCTGACTTCATGACAGAAGTAGAACCTACGTTCCAGGACAAGGGGCCCTGTCCCTCCTTTCCCGACCCTGACCGCGCCCTAAGGCAGCCTCCCCTCCCCCCAGAGAAAGGTTTCTCTAGGGTTACCCTTGGCCCAGACCTCAAACCCCCAGCCCCTTCTTCCCTGCCTCTTCTCCTGATTCACAGACTGCCTGTGGTTCCCTACATGGAACGTTCCAGAGGGACTAAGCCCCTCCCTAGTACATTTTTCTTAGTTGTAACCATGAAGATACTTCTGGAATCATTTTAAAGAAATGCAGTTTCATCACTTAAAAGTGCAATTCATTTGTAAACCCATGTAATCAAACATGGAAAAGTAAAACCAATATTGATTAGCAATTAGCCTGTATGTTCCATCACATTGATGGAGCCCCTCCTGGGGACGAGGCCCTGCACTAGGTGCTGAGGACACAGAAATCGAGTAGAGCCTGGTCCTGCTGAGAGTAGGGTCCTGCACCCCAGAGCTCACTGCAGGATGGCTGAGCTGCGGCTGCGTCACAGGAATCCAGCATGCTGCTTCCATCTTCCTCTACCATAGGTACCTGCTCCGTGCTAGGCGCTGGGGGAGCATGCACAGTCAGTCACGTCTTCCAGAAGCAAGTGCCAAGTGCACCTACCCTGTGTTCAGAAAGCCTGGTTGTCAAGGAACCCACACACTCACTACCAGTGGGTGTCCACTGAATGATTTCAGAAGCTGTGTGCCTTTGGCAAGTTACTGAATCTCTCTGGGCATTAATTTCTCCTCTGAAAAGACTGTTCAGTGGTCTTCCTGTTTAAGGAGTGCTTTGTGATATTTTTTGATTGTGTCAGGGCAACCCTAGGAGACAAGCACAGTGTATGTTATTATCCCACGTTAACTTCTGGAAATGAGGAAAATGTTCAAGAGAGGCCAAGGAGATTAACTTGGGTCATACAGTGGGAGGAATGGAGCCAAAGCCAAACTTCCTGGTTCTTTCTTCACTGTTCTTTCCAGTACTGGGTTAGATGGTCTCCAAAATTTCTTTTACTTTTCAAATTCTATGACTGAAAGAGATTGGGACAGGGAGTGCATAGAGAGTCCAAGTCTGGAAAAGCTGAAACTGTGGATGGAAGCTCGGGAGGTGGGAGCAGGGGGGTTCCTGAGGAAGAGAGAGCAGAGCCCCCAGAGTGAGCAGTCAGGACGGCTGCTCAGGGTTTATGATGCTGCGTAAATCAGACCTGCCCACACTTGACCAAGGTGGAAACCTCTGCATGCATAATAATTAGATTTTTTGATGATGTTCCCCCTCTGGTTTATTTATCCCGCTGTAATTACCACCAGCAGAGCCAGGCACTGGGGCTGCTTGCCTTCTCCAACCACATGGTTACCCTTCTGCTTTCCTACTCAGTGGGGAGGGGGCAGAA
Source organism: Ursus maritimus (assembly GCF_017311325.1). Classification (NCBI taxonomy): domain Eukaryota; kingdom Metazoa; phylum Chordata; class Mammalia; order Carnivora; family Ursidae; genus Ursus; species Ursus maritimus. Next base: position 34,429,127 of record NW_024424230.1, read on the forward strand.
AGAAAGGCTGGGAGGGGACATAGTTGGAGGCTTTGGTCAGACCACTTTTGTCTTGAAGGACAAGTGAATTTCCATGATGTCTCTAATTGGTGGCACTTCCAGGAGATGAGGCACCCTGAGGGTGTGGGCAGGTGCCAACGTTTGAACTGAGGAATAAGAGCAAGGGTTCAGAAACTTCGGGGCCAAATGAGCCCCCACAACATCCTTCGAATCATCCTGCAGGTAAACTATCAACCACAGCACTCATTGTGAGCAAGTGACATGTCTCACACAGCCCCTCTGTGCGTCTTGGCTCTTTAGTCTTTGCAGGGAGACCGGGAGGCCCAGAGGCACAACATCAGGGTGGGGTTGACAGGGTTAGGAAGTAGCCAAGATTAGGTTCAGACTGGCTCTGTGGTCCCTTGTGAGGATGGCCCCCGTAACCCTGTCCTGCTGGCTTTCTGTCTCTCCTGTTTGTGCCGGTGGGCTCTAAGGCAGGGGTTTCCAACTGTTCCTCAGACACTGTGAGAAGTGCCTTGATAGGGGCGCTTGGGTGGCTCCGTCGGTTCATTGTCTGCCTTTGGCTCAGGTCATGATCTCAGGGGCGTGGGATCGAGTCCCGTGTTGAGCTCCCTGCTCAGCTGGGAGTCCACTTGTCCCTCTTCCTCTGTTCCTCCCCACCTCTTGTGCACAGGCACACGCTCTCTCTCTCAAATAAATAAATAAAATCTTAAAAAAAAAAAAAGAAGTGCCTTGATAGATAACTATGGGACAGCCCCCACCTCAGTCTGCCAAAAGCAGTTGACAACAGCTGGCCAATGGCAGGTCTACACTGGGCCTGCTGTGTCTTGCTGGGCAGGGCCTTGGGAAGATGTGGGGAGGGACCCTGAACCTGGGGAAAAGCAGACTTACCAACAGGTCAAGTCAGATAAGTAGGCAGGAGGAGTGGGAAACGCAGGGGAACATGCAGTGCTTTGTCTCTGGGCCACTTGAACGGAAAGGCGTCGTGGCCACAAGGAGAGCAGTTGAAGGTGGCAGCCTGCCCCCTCCTCTGCACTCAGCATGAGCCATCCCTGTGAACCTCACCAAGACCCAGCTCCAGCCTGCCCCACCTGCTGCCCTTGGCCTGTGGGCAGGTTCTTGGTCCATCAACCCCATGGAGAAAGCTGCAGCTGTGTGGGCTCACCGAGGTTTATGGCAGCCTCACATGACAGGAAGAGGCTTCTTTATTTTCTATTCCTTTCTTTCTTTACATTTTTCTTCCCTTCCCTCCCTCCCTTCCTTCCTTCCTTCCTTCCTTCCTTCCTTCCTTCCTTCCTTCCTTCCTCACTTTTCACTCTTCCTTCCTCCTTGCTTTCTCCTTTCCCTTCTTCCCTTTTCCATTCTCTTTCTATCCCTTCTCATCCTTCCTATCCCTTCTCATCCTTCCTATCCTCCTCTTTATGTTTCCTTCTCATTCCCTCTCTTCCTCCTCCCCTCTTTATTCCCCAGGAGGACATTGCCACCCCTAACTCTTCCATCTGCCTTGCTTCTGAGCCTACATGACTTCAGAGCTTTGTGTTTCCACCTCCTTAAGGCAAGGGAGATGCAACAGGGAATGTGCAGAGTGAGGAGGAAGAGGGTGAGGAAGGTCACAGACTGTTAACAGGGCCTGGACACACTGGAGTCCCATAGCCCCTCAGCAGCCTGAAGGCCCAGCCCTGAGTTTGATGCATAAGACAGGAACCTCCCAGGCTGGCTTAGCAGTGCACCCAAGGAGCCCCCAGGGTTCTCTTTTACAGGATTTATTCCAAGGCCCCAGCCCCAGAGCAATGCTTCTGCTGTCTACTCTGGTGCTCCAGCATCTTCCCTTTTAAAGAGCAGACCAGGTGATATGAAGCAGGGGCCGAGATACTTTGTGGAACCTTGGGCTAAGGACACAAGGCACGCACGTGAAAACCGTCCAGTCAAGTGTGGATCCACCTCAACCTGGCTCTAGGGGATTCCAGGATAAGAACTGGAGGACTGGAGAAGCAGCAGGAGTCCTGGAGGTGGATCACTTGAGCTGGGCTCTGACAGTTGGGAGAATTTGCATGGGTGACCAGAGCAGGGAGGACTCCAGGCAAGAGCAAATTATTTGAGTCAGATACTTCAAATGGCAGGCAATAAATTGAACGAATGGATGAATGGATGGGTGGATGGATGGATGGATGGCAGCAATCGGCCCTGACAGACCGCTGGGCTCTGCATCACTGTGGTGTATTGGGTGTCTGGTTTCAAGCCCGGACTCTGAGGGACATGACACCCCCCCTCACTAGACCTCTCACTCACCCACTTGCCACCGTCCCTAGCTGTCCTACCACATTCCACAAGAGACCAAACAAGGGAACGAAAGTTGAATCTGGCTCCTTCCCCCTCCCTGCCCACCCTGGGCCCAACGTTCAGAGAAGAGTTAAGTGACAGAGCCTCGTTTTCCTGTATGAATTAATAATTGATTCGGTAACAAATCACTAATATTGCAGTAGTCGTGGTGAATAAGATAATGAATGTGTTCTGTCCAGGGAGTGTCATGTTGTGAGGATTCAGCTGAAATTATTCATAAATGTGCTACTTTTCCTCATCTCCAACCGCTGCTAGTTTAGCCCCTCTTTTTAATCTTCCCAACCTGTCACATTCGATGGTGGAAATCGTCAGGCTCCATATACAGCAGAATATTAAGGGGGAACTGCCAAGGCATTATGTCAAATTTCAATAGGTAATAGAAACAAAGTGCTTGCAGACCCTTTCTTACTTCTCTTGAAGTTAAAAAATAAGACTTAAATTTTTTTCTAGATGGGCTCTTCCCATTACTGGGAAGAAGATCCCAGGTCAAGGAGTCCAGAGACTCAGGTCGTGGTCTCTACTTTGCCACATACTTGCTGTGTGACTTTAGGCCAGACACTCAACCATCCTGGACCAAGTTTCCCAACTCTGAAAGAGATGTGATAGTGCCTCTCTGCTTTGGTCTGAGGGATAATAAAAGAATTGCAAGCTGATGGGAAAGAAAGTGCTCTAGGCTACTGACAGGTAACTGGGCTGGATTTTCTCCACTGTCCCCTACTTGTTTACAGCATGCCAAACAAGTCAGGTGGTTCACTCTTCTCTAAGCATGCCTTCCGTGTGCCTACCGCCAGGAGTACCCCTCCTTATCTCCTTCTTTCTCCATCTGATCCCTCCAGCCCTCTGGGCTCAGTTCAGCTACCACCTCCCTCATGAAGCCTTTCTTCATCCTCCATCTCAGACATGTTCTCTCTTCCTGCAATCCCTCACCCAGAACACTGGCCCTTTCTTACACTGCTCTTTGCTACACACTATCTTCCCAAGTAGGCTATAAGAGTTTCAAGAATGAAAGCTTTCTTCTACATACTTGAGTACAGTAAAAAGAAAAGAAATGTTTGTGGAATGAATCCATTGGTAGGTGGATGGACGGACAGATGGATGGATGGATGGATGGACAGGTAGATTCATGGATGGATGGATGGCTGTAAGTGTGGATGGATGGATGGTTGGATGGATGGATGGATGGATGGATAGATGGATGGATAGATGGATGGATGGACAGATGGATAGATAGAAGAATAGGAAACTTGAAACTGGCATCATACTGTTTTCAGTCAATGGGCAAGTGTTTGCTGAGTCCCTGCCATGTACCTGGTCTTGTTATTGATCTCTGCTGCATCAAGTTGGAAAGCGGAAGAGGAAGTGTCAATGATTAGACACTGAGTGTACTTGAGATGGGATTATAATGATCAGATTGGGCTGGAGAGTGGAAGTCATAACATGACAGGTGATAGAACCTTCAGATGGGCCTTCTGGAGGCCTTACTATTACTGTGGTCCAAACTCCTACAAAGGAGACCTGGAATAGAGAGGGTTTAGACACTTTCCTTGACTGGTTGTATAAGACCAGATCCTAGGGCTCCAGACCACTAGACTGATGTTCTTCCTTCACACCAGGGGAATATCTGAGGGAGGGATAATGGGCCCCTCAGAGAGGAAGAATAGGGTTCTGGAAGGCTGTGAGACTTGAATGGGAAGGAAGCACTTGTCCCAAGGGGCTGATGCTGATTCTGCCAAGACATGGAAGGAGGTGAAGAGTCCTCCGAGGACTTGGCCCACCTCAATTGACTGGGATTATTCCTACAACTGGCCTATGGGGTCATCTGGATTGGGGGCCCAGACTAAAGAGGGCTTGATGAACAGGGGACCCCTGGGTCAGGTGTCATAGGGGTGGAGGGATGTGAGGGAGTAGTAGCAAGGATTGCCGTCTTTCCCCTGTTGTGTCCACCTAGCTCCAGTCCCTCTATATGAACATACAGTAATCAAATAAAACCTTCCAACACACCCCACAGCATAGCCTGACATAGCCTTCACCACAAAGTGAAACACACAGTGCTCCGGAGCCAGTGCTGACACCCCCCGACCCCCCAGCCCCACAGCTGCTCACTGACACAAGTGAAAACAGTTTCAGACACCCACATAAACAAAGGTGAAAATGCATCCCATAAAACACACATGTCCACACATGCGTGACACACAGACATGAAGAAACACACACTCATCCAAGCCTTCATTCTGAATAAGTTTTTAAAAATGTAGACATCGCTGGCTCCCAGGGTCAATATGTTGTTTTTAAATTTAAACATGAATTTCCATTTCATTGAGCCTCCAGGGCTAACAAGATGTGCTGTGACAGGAGCAGCTAGCTGGAAAAGGCATGATTGAGGAGCAAGCCAATGATGTGTGTGCACAGCCTGGGCCAGGAGGGGATCCTCCTTCGCCCAGCCCCCATAGCCCGGTATGAGTCATGGGCAGGCGGTTAGTGTCACTGCTACTACTTGGCACTGAGCTCTGAGCAGCCTGACCAATCCGCTTCCGAAGAGATCAGAGTGTGACAGAAGAACTGACATCCATCCATCCATGTGTGCATCCATTCGTCCGTCCAGGCATCCACCCACACATGCGTCCTTGCGTCCGTACATCAGTCCATGCATGCCATCCGTCTTTTCATGTCGATGAAAACCCAAACAGACCTGAACGGAGGGCTGCGGAGGTGACGACGAAAAGAAAGGTGCTGTCCCTGCCCCCTGAAAGTTTCTACTTTGAATAGGATAGGATATGTGTCTCAGAGAACTCCAGCCTGGGGACCTTCTGTAGGTTCCAACCATCCCCTGTGGACCCCCCGACAGCACCTAACACTCCAGTTTATAACCACATCATTAGTGATCTGTCCCACCGGGATAGAAGTTCTGTGATAGAAGGTCTCCTATTTGATTATCCAGCAATGGGCCCTCAGCACCTAACCCACAGGAGGCACTCGGTGAAGGTTTGGTAAATAGGTATGGGGTTGAATTAAAGTTTAGAAGGCAGACTCAGAGGTTCTATGTGGTTTTGCCCTTTTTCATCCCCCTGCACCTGGCTGGCTGCAGTGCATGCAGATGGTGAGGTGACTCAGTAACACGGGAATGAATGAGGGAGGGAGTGAATTAAAAAAAAAAGAAAACTAGTACACAGCAAAGAAAGGGGTGCTGAGTGGGCAGGACTTGCTTCACGGAGCAGGTGGACAAGGAGGAAGCATTCTCTCCTCACACCTGGCTGCTGGAACGTGGAGAAACAGTGGCTGAGAGGGGAAGCCATGGGCAGAGCTCTTGGCTGGGAGTGAGGCACAGTCACTACGCGAGACTAGCTCCTGAGGGCTGCGACCTAGGCACGTGGGCAGCTCTGCTGCTCCCAGCCAGCCCCAGCCTCTCCTCTGCCCCACACCCCGTTCTGGCTGCCCCTCTTGATAAGCTGCTCAGCTGGTACTTTCCTCTGACCCTGGGGAGAGCTCTCCCTCAGTGTTGGTGGTTCTCCCACGTTTCGGAGACCTTCCATTTGACTGGACTGAATGAATGCCGTAGGAATTTAGGTATTTTACTCATCCTAAACGCTACTCACTTCCATACCGGGGCAGTGGTGTGGGCAGGGACATTAAGATAATAAGGAAGGAGCAGGTGTGCCTCGTGGAGGAGCCTCATGGACAAGTTATGCCATGGCTTTGTCTCCTGCAGATGGTTTGACTGAAATTGGCTCTCCATTCTCCTTTTCAACACACACACGCGCGCGCGCGCAACCAGGGACCATTGGCTAATGTGGATCAGATTGTATCAAACTCACAGTCTCACACACACACTCACACCCACCCATACACAAGCACAATTCCCACATTTGCGGATATTCTTTCCCCCTCCTCTAGACTTCTGAACTCGGAACAAATTTCAGGGCTTTTTCGTTAAAATTCAGGCAGTTTGGTTTCTGTCTCTGGGAGAGCAGCCCCTCCTGTCTCTGGGGCTCACAGAAGCAGAACTCCGAAAACGGGGGAGCAGATCAGCTCCTGCCGGGCCCTGGGGCCAACTGCTGCCTGTCCTTGGCTGCGGGTATCACAAGCGCACGCCCCCACCAGCCCACTTGCGCGCTCTTCTCCTTTCTGCTCACGTGAGGGAGCGTACCCACCAGCTCACGCATACCCTAATTCACAAAGTCTGCCTCCACATGAGCGTACCCCAAGCAGCTGCTGAGCATAGACGGAGCCTTCACACACCCGTCCCCCCCTCCCCAGCACATACACACGTGCCAGAATGGTGCGCGGGCCAGCGTGCTGAGCCCGTGCCCACCAGCACACGCACACATGCCCAGACGAGCTGGCGCCCACGAGCACACCGGTGACGTCAGCCCCCATCCCTGGGCTGCCAGCCTGAGGTCCTGGTGGTACAGGAAGGGGTGGGCACCTGCCTGCAGGCAAGACCTTCTCGCTCCTAGAAATGGCATCTCAGGCCTCTGGCCCTTTAAACATACATTTAAAGTCTTGTCTCTCAAATAATTCAGCCAAGGCATCAACCCAAAGGGCACACTCTCCTTTCCTTGTCTTCAGGAGTAGGAGAAAGAAGGAGACAGGGGAGAGAGTAGATTAATTGGCTCTGGAACGTAAGGCAGGGATTCTGTAAGCCCGGGCTGCCAGGGAAGCAGGGACGGGGGGCACCTTTTATCTCCTTCTGTCCTTTACTTGTCACGCTCTCCCAAGGACCTCACACGCGTCTTCACAGGGAGGGCGGCCTCTCTGTCCAGTCAACACCTGAAAACCACCCCGCGTCCGCCTCTGCCTCCACCACTCTCACCCCCGGTACTAGCAGCCAGCCAAAACCTTAGAGGGAGAATGACTTTCAGGCCACGCCTGAGCAGCTCACTCTGCCTGGTGGCTTGTGTGGCCCTGAAGGGTCACTTGGCAAAGCAGGTTTTGTCTTGGTTGCCCAGAGGTTAGGCCTGGGCAGTGTGAAGCCAGAAACCCATTTGTAAATGGAGCCATGTTTCCTCTGGTAGGTCTCAGATGAAGAGCCTCAGTGTCTGCGACTCCTGTCCCCCTCCCATCACACCTGTCATATCCCCACTCTCTTCTCTCTGTCCCTGGCTGTGAACTGTCCTGGAGGCTGGTGGTCAGAGGCTGGGAGGGCATCCCTGCGTAAGCTGTCAACCCATATCTTCCACTTCCGGTCCTTCTAAGTGGTAGCCCCCACCCTAGGCTTTCTGAGCCTCACTGGCAGGGCTGGGCTAGCGCCTGCCTGGCCCCTCAGGATATCCTCGAGTGGGCCATGGTGTAGGAGGGATGAGCATTCAGATACAGCTCGGCATGTAGAGTTTGCTCACAGCTTGGGTATCCCACAAGCAGGAACCAGCGGCCCTACGCCAGAAGCATCCCCAAGGGGACTGTGATGCCCCCAAGATTCCAACTGACTCTAACACCCTGAGTCCCCTCCGGGATCCTGTTGGCCCTCAGTGGGGATCAGTGCATCACCTCCTGAGGGGAACCCCCCTGCCCTATTACCTGCCACCAACCCCAGCTTCCGGGGCTGCTTAGCCAGGGGCAAGAGGCACCTTTGGTCCAGTCCTCTCTAAAAGTTGGTGGGAAAGTGTTTGCTCATGTGGGAAATTATATCTCTAGACAGAGCCACATTCCCCAGTACATGAGATATGTAGGTCAGGCTCCAGGCTCCTTCTGCATGGCCTCCCCTCGGATATCTGAAGAGAGTCAGCAGGCCAGGCCTCCACCAGGCCCCCCTGAGCCTTCACTTACAGTCCATCAGCTGTAAGTGGACTGAGCCCTGGATGCAGTGGGAATACTGATGAGACCTGCTTGAAGTATCATTGGGAAGGTTAGCACCATATCACCTATCATACCACTCCTACATAGTTGGGACTCAATAAAGGGGAGGCCCAGGAATTCTGGGAAGGGTCCAGGAGAGTCGAGCCTGGAGCTTGGGTCTTTCGAACTCTGCCTCCATGTCTAGAAAACAAGAAGAATCATACAGTGTGTTGATGCCTTCCGATTTGCCAAACCTAGGTGGGGTCTCTAAGCCCCCTCTTCTCATATCGAGCCCCCTGGAAGAATCACTTCTTGATTTTTCCCTTAGAAACATGTGCTTAGGACAGATGAGAAGCAGCCAGCATCAGGAGGGCATGTTGAAGTGTGAGATGTGTACCTGAGTTCCTGGGAAGCTGGGTGCTGCGTGCGTCCCTTGAATGGTCCCTCAGAAGGGTTGACATGTGGCTTGGTGTCTTCCTGAGAGAAGGCAGTGGCTTCACTCAACAAAAGAGGCTTCCCAGAGGATAGACACCTTACACATAACTCTCGCATGCCTGGGATGACATTTCAGTGCATGGTCCTGCTTATTAATAAAAACAAAGGAGCCGCGATTCTCCCTGAGCCCATTAGTCTAAGAGCAGAAGGTCCTGGAAGGGGGGAAGGAGAACAGGAGTGAGATGGGGATGAAGGAAGGTGGCTGGAGCTAGCATGCCAGAGATCAGGGTCTTTCCCAAATTCCACTTCCTGCCCTCCAGCTGCACCCTGGTCATTTCCCCTCACCGAGACTCTGCAGGCCAAGTTTTGGTACACGCCGGGATGTCGGTGTAAGCAGGTCTTTAAAAAAATCCTTTTCTTTCAAATCAATGTAAAAATATTCTGCGGTACAGAGCAGATTTGATTAAAAAGGGAAAAGGTTGCCTGAAATATGCCCAAAAAAAATTGAGCTAATGGGAATCTCATTCATTATTTAATCTCCTGCTTATCAGAACAGGACCAAAATGGAATCTAATATGGCATATGCACAGTGTTGTCCTGGAGAGCAGACAGAAGGTAAGGGGCAGGAGGAGGGAGAGACGGATAAAGACTTGCCATTGCACTTCTGATATTAAACCGGGCTGCAGGCTTTGAATCAGATTAATAACGGTAGTAGAGCTGAAAATCCCAGTAAAGGTGGGCACGTGTGTGTAGATAGACGCACACACACGCACACACATTGACCTGGTAGCCACACTTGTGCGTTTCACTGTGAGTCACAGACCGCCGCGCTCCTGGGCTTTACTAGATACAAATAAAATACATCCCCACCGGCCGCAGCCCACGGGACCGTGAGATCGTGGACGGCCGGGCAGCGCTGGGTCCTGCCCACTTAATACCGTGCTGGCAAAATCTGCCCTGTTGGAAAGAGAGCCTGCCTGGCAGGACCTGGGCAAACACTCTGAGGCACCCTCTCTGGAGGGATGTTGGGGGCGGGGACAATGGCCCAGAGTCCCTGTGTGCTGAGCTTTATACTGTACACTGGGGCCTCTAATCCCCACAGCAACTCTAGAGACAGTATCATCATCCCTGTCTATCCCACCCTAAGATTCCTGTTCTTTCCCCTAAACCACACGATCCCCTTCAAGCGTATCAACACGAGGCCTGCCATTCCACTTTGCGCGGATGATGAACTGATAAGCAGGCCAGCTGCGGCTCTCCCAAATTTCCATTTTGTTCAGACTGTTCTTTTTGACCACCTCCCAGCCATGCCCACCTCCACTGCCAGGATCAGCCCGTGTCCTCCTTCCCCGCTCCATGACACCTTTCCTGGCCTCACTTCCCGTGACACACCTCACCCTTTCTCCCCCCTCAGCCAGCACTCCCTGAGGTCCACAGGCTGAGCGCCTGCTGAATACAAAGCCTAGAGGGTCCTGCGCTCGAAGGGCCACGTGCCACGTGCGACAAGAGTGGGTTTTCCTGTTCTTCAACCCCGACTCCAAATAGAGCATCTGAGGGAATACTTTCTCCGTCAGCATGCTTTGTGGCCCTGGTAACAAATGGGTTGGGTGTGTTGGGACAATTTCTCAGCAAACAGCCACTTTTCAAGCTGTCTGTGGATTCTTTAACATGCAGATCCTTGGTGGTCTCACAGAGCAGGCTCCCCGATGTCCAACATCCCATGACCACCCCCCTCCTTCCCATCCCATTCCCAATAGGCCCATTGCACAGGTGGCCAGCCTAGGCTAGAAGAATAGGGACTAATGTGGGAGGCAAAGGATTCTTTTTAATAAGAATGGGTGATTTCAATGAGCCATCATGTGCTGGGGCATCTCCCCTTCCTCTCCTTGGTCCCTCTGACCAAACCTGAACTGGGGTGTGGTAGAGACAGGCGTGGGGTGAGATGGGCATTGTCCGACCTGCTAACTTCTTTCTTTCCTATAATGCCAATCAGGGACAGCTCTTCCTAACTCTCATCTTCTTTGATATTCAACTCGAGCTGTAGGGGAGTTTAAAAAAAAAAACAAAAACCAGAGCGGGGCACCGAACCACCTACAAAACAACCCAGCAAGGCAGTTTCTCCAGCAAACCTGCGTCTTATATCTTCTGTGACAAAAAGATTTATAGCAATTTTTTATTAAAAAAGAGAGAGAGAGAGAGCTGCAGATAATCAGATCTGAGACGCAGAAATGGGAGCGGGGTGGGGGGGTGTTATTCGTGTAAGTTATTTTAAAATATATGTTAGGTGCGTGATGGATTTTTCCAACTCCGGCTGGAGGAGGGCCACAGCAGCGCCCCGCCATCCCGATGCCTGGCCTAAAGTGATGGAAATGATGTGTGAAGGGGAAGGGCAGGGAGGGAGGGGGTCTCCAGAAAGGGAGGAGCTAGCTGGTATTTGGCAGAAGCATGCCCTCCTCACTCAAGTTCCCACCCCAGGGCCCAGGAGCCGCCCACAGTCCTCTCCCCTCAACAGGTAGAGAGAGACTCTTGCTTCCTTTTATTGGGAAGGACACAGCTGCAGGCTCTTAAAACCGGAAGCAATCTTAGGAGGGCACCCCCCTGCCCCGATAAGCCCAGTGTTAAGCTCTCTGCCTGGTTTCCTAGAGGAAGTAAATGATGGTTATAAAGAGAAAGGCTCATTCTGCATTTTGAAACACGGAGATGAGATTCATTGGTCTCCGTGATTCATTGGTCTCCGTGGTAAAATACACACACCTCCATCCCCCTTCTCAGAGGCCCCTGGGTCTCCATGCCCCAGGGCAGAACTCCTTTCCTGGGGCAAAGGCAGGAACTGGTATGCTTGCCCCATGGAAAGAACTGGGGTCTGTCTCAGAATGGGCAGAGTTGGTGGGATGGGTTATCTGGCCCCGAGGCCGGGCACCTGTGTGCCGAGATCAGAACCAGCACGGGGGTGGGAAAAGGGGAGATGGATCATCTCCATGAATGTGCCCCCGCCCGAGAAAATTCCTCCCTCACAGGGAGCTCCAATCCTTTGGGACCTCCAGACAACCCTGTATGATGACTGGCCTTCAACTGTTAGTGGAAATGATGGAGGTGGGGGGCAGGGGAGGGAGGAACTGCCCAGAAAACAGGTCTTGTGAGGAATAGCTGGAGAAACCAGGAATCTAAAGAAAAGGACACCAGGAGGTGTGAGGCTTGCCTTCAGACACTGGCCTAGCCAGTTCAGAGCAGGGAGCAATCCCCATGGGCCAAGGGGCTGGGTGCAGGGGCTTGGGGCCTGGATAGGCCTTATAAGGAGGGTTTTTGGTGGCACGAATAGAAAAGACATTTTAGAGGGTGGAGCGGAATGGATAAAAATGCTACAGCAGGAGGCAGGATGGTGCAAGGGATAGGCAATGCCTACCCCGCAATTAAGAACTAATGGTGCTGTGTCAGCCACCAGGGCAGACTCACAGGGAAGATACTAGAAAGGCAAGTGCTTTCCAGATGCCTCAGATTGCACCGTTAAAGCACCACGTCTCCTCACTGGCCTTGGTTATAAGGTGCACAGCCTCCACCCTATTTCTCTGAGCCTTCTCAGGATGCCTCCGAGGCCTCTGTGAGCTGAACTCCCCAAGAACCAGAGCATGTCTGTCAAGGGAGGGGGCTGTGTCCAGGCACAAGGCTACCCATGTGTGAGAGGGCCCAAGGCTGCTGGAGGATTCTGGGCATCCAGGTGTGCGCGGGTCCCATTCGGCAAGGCCCACATTCTTGTTGCCTTCCCCTTCTCCCCTCCCCAGACCCCATCCAGCCTTTGTCAGGCAGTCAATCATCTGCAAACAAAACCTTCAATAACTCCAGAGTTGCCCTGCTCAAAGGAGCCCCAGGTGATTTCTTTCGGAAAGAGAGGCCTCCATCTCTGTGGGGGGAGGTCCAGAGAGCAAAGAAGTCTCCCACTATGCCCCTGAGACCCTCTGCTTCTCCTCGGATGGTGAACCAGCCTCAAGCTGGACAAGGAGCTGCTGGGTCCACACGCTGCCCACAGGCATGTGCCTTGACGTCTCCAGGTGGAGTGGCAGCTGTCCTGTATCACGCCTGTTCGGGGGGGTTATTGGGGGAGTAAGTGAGATGAGGCATGTGGAGGCCTGACCAGGCCCTGGGAAGGAATAAAGAACGAGTGGACGGTGGTCCAGATCCCAGTTCAGGAGGAAGATGCTGGCTCTGAACCACCCCGGCTGCCTGGTGAGGGTTCTGCCTCCTGGACAGATGGCCGCACCACGGGGGCGAGGCCAGCCATTGGCACCTAGCGCAGAGGTGGGGGAGTGGGTCTCTGAGAACAGGAAATGAGGATTGGGGCCAAATCTGGGGGAATCTGTGTAGCTGAGACCATCTCAGAAGAGGCGATGATGGCCTATTTCTTAAGAGCGGCCCCGGCTCAAAAGATCCATGTGCTTCTGTCCCTGCCGTGGTGTCTGTCTGTCTGTCTTACATGCACGCTCCAGCACGCATTGTGTGAACATGCACTTATGGAAATGCTGACATGTGTCACTCACACTTCTGCCCAGCGCCGCCGCTCCACCAGGAGAGAACACACCAGATAGCATCCGCTATCACAGGTCACCCCTGCTGGTGCTGTCACACCCTGTCACAAGCTCCATCTCTCAGCCCCACATCTAGAGGGCTGCACACACAGCCATGCACAGGTAAGGCCAGGTCTTACCCCTCTGCACAGTCACACAGCTGTACAGCAACACCGGCCATCCCAGCCGCACATGACTCCCACCGTCCCCATGTCACGCCGTGTCCCACGGTGCCCCACAGTGCCCCACGGTGCCCCATGGTGCCCCATGCAAACACTGTCCATCCCTCCACTCCAGCCATTTGTCCCCAGCCCTTCTTGTGGGTCTTGCTGGACTGGGGGAGGGGTGTGGAGAGCAGCAGGAGAGGGGGTGGCCTCGCCTTCATGGAGGGTGACTCCTCGCGTTATTTTTAAACCTTCCCCTCATTTGCTAAATGAGGCTTTAGCTCAGTTCCTCTCACAGCGGGGGGCGGGGAGCCAGTGGCCTGACAGATGCTTAAGAAATTACGGGTGAAACGTGCTGACTCAGGCCTGAATTACTTGCTGTCCCGGGACTGTATTTTGTCCAATACGCACGGCTGGCTGGCTCACCCACCCTCCTCTTACCTTCCTCTTCTTCCTTTCTGCCTCCCCTATTTCTGCCTCTGTCGCCCTCTTCTCCCAGTCTCTCTCCCCTTACCCTGGCTGTCTCAGCCCCAGCATCTTTCTCCACCCCCACCTTCCCGTCCTGGGTGCCCCTCATGCTTCAAGCGCCCCTGGCCAGGGAGGGGCCATCCCCACAGAGCCTTGGGAAGGGTGTGGGTGTGGGAGCCTGTGCACACTGGAGGCTGGGAGGTGAGGATGAGGTTGGTGTTGGGGACAAGCCAGAGTAGGCTCCATGGAGGAGGCACACTTGAGAGAGCCCATATAGACCTTGAACTTGGTAGGTGGTAGAAGGGCACTGGGCTGCCCAGAGAGAGAGAGCATCCTCCCCTGTTCTTGGGCAGAATAAACTGAGTGCGGGGGTTGATGGGGGAGTTCTGTTCCGGGGAAGGAGGGCCATTTTGAATTTTAGAATTTCCCTTGGATGTGAATGTTGATTTATTCTTTTCCTTATTTATTGTTTTTTCTCCTCACCTTCTCTCCACCCAGACCCTGGCTCTTTGCTGAAATAAAGAATGACAAAGAGCTTCTACCCCCACCCCGTCCCACACACACATTCCATCTGCCACTTCTGAGCTGGGAGGACTGGGGACAGGGGCTCCTGCTAAAAACACAAGAGAGAAGAATGGGTATCCCCTGGACGCTGGGGCAGCAGGGGTCAGAGAAGGGGAACTCCATGGGTGAAGAGGGTGGGTCGTGGGATGTGGGAGCCAGGCGTACATCCTGGGTAGGTCCAATGGAAGGGGTGTTTAGAAGCAGGAGCAAGCATCCTGTGCCCAGATGCCTCTTCTCCCATGCGTCCCTTAGAGACGGACGGTAATTAACCTGAATGTAAATTGAATGGTTCAAACTAAACACTGAGAGACTCACCTCGGCGGCCTCCTTGCCCCTTCCCAGTGGAGTCATTTGTTCCATGGCCTCGGCACCAGAAAGGGCTGGTCCCCGGTGGCCCTGGAGACCAAAAAGGAAGCCCAGACACAAGGAGTCTAGGGGCCCACAGACTGAATGGGGGAGACTGAAGTCCAGAGAGGTGCAGTGATTTATCCCAGGCCACCAGCCAACTGGTGGCAAACTTGTGGTTAGGTTTTAAGGCCAGACAGCCTCAAGGAGACAGCAGGACGTGGCTAGGGACTGACACACCTGGACAGACAGGAAGACGTGGGGTCTGGTTTGGCCTCCTTAAGGATCACTGCAGGCCCCTGGTCAAACCAACTGGAGGCTCGAAGTGCAATGTTCCCATCTCCGTACTGGGCTAGGTAACCACCTACGGTGCCCAGGGAGGTGCCAAGCAACCTGGTGTGAGTGTGGCTGGGTGGCAAAGATGCTGAATCGTTTCCTCCTCTATCTCTTTGTTCATCTACAAGCACCTTAAAGGGCTTTCTGGCCCATGACTGGTGCCAAGGAACCTCGATCCATGTCACATGGGGTCGGAAGCATTGCCTGAGCTGGGCGCCGAGGCTCACCACCTAAAACGTCTTGGACAAGACTTGAAGACTCCCTGACTGCGCTGTCTATGGAACTGGCTCCCAGGACTGTTCTGAGGACTACATGAGTCAATGCCCGGACTGCACTTGACCTGGGATCAGCGCTCAGCCAGCATGAATTAGTATTAGGTCACACCAAAGGCCTTTCCCTGAAGCCTTCCCCATCAAATGCAGAGCCCTCTCCTTCCCATGATACTGCTTTGCTCAACAGGAGCCCAGAGTGAGGCCTTCACACAGTAGGGGCTTGCTGCGCTGCCGGACACAGCCAACCATGCAAAAACGTCCGCCACCTGGCTTTGTGGTTCAACCCTAAAGGAAAGAATGGCCTAGTGGGGGAAGGGCAGTTTCAATGACCTCTTCCCCAATCCCGTCATTTTCTTTCCCAAGTGAAGAAGACACCTAGGTCCTAGGGCCTAGAAGGGGCCCCAGCGAAGCCCGAGCGTCCCAGTGGCTAGTCAAAGCCCCAGCCAGGGCCCCCATCCCGTAGCCTCTGCAAACCAGTGGAACCCAGCAGAAGCAGCCGAGGAAGGGTCCCTACCACCGACTCCTGCCTGGAGCCAGCCGGGGGCCCCCGGCAGACCGAGCACTGTACCAGGATGGCCCGGGACCTGCTGCGATCAAGCTGTTCCAGCAACGAAACACAAATCAGCCGCCCTCGGCCCTGCCATTTGCCAGAACCAAATTCATGAGCCTCTGATAAATAATTCAGGCTTCTCCATCTGTGGAAAAGTTGGATTTGGCCTAATTTCTCTCATAAACAAAGCACATCATCTGCTCAGAACAGTAAAATAGACACCAGTCAAATTTTAAAAAAATATATAGCCCAGTAAACCTCCTCCACTCAGAGTGTAGGATCACGAAATCCAGGTTGCCTTTCCGAGTCTGAGTGGGCAGGGTAAACTGAGAGCACGAAGTCGTCAAGAAACTGAGGCGTGCATATTTAAGACCAATCGATGTGCCCAACGATCAGTGAGTCCCCGCTTACTGAAGTTGGCCGTCTGATTCGCTTCTAAGTAGTATTTGCTGAAAGCAACAAACACCCTTCTTTGAAGTATTCTTGAGAAGAGGAGTATCAATCAGAGTTCTCCAGAGAAACGGAACCAACAGGAGACAGAGATACACACACACACACTCACACACACACACACTCACACGCTAGCATACGTACTCTCTATGGGCGCCCACTAGGAGTTGACATACATATCTGATTTACATTAATAGGTAAGCATATTTATACACATACACATAGAATACATATTTAATATGCATTCAAAGATTTATTTCAAGGAATTGGCTCATGTGACTTTGAGGGCCCTGATAATTCCGAAATCCGACGGGCAGGCCATCAGACTAGAAACTCCCCTGCAGAAACTGATGCCTCAGTCTTGAGGCGGAATTTCTTCTTCCTCAGGGAAACCTCCATTTGCTTTGAAGTCATTTCAACTGATTGGATAAGGCCCACCCACATAATCGAGAATAATCTCTTACTTAAAGTCATTTATGTAGATGTTCCCCACAGCTTCAAACCTCTGTCCTAGTGTTCGGCGGATTCACTGGGTGCTGTCGCCTAACCAAGCTAACACATAAAACGAACCACCTCACCAGGTTTGCCCCCGGCATTTGCTTTTCCCTTGGCGTCTCCCGCCTCCAACCGACCTAAATCAGTGAGGCTCACCTGCAGGGGCGGAAAGCACAGCATCAGGGAACACTCGCGCCTGGGGTTGTGGGGCCCTCGGGAGCACGTGAATGGAGCCCAGAGTGCTAAACTGTTTGCCCAAGGTCACACAGCTGGTTAGATGGATGGGCGTGTTCAGAAGCCAGGGCCACGGCATGTACCCTCACCTGGACAAAGCATCGCTACCTGCCTCCGGGTCCTGGACTGGGTCACATGCCTGGAAAAGCATGGGAAGGGGCGCCTGGGTGGCTCAGTCAGTTAAGGGTCCGGCTCTTGATTTCGGCTCAGGTCATGATCTCAGGTCAGGATTGTTACGATCAAGGCCTGCCTCAGGCTCTGTGCTTAGCAGGGAGCCTGCTTCTCCCTCTCCCTCTGCTCTCCCTCTGCTCCTGCACTCTCTCTCTCAAATAAATAAATAAATCTTAAAAAAAAAAAAAAAGAAAAGAAAAGAAAGAAAGGGAAGAAAGAAAAGCACAAGAAGCAGCAAGCGCTCCACGGGCGTGCAGGTCTGTTACACACGAGCCCTGGGTGAGTGGACCATGACTGGTGGGTCTCGGGCACCCCGTGTTTTGTTGTCTGGGACCTTCTAGGTTGTCCAGCTGTTAGTAAAAACCTCCATCGGATGCCTACATCCTGACTGGGGATCAGGTATTGCTGAGGGTGAACCACTCCTGTGTGCTCATCAGCACGGGTGCCCTGTCGTCCGGCACAGTGTGGCTGAGTCAGCGGCCCGTGGGTACAGACCTGAAAGGGTGTCTAGAGTGTCAGGAGGAGCAGGCCTTACCACAGGTGGGAAAGTGCTACCACGACCAAGCACGCAGGTGTGATGTGCAGGCCTGCGGCAAGGCACCCGCACACCCAGGTTCTCTGTTAGTCTTAGCCCCCAAGGGGATGTCGTTGAAGGCTAGGGGACTTGGCAGGACAAAGGAGCCATCCAAGATGACCAGACTCATGGGAGCTGCTCAGGTGACTACAGCATAGGTCTCTGCCCACCAAACCCACCTCTCATGGGAATCCTCACTCTATCCAGTACCTGTGGGTCCTCTCCACCTCCTAGTGCCCTTGGGAAGACCCCTGCAGGCAGGAGGGAGGGACGGAGGGAACTGGCTACAGCCTTGTCTCAGCAGGAGGCCCTCTGGGGGGGCAGCTGCCCCACTCTGGGACCCCAGGAAGGAGCCTGCTCCCACCAATCCTGGGCCAGCTTCTCCCTCGAGGTGAATAGCAGGGCCCAGAGCCAGGCCCTTGAGAAGCCACGTGCATGGGGCAGTGGCCATGCAGGGAGGATTCTTTCTCAGGAAAAGTTGTTCTCTGAGTTAGAGTGGTTCTCCTGCTCTGAGATGCACCAGCCCATCCTCCCAGGGCAGGATTTTCACCATCATCCCATTTCCCAGCCCTCACGCCCTTCTCACCTCCAAACTTCAGATGAGGAAGCAATTTGGCTAGACTATTATTAAAAGGGAGGGGAAGGCAGGCTCCGTGGCCATAAAAGCTCTCCCTGCCTCCCAGCAGCAGCGGCTGGCAGCTCTGTCCCTCACCCTGCACACTTCGCCCTGACGCACCTGCCCTTCACACTCTGGGTAGGCCCAGGACCCCTTTACAGCCCTGCTGCCTGGCCCAGGCCTGGGCAGGGAGGGACAGGAAGGAGGACGCAGCCCATAATCAGGACAGAGGGCAGGGAGGAGCCCCTGCTTCAGAGAGCAGAGCCAACCTTGTGTCAGAACAAAGCATATCCAAGGAGCCCCTGGGGTCAGGGCTCAGAGGTAGACCTGGCTTCCGGTCCTAGCTTGGCTTCACCCCAGCTAAGACTGGACCTTTTCCCTAATTAAAAAAAAAAAAAAAAAGCCAGCAATACCCGCCACATAGGGTCTTGGACAGTCATGATTTACAAACACAGAGAGCACCATAAACCAGGACACGTTCCTGGACCGAGCAGTGATTACCTACCCTGGGTCTGGTTTCAGGGCAGCATGACCCGAGCAGCTCAAGAAGAAGTGACGAGAGGTGGCCCCGACCCCCCTGCTCAGACTCCCTGCAGCTCCTTGGTACAAGTTTGCAGATCCCAGCCAATGCCCTCAATCTGCAGATGAGAAAACCAAAGCCCAGAGAGGGCAGGAGCCCCTGCCACCCTCCCAGAGCCACCTGCCGGCCCTGTCCCAGCCCCAGCCCCGCTGCAGTCCTTCCCCCTTTAGACTGGAAACTCCTGAAGGGCAGGGACCGGGCCATGTCCAGGCCAGCACCAGGAACATCATGGAGCCCAGCAAATCTCCCTGAACAAATGAAGGGTCTGCCAAGACTCCCTGATCATGAATGCACCCTGGGCTCGATAATGGAGAGTCAGAGGCAGGGAGGGGAGTCACCGCAGGGAGCTCAGAAAGCCGAGGGCCGCAGCTAAGCCTCGAGCCCTGAGCNNNTTCAGCAGAGGGGCCAGCGGCAGGCCTTGTGAGATTTGGAAAGGGTGAGAGCTTGTGGGCGGCGAGGGGTGACGGGGGCAGTAGCGAGGCACAGTGCCATCGGTAGGGGCCCCCACACTTACCTCCCACTGGGGCCTGTGAGGCCCAGCGTCCGGCTGCCAGAGCAGGCAAGCACACCGGTGGCATGGCCAGAATGAAGACATCCAGACTCGAGGCTGCACCTTCTGAGACGGAATTCTGGCTCTTGTTACTTTAATTAAGAAAAACAAAAGACATGAGCAGGGTGAGTCTGCCTGGGAGCTGCCCAGGGAGGTGGAAGGGATGGTTCTTGGCTTCCTCGAGGAGGGTTGTCTGCAAGGAACACTTGATGGTTTGGCTGTGTCATCAGTAAGACTGAGGTCTCATGTTCAAACCCCATGTG